>NC_138375.1:36166673-36206691 GCF_054177405.1 Leptonychotes weddellii
CCCCAAGATTTTGATTAGTTTTGTTTTCATTTTCATTTGTTTCCATGAATTTTAATTCTTAATTTCCTGGTTGACCCATTCATTCTTTAGTAGGATGCTCTTTAGCCTCCATGTATTTGAGTTCTTTCCAAATTTCCTCTTGTGATTGAGTTCTAATTTCAAAGCATTGTGGTCTGAAAATATGCAGGGAATGATCCCAATCTTTTGGTACTGGTTGAGACCTGATTTGTGACCCAGGATGTGATCTCTTCTGGAGAATGTTCCATGGGCACTAGAGAAGAATGTGTATTCTGTTGCTTTGGGATGGAATGTTCTGAATATATCTGTGAAGTCCATCTAGTCCAGTGTGTCATTTGTTTCTGCCTTTATTTCCTTGTTGATCTTTTGCTTAGATGATCTGTCCATTTCAATGATGGGGGTGTTAAAGTCCCCTACTATTATTGTATTATTGTCGATGTGTTTCTTTGATTTTGTTATTAACTGGCTTATATAATTGACTGCTCCCATGTTAGGGGCATAGATATTTACAATTGTTAGATCTTCTTGTTGGATAGGCCTTAATTAAGTAGGATGTAGTGTCCTTCCTCATCTCTTATTATAGTCTTTGGTTTAAATCTAATTTGTCTGGTATAAGGATTGCTACCCCAGCTTTCTTTTGATGTCCATTAGCATGGTGAGTGGTTTTCCAACCCCTCACTTGCAATCTGGGGGTGTCGTTGGGTCTAAAATGAGTCTCATATTGATGTGTCTTGTTTCTTATCCAATCTGATACCCTGTGTCTTTTGATTGGGGCATTTAGCCCATTTACATTCAGGGTAACTATTGAAAGATATGAACTTAGTGCCATTGTATTGTCTGGAAGGTGACTGTTACTGTATATGGTCTCTGTTACTTTCTGGTCTATGTTACTTTTAGGCTCTTTCTTTGCTTAGAGGACACCTTTCAGTATTTCCTGTAAGGTTGGTTTAGTGTTTGTGAATTCTTTCAGTTTTTGTTTGTCCTGGAAGCTTTTTCTCTCTCCTTCTATTTTCAGTGACAGTCTAGCTGGATATAGTATTCTTGGCTGCATATTTTTCTCATTTAGTGCTCTGAATATATCATGCCAGTCCTTTCTAGCCTGCCAGGTCTCTGTGGATAGGTCTGCTGCCAATCTAATGTTTCTACCATTGTAGGTTACAGACCTCTTATCCCGAGCTGCTTTCAGGATTTTCTCTTTGTCTCTGAGACTTGTAAGTTTTACTATTAGATGTCAGGGTGTTGACCTATTTTTATTGATTTTGAGGAGGGTTCTCTGTGCCTCCTGGATTTTGATGCCTGTTTCCTTCCCCAAATTAGGGAAGGTCTCTGCTATAACTTGCTCCAATATACCTTCTGCCCCTCTCTCTCTTTCCTCGTCTTCTGGGGTCCCAATTATTCTAATATTGTTTCACTTTATGGTATCACTTATATCTCGAATTCTCCCCTCGTGGTCCAGTAGTTGTTTATCTTTTTCTCAGCTTCTTTATTCTCCATCATTTTGTCTTTTGTATCACTAATTCTCTCTTCTACCTCATTTATCCCAGCAGTTATCCTAGCCTCCATTTTTAATTGCACCTCATTAATAGCCTTTTTGATTTTGACTTGATTAGATTTTAGTTCTTTTATTTCCCAGAAGGGGATTCTCTAGTGTCTTCTATGCTTTTTTCAAGCTGAGCTAGTATCTTCATAATCATTATTCTGAACTCTAGTTCTGATATCTTACTTATGTCCATACTGATTAGGTCCCTGGCAGTAAGTACTGCCTCTTTTCTCTTTTCTGAGGTCAGTTTTTCCGTCTTGTCATTCTTGCAGAAAGTGGTCGCTTTTCTATTTGTAGAGTTGCAGCTATTCTTTTCTTAGAGCTCTGGTTGAGTTCACAGGTGTTCAGAATGATTTGATAGCAATCTAGCTGCATTCCTGGGACCAGATGAAACTAAGGTCTCCTACTCCTCTGCCATCTTGGATTATACTCTCTTGCAGTCACTTTTTCAACTGGCATCTAAGCACTGCCAGCCATGTGCTAAGCACTTAATTAATATTACCTTTTTTATTCCTTATGGCAAAGCTACTAAGTTATTGCTGGGTCTCCATTTCCTAGATGAGAAGAGAGTTCTAAGGTGGGGTTCAAATGGAGGTTTGTTAGATGCTTAAACCCTGGTTTTAAGCCCTAGTTTTAAGCACTACGCCATGCTTCCCTGGAACACAATTTTTTCTTGTCAGAAGAGATTAATGGTTAAGATAAAGGAGTTGGATGCAGAGATAAAAGAATTTATCAGATTTTACTGCTCTACACGTGCTCAACTCCAGGTGTCTTCACTTGAATTCACTTTCAATTCCACAGAATGAAGAATTAAGGATTGGGAGTTATTCATAAAGCCTTCAGGCTTAAGGGAGAAGCAGTAACAATGAACTAAGACAACAGCAGTGGATCTCCTTTCCTAAAACAAAGGTATGCTCGCTTCCAGTGTTTAAGGAAAAGAAAACTCCAAATCAAGGCACTGTATTGGCATCAAAATCACTTCCTCTGCTAACACACTGAAAGGCTTCCCTAAAAGCCCCTGCACCCTTGGCCAGAAGGAATGAATGAAAGCAATGAGCCGCTTGGAGGGGTGGTCTAGACTCCAATGGACCTCAGCTCACAGCCCAGAGGTGACCCTTGCTGAGTGACAGTGGCAGAGGAGAATCTCGTAGACCAAGAACCTGGAGATGTAATGGCTGTATCCACAGGGGGAAAAAATGTACCCCTATGGCTGGTCATTGCATGAAGCTGAGAATGAGTGGAAATTCTACTGCCTGAATCTTTCTGGGGCACACACACATCAGGACTCTGATAACACTGTCTCTAAGCAATGGATGCTCTGTGAGTAGTGGTCCATCTATTTCAGTACAATCCTGATGAAAATCATCACTCTGTACTCAGGACTCCTTCCTAGTTTGAAAACTCAAATAACATTAATTTGTCCTATGTATAAGAACTCTTGGAAGAAAAATAGAGTATTTTCAAAACTAGGCTAGGAGCTTGGATTTACCCTGTAGGAAAGAAGAAACTACTTGAGGTTCATGACTTAGATGGAGTTCTGAAGGGGAATCTTGGAACCAGGGGAGCTGAGAGGCGGTGACGATATGCTGGAGGCAGCAAAAATGGGATGAGAGTTAGCTCTACACTGGATGCTCTTAGGTTTTACCCACTGCTTCATGTCCCCAGGTTTTTAATCACTCCTTTTATTTTCATGGGACCAGATGGTCAGTGAGCGAAAAAGTTTTAATGGGCTGGGGCTATTTCACATAGAGTGCATAAGAGCTATGTTGGGGGGATATCTGAGGTATATGAGCAGGGTAGGAGCATGAGTAGGATCCTCTGAAAAGAGGACCTCATTTTGTAGGATTGCTGGCAAGTATGGCCAAGCTATTACAAATGAAGGACTTAGTAACTTCTAATTGGTATCTGCAGATAAAAATGCATCTCCCTCAGTTCTCAGCTTCATCTTCTATAAACTGCCAGTTTTAAAATCGAATGGCTCTTACTCTTTTCAGGATGGTACACCATGTTGTGGACAGTATTTCTTAAGATAGAGACTTCTGTAAACATTTGGTAATTCAGGGTTGATTATGCAATTTTTAATGTTCTTACAAGAGAAACTTCTAAACCAGCCTTGAGTTATTGGGGTGTCTTACTGTATTCTTAAATAATTTATTATTTTAAAAAATAAATTATTTTAAAAAGATCATTTATCAACTCAACCTTTTGCACCTTCAAGGAATACAGATAACTTGTTGTTTAGATCCACACTCCAAATTTATGTCTCAGATTTACAAAGAACTTCTGAATTTTCAGTCTGATGACTTTGGTCTCTATAGCAGATGAAGGAAAACTGCTTAAATCAGCCTCTCAGAAATTTCCCTTTTGCGGGTGTGTCTTTCTTTCAAAAGAATGCCAGGATGTGTGATCTGGTTCACTCCTGTTCTCCTACAATGGCCCAATTTTGACAATTTGCATTTTATTTTGGACCAGGGCGACTGTAACTGTAAATTGGTCCTTCTTTAATCTGGGACTAGCAGCAAATCATTTTTAATAGCCTTTAATTCCCCCTTTTAATGAGATATCTGCATTTAGCAATGACTCAACCATGTACCACTGCAGGCTAAGGGGGCTGAATCACAGAAAATAGACGGAAGAGACCCATTAGGTAACCTCGTGCAGCTCCCTGCCAGACTTAGGGTGATTCCCAACAATTAAACTTCTAGGACCAGTTCAGCATACTTTTTATTTGTCTCCAAGGATGGAACTGCTAACATTTGCACTATCGGCTGTTCTAGAATTCAGACAGCCCAGCACTCCAACAGTCATTCCCCTGCTGTTGCACTTACAGTCCCTCACTCTCACTGCTCTCTACCTCACTAGAAAACTCTGGGTCCACCCCAACTACTGAATGCCTCTTATGTGCATAAACTTTCCTTCCTGTCTGTTTGCAAGCACTCACATACTTGGGAGAATGACTGCCTTGCATATCAAGGGGAAATTGAACTATATAGAAAAGAACTTCTGATACTTCTTAACCCTTGCCATAAAAATTAGAAAATGGACTCCTACCAAGGACCTCATTCTCAAAGGCTGCCTTTTATATGCTTTCCAGTTCTTTGTTCCGTCTAAGTCTCTTCTCGCTGCTTTCCTCTGAACTGTCTCCAGCTGTTCCACATCTGGAACTGAACTGCTCATACTGAACAAACTATCTTTGGTGTGGTCTTACTTGAGGAAGATCAACTCTGGGTCTTATTTTCCTCCATTCTCCTTACCCTCCCCTTTCCTTTTCCTTCTCTTTCTCACTCATCCTGTGAACTCGTCTTTGGACATTATGTTCTGGAGAGTTGTCATTCAGGTTAGTGGCCTCAGGAATAATGGCAATGACAAAAAGGTCTTGTGAGAGCCCAAAGCCTATTTTAGTTCATATAGTGATGCCTTTTAGGATTTCTGTTTCCCAATTCTCTACAATTAACATTATCATTATCAACAAACACCACCTCCACCTTTTTTTTTTTAAGGTCAAGATATTACCTTCTTTGTAATTAGTCCACATAGCTACCATGGGTTAATTGGCCTTTTTCCATCTCCAGCCAAATGCATTATTTTACCTTTCAGCTATGATTATTTGCCTATGTATTAACTTTTATTTCTTTCCCTTTGCTAAAGTTGGATTATTCTTCCTTCAATTTACTGAGAAAGCTTATTTAGACCTTCAGCCTAACCTCCCTAAACACTTATTTCTTCATTGTCAAAATCCAGAATTGGAAAGGACTGAATTCAAAGCTAGGCCACTTCCTTTGACCTTTAATTATGGCTACTCATTCTGCCAATTTTCCCTCACACATGGAAATCCAGCTTCCTTTATAGTAGGACCTGGATAAGGAAACCTCCTTTTAAATATAATACTTTCTATTTATTTACGTAAAAAGCTCCCTATCTAAGTTACTGGCAAGACTGGAATAACTATGTAGCCAGATTTTAGCCCATCTGTTTACACAGGGTGTGGGTGATACACAAATATCACCCTCAGAATACCAAGGGTGCTCCCAATGCTGCATGAATCAACCCTCTCCACCCCTCCCCTCCTCCAAGAACAGCAGGTCTTCCCCACATCCTTACTCCTACATCCACCCCCAAGCCCCAATCTCTAATTAGGCTGGGCTTAGATCATTCTTTTTTATGGTACTTTCAAACATATACAAAAGTAAGAGTAATTGGTACAACTGACCCCCCATATACTCCACAAGATCAATCTTTTACGTGTCATCCCCTGATCCAAAGAACCCCAGATTTCAATTTCTCTTCTTCAGAGATTCAAAGGCAGTCCCTGGTGTCTGTCATAGGAATTTTCCAGTGTGCCTTGGGGATGACCCCCAGCGTGACGAGTCTTTGGATCTCATCACCACTAATCCCCTGTAACCGCAGAACTAAGAGAACACATGTCCTCATCCAATTTGCCTGTGTTTTCTTTTTCCTCTTCCCTCATTTAAAATTCTGCCAGAAGTTCCAAATAAAAAGATTAGAATACCTACCTTCTTTCAAGCTCAACTCTAAAATAGCTATTTTTACCTTGAATGATTTTTTTTTTTTTTTTTTGGCCTATGTTCTGGAATTCTTAAAGTGGTCATGACTTCAACTTCCAAATGGCTTCAGGCAAGATTTTGGAACAAACAAATAAACAAGATACTGCTGAGGAGAAAATGAAAACCAGCAAAAATAAACAAAAAAGGTAATTGATAATTATTTGGGTAGAGAACTTTTTTCTTTCTATTTTGACAATCTTTTGCTATTTTGTTTTTTCGTCAGCACTTCCAACAGAGCTAAGAGCTCAGTTCAAAGGTCTCCAAATTTTAATGCCCACTACAGTGAGTGCTAAAACTGTGGCTTGCCAGGCTCCACTCCAGGAATTTTGATTTCACAGGTCTGGAGTGAAGCCTAGGAACCTGCATTTTGTCAAGCACGCCAGAGGGCTCTGATGCAGGTGGTCTCTGCACTTCGAGAAACACTGAAGACTTACATGAGGAACACAAAGTTCTTATGGGAGTTCTGAAGAGAGTGTGCTGTTTGTACTTGAGGGTAAGGAGGGGACAGCTTCACAGAGCTGGAATTTGACCTTTACTTTGTAATTTTCATTCAACTGTTTGATGACTATAAAACAATGATTAGGCATTTGCTATGTACCAAGTTCTGCTTTGGGTCCTGGAGCTGTAGTGGTGACCAAGTCTGACAAAGGCCTGCCTCACTGGGGCAGAGAGTCTACATGGGCAGGATTTCAAGAGCAAAAGGAGGGACCACCATACACTCGAGGGATATTAAGGAATCCAGTTCAATGTCCAGTTCAATGCCAGGCACTGTGTAGAACACAAAATAAGTTTACAGCATCTTATCCAAAGAACTACTTCCATGATTACCTGCAGATTTTCTTTAGATAGACTTCTGTCACTGCCTAAACTCCCACATTAATAGGAAGGCAACACATGAGAACCAATAATGAATTAACAAGTGTATAGAATCTTAATTGGGGGCTTTAGACTAAAAGGCCCATGCAGGTGAATTTTATCTTCAGATTAGTACAACTTAAAAGGGCTTCATGAAAAAGGTAGACCTTGGCATTCTGGGACGCTAAAAGAGAAGCTGAGAAAGGAACCAGTCCTGTGGTCATTTTCAGACACGTAAACGCTGCCTTGCTACTCCAGATACGGTCCTTGGGCAGGGGCAGTATGTGGCAATCCCATGTGGCAGGATCTCAGGCCCTACTCATATCTCCTGAATGAGAACCTCTATTCTAACATGATCACCAGATGATTCCCACGTACATTAACACTTGGCAAGCACCGTGCTATAAATGATCCAAACTGAGATGGGCTACACATAGTAAAGAATAGAGTTTGGGGGTACAGTGGAGGGGCCAGAGCTGGTGATGTGGCTGTGAGTTAAGGACACAGCGAACAATAACCTCTACCAAAAAGTGGAAGACCTTACGGAGCATAAAGAAAAAAGAAATTGTACTCTCATAGTAAGGGCAGTGCTCACCCAACAGTAAGGAGGAGAAAGAAGAACCAGATTGGACAACAAAAAGATCAAAAGGGGTAGAGACTATAACAGAAATTAGTGAAAGGTGGAGTGGCCAAGTCTTCAGTGACCGAGACACCGAGGAAGGCAACTAAGAATCAGCATTGGAGAGGACTAGAAAGAAGTCAGCAGTTATCCCAAGGGAAGCCTTCTGAAGTGTTTAAGCAGGAATAAGCCACAATTCCGAGATATGATCCAAAATACGGATTAGAAGGCAGGTTAAAAGTGAGCTCTACTAGAGATTATGTGTAAAACTGTAAATGTAGAAATGGACGCTGAACTGTTTCCAGAACTATGTTGCCAGGCTGACAATTTTTTAATTAAGTCCATCTGGTGTGAGCTACTTGTATCCCTGTCTTCCCTTCATTTAGATCTAGCCTCTTCCTGACATCCAATTTGAGGAAAAGGTGTGTAGACACACACACACACACACACACACACACACACGCACCCACACCATATTCCTTTCAGAGCCAGTGCTTCTAAGCTTTTAATTGGGCTCCTAGCTCCAGACTTTTTTCACTTGTCTTTTGAGAACCCACTCCTAACCTCTGGATCTTTTTGAGCAGAATGAGAATAAGAGACTAAAGATTTTGTGGCTAATGAATCTTTAAAGAAGAAAGGTTGCTTACAGCTGGTAAAAGTCAAGTTTCCCTCCATTTAGAAGAGAGCTTTGTATCCTTTCACAAATTATTTAATTTCTCTGAGCCTAAGTCTTTTTCAAATATAAAACTAAAGACCTAAAAGCTACCACTTAATGTTTTCAGAATATCGACATGAGTATTAAGTAGCTTTGCTGTAGTGACGGATGCCTGATATCGTTAGCTCCTAAAGGACTGGGAATACACATCATCACAACTAGGAAAAAAAGAATGAGCAAATCATTTAATATTTACTTGGTGGTAACTTATACTTAGCACTGAACCAAGATTTTAAGTTTATTAATGGATGCATTTTGCATGCCTAAAATGAACAGGATAATCTCCCAAAGACAGTTTTATGGTGCTAATACCATGTCTCTGTGGATTTGGATTTTAATGGTAGACTGTAGCAGGGACATGAAGTCAAAGTTGAAGAAAAGAAGCCAGTAAGGATAAAGAGGTTGCGGGAGAATCTCAATGCCAACCCTGAGGTACTACTTGATAGATGAATTTCCTAGAATTCCAGAAATACTACCAACTACAATGGTTGGCATCTCAACCTTTGGGAGGAGTAGTGGATTTCTGAAAGGCTCCAATCAGTTGAGATAAATATGGAATGTTTACTGAGCACGTTTCAAGGTTATTTGGAAGTATCAACAAGAACTGAACACAAGGTGACCTTGTACAAGTTACTTGTCTCTCTGAATTTTAGTTTGCTTGTCCGCAAAGTTGATGGGCTAGATAACCTTTAAATGGCCCTTGCAGCTCTAACAAGATCTGGGAAGGGGAAGGGATAATTGAAAGAGAACCCAGGCTATACAATCAGTCAGACCTGGACTGTAATTCTGGTTCTACCATCCACCAGGCAAAGCACTTAACATCCTTGGTTCTCATTCTCCCCTGTAAAATGGGGAATATAAAACATACATTGCAGAACTATTGAAGGATGAAAGATAATGTTTCTAAATGATCTGGCACATAACAGACAATTAATGGAATACTCCTTCCTATCTAACTCTGTGTGTTAAATATATCTACTGCCAAACCTAACATATAGCTATCCCACAACTGACTAAAAGGTAATTCTTCAGATTTCAAAAACGTTTTTTGTTTTACAAAAAAGATTCCTCCCAGGCTTCTCTCAAAATGTGAGTCAAAGTTCATCCTAGACTTCTAGAACATTTAGACCTATCTACCAACTATTGAAAATGAAGTGGGACATCTTCATCTTCCACAAAATCTTACCGAAGAAGAAGTGTGTGTGTGTGTGTGTGTGTGTGTGTGTGTGTGTGTAGTCCCTGTTGTTTACAAAGCTTGATGGTAAGTAATGTGGAGTTTACAAAGTTGTATGTGGCTAGATTCTCCGCTCCTGAAAAACCAATAATAACTTGCCTCTGTAGGAAGACAGGTACACAATGATAAAGGATCAAAAGTGTTAACTTTGAGAAGGAAAAATGAGATTGACTCCTTCCACAGAAGTGTGTAAATTAATTAATGTTTATAAAGAACTTTCATATACTTGTGCAAAGGACACTGTGAATGTAAACGTTTTTAAAGGCTCTTGGTTGTGTAAGACTACATTAGGAACAGGGCAGTAATTGGTATGTCGGGAGGCAAGGAAGGATTTTAAAGAAAGCACAGATACAGACATACTCTACTAAAAAGCTTATACAGATGACCCGCTGCAATCACTATGTAAAAGGATGCTTTTAGGGTACATTTTCTGCACAGATAAGCCAGGTGAAATCTGGAAATAAATTTTTTTAGCTCAAGGAAAGCCAAGTTCCTCAGTATAAGTAAGTTTTAAATAAGCTTTTAAAAATACCAAATCAATTTAAAGTGCTAACAGCCTTACCAGGACATAAATTCTTAAACAATTAGCCTCATTCCCAACAGGATCAAACATAAGCAAGCAGCCAAGACAGTTTAGCTCCTAAGCTTGGTGTGTTCAAAGAGATTCTTGATTTGAGCAGAGTGTGATCTCCAGATGCAGTACAAGCCTTCTACACACAGCTCCATGGGAAAGCATTTTCTGGAAACAGATGCACCTTGTTTAAAACCAATGTTTTGTTTCTGAAAAAATTGGGTACAAATAGAATTTTTAAAAATTGAATCATATTTCAAATGCCCCGGGGAGGCTCATATCACAGGGAACTCTGTCATGAATGTTTTTGCAAGTGAGGAATTAGTTTATGAATTGAAAAAGCACCTCTAATTTATATGCCGTGTTGATTTCTTGGTTTTGTTTTGTAATTATGTGCTTGCTTTTTGTGGCTTATTTTGAACAACTTTTTGAAAAACAAAACCATCTTTTCTCTTTGCATATTTAACCTTTTTCTTTGGAAGTGTAACTTTTAACATATTCTGGGACTAATGCCCTTCACCTCCACCCCCGAACCCGACCCCCATCCCAGGAACATAACTCCATTTTTGAAATGGAAGCCAATGGAATAATATAACTGAATTTACTGAAACTTACTTTAAGATCAAGTTTTAGGAACTCAATCTGTTCTACTTGGTAGAAAATACGGATCCTATTAGATTTTATCAGAAGGAAAGGGGATCTAGGGCATGGCGTCCCTACTTGCTGTTTGACAGCGGATTTAAAAGGACCTGAAGTGAAGGGATGGAAACAGGCTGGCTTTGTAGCTCACCCTTGATCAACTCCAAGAAACTCAGTAATGATTCAGTTGAACAGAAGTTCCCAAACTTTGATGCAGGAATCCTTTTGTCTCTTCGTAATTTTTTTTATAGTGCCACCAGGCCAAAAGAAATACCTACCACTTCACTTATTAAGCAGTTAGATTCAAATAACCTACAACGTATGTATGGCTTAACAACTTAGTAGCAGCTTGAAAAACAGTAATACTCCTAAGTTGAAAGGAAACAAGGTCTATTTTTATTTCATTCTTTAATAACCAAACTTTCTTACCTAAGGGCGTATACACCTGTTGGGCACTACACACCTTCTCAAGTCCTGGAATTAAACTGTATACTGCCACATTCATTTTATGTTCCACTTTAATTGCCACACAGCATTTACTTTCTTCACCTGTCTCCAAAAACCCAGCTTTAGAACGATATGACATCATCAAAAGGAATGTAGCGCCATCTAATGTTGAAACTGAACTACTTCAGCTAGTAGTTCATTGGGTGTCTGACAGATCAATATTACCGTTTTTCTCAAAAATAAAGAATATCCCATAAAATATCTTCTATGAGTTGACAGTGTGGTACTCTGGGGTGCCTTGGCACACAGTTTGGGAACCACGAATTAAGCTCCAAGACAGAGGCCATTCCCATTTTCTTGAATTGACTGAACCACATCACAGGATTTCACTATCTTTTCAACACACGTACATACCCGAGACCTGAAATCTGTAGTTGCTTCTACGTACATCTTATCCCCAGTTAAAAACACTGCCGTCCCAGGGAGGTCACATTTCTTAAAGGCAACACGTTAATGGCAGTACCTACCCCAATGCATTTAAAGATAATATACCATTAAATTTCAGCTTTACTTCCATGAATTTGTATCTGGCCAATGACTGAATTTAGCCTATACTAGGGGAGGAAAAATACTATTTTCCTCACATAACCAAAGTTTTGTGTTGTAGTATAACCTAATACTGAGTGTCGAAAATATACTGAATCTACTGTTATGGGTGCCCCTCTTTCTCTAAGATGGAAGATATTACATATTCGGGTATAATGGCTGAAAGGCATGGCTACATTATATGAAAAGGCTGCAAAATGTGTCAGCTGCTTTGTGAAGACGATGTTAAAAACACTAATTCAGGATGATGTTAAGGGGAAATCTTCCATGTCAGCTGATAGGCATTTTTCTTCAGTAAACCCAAGTACAAGTTAATGACAGAACGAGGTCATTTCTAGTCTTTACTCCTGGAACCAAAGTGTTGACCCTCTTCCTTCCTCGGCACCCAGCCTCCTGCCTTCCACTTGCTGCTGAAGATAAACCACTGATACAATCATGTACTGCTGCGACTGCTATTATCACACCATGTCCTTTTCTGCCTTTGCACCCGAACTCTGGCCTTACACTCAAGGGTCACCCTGCCTATTTCAACTTTCAGCACTGCCACTTCGTACTGCTTGGGCCCTGAGTTTCCCCTCTCTCCTGTGAATTTTGTCTGTCTGTGCCCTTCCTTTCCTCTCTCTGCTACTTTGCAAAAGCCTCCCACACAATCCTGGGTAATAGCAGTTTAAAAGAATGCCCTTGGGTGGAATAATCAGCCACCGTGATTAGTTAGTTAGGTCCTGGCTGAATCTGAAGTTTAGTGATGGCTGCCTCAGGACCCAAGCAGTCTGCAGCCTCTGAAGAGCACAGTTTGAAGGAAAACCCCATTCAGTTTTGTTAAGTGTGGCCTTTTTTCAATCGGCAAGGCACAGAACCTTATTACCAACGTGGATTAAAACGAACTCGATTCTAATGGCAGTGTGTCCACCGTGGAGAGATCTATGCTTCCCTGAGGCAAGGAAGCTCATAGATCCTAACCCAGTGCAGAGGGGTAACTGAAGTGTGTGAAGAAGATGGGAATAACCACACAGTCAAGGATACCCCAGTATGTCACTGAAAAGACAGCGGCCTAGAGGCCCTTACTCTTTTCTTCAGCAAGATTTGTATTTTGTTACTTTTTAATGTTCCGTCATATAGTATTCTATCTCAGAAATACTTTAGCTCATATAATGATATTTAAGAAAAAAAAATAGCAAAAAACCTAGAAGCCTTTTCCAGTGCCAGGCTCATTTAGAAAGTTTAGCTTCTGACTAAGGCAATGATGCAATGTAACAATACCAAATTCTTTCATAATATTTAGGAATAAGTGATTACTTGTGGAAACTGTAATGTTTCCTAACAAACCGAGGGTTTCAGGGACAGACCACCCAAATGTATTATTATAGAAAGATGTCCATTACATAATTACATGAGAAAACAACACATTTTACTTTTTTGTTTTTTAACAACAATTATCCTCTCTAGGGAAGATGGGCTGAATTAGCTGCTTAGCAAAGTGCCTCCTAGGGGCTCCAATTATCTTAGACACATTTAAACTGGAACCTTGACCACGTACGTTTAACACGAGGAAAAAGAAAATGTCTTTTCTTTCCTCCATCCCCCACTCCTGCCATGTCTGAAGTGACTTGGTGGAGACTGGAGACCACCAACAGTGAAGATGCATTTAAAAACTCCGACTCAGATTTAAACATAGACCATACACCAGTTGCCTTGTTGCAAAAATTTTTAGAATTACCTACTTAAAAGGCATCATTCTTTAAAAAGAACCGGAAATATTTTTAAAATGAGTGTTCAGTTGCATTTAATTCAAATGGTATTTATAGACACCTGTGTACATTGGGTGTGTACAATAAATGGTTTTAAATATGATGATACTCTATGTACAAACAAAAATATTTGCTTTAAATATTTAATGCTTCATTACTCCTATTTTTCAGTATTTTGGCAGACACACTGGCTGAGTGTCTAATGTCAGAGAAAGGGGTCTGCTGGTAATGTCCATGTTAGCAAAACAGCTACAGATTCCCCATCTTCGAGAGTAGTTTATCATAGCTTACTAACAAAATAAAGATGGCAAAAGAATAGGATGTTTTCATCAAAATGCTCAGTGTTTCTCAAAGGGGGTGCTATTGGCATTGCAGATAGAATATTCTTCCCTGTGAGGAAGGACTACTGTGTTTCCTCTAGCCTTGTCCAGTACTCCAGGCCCCTCCCCATAAAAATGCCAGCAGTGCTGTCTGGTCATGGTGATCATCAAAACATTCCCAGACATTTCCAAAAGTCCCCTAGGCAGCAAAAGTACGGCCTCCAGTTGGAAACCATTGATCCTGAGTCCCTACTAGAAACAGAGTAACCGTGAAGTCTACTAAACCTCCTTTATGCAGTTTAACAGGGAGAGGGTGGTTCCTTATTAATTGTGTGTAACTTTACTTCCTCATCTTTCAGTTTATTTCTCAGGGGCTTACCCGAGACCTGAAATCTGTAGTTGCTTCTACGTACATCTTATCCCCAGTTAAAAACACTGCCGTCCCAGGGAGGTCACATTTCTTAAAGGCAATACGTTAATGGCAGTACCTACCCCAATGCATTTAAAGATAATATACCATTAAATTTCAGCTTTACTTCCATGAATTTGTATCTGGCCAATCATCCTAAATTATGAATGATTCTCACAAGCTTCCTCAGAGGAAAACCTTCAGGTCAATGTGCCATTCTGAGAATATATCTACAGGAATGTGCAAAGAACCCACTTCTCTTACACTCTTGGTTGACCTCAGCCTTGCCTCCTAGCTGGGGAAGTGGTCAGGGGAAATGGGATTAGAGAAGAGTGTCTCTTGGGACTGATTTGCCATTTACGAGAGGAGCGTCTGGGTGAAGAAACTTGAGTACCCCAACAGAGCTGATGCATGTGTGAGCAGAGCAGATCCAACACTGCAACACCCCATCAGCTTGTGATTGGCAGCTAACATCTAGGTCTATCCTGGCAAGTGTTTTTTTTGTTTTGTTTTGTTTTGTGTTGTTTTTTTTAGTCATCTAAAAATAGGTTTTTGAGACTGGTTAGCTGAACATCCCCTAGGCAGGAATAGTACTGCCTCTAGTTGGAAACCACTGACCCAAAGAGTCCCTAGCTAAAAAGAGAATAATGGTGGGTTAACAGTGAGCATCTGTAGGCAGAAAGGAGTGGGGAGAAGAGAGACACTGGAGACCTGCCAAGACCTGAAACGACAGCTTGCTTGGCCTTATTGGAAAGAGGTTAGGGGAGCATGGGCCCAACTTAACTAACACGCTAACTGTTAACAGTTCATACTGAACTGTTTATCTTTTTGCACTACTGTTCTTCACACAGAGCCCTCTCCCAGGACTCAGACGCCTTGTGTAGCCAACTGGCTACCAAAGTCCCCTGCTGTGGTACCCCACCCAGGTCACCCCTCCTGCGAGAGAGACCCCATCTCTAAAGTTACCCCTCATTTCAAATCTTGTCCCACTAGCGTTTCTGATGCAGTTGGTAAATGTTAGAAAAGCAATCTGATTAAATCAAATCATATATTCTGAAAACTTCCCCGCCTCCATCCTCCCTTTGGTATTTTTCATTAACCCAAAACAATTTCTACTGCATGTATTTTCAGGGAAGGGTGGGCACAAAGAAGAGAGGGAAGGAAAACACTTAGAATTTTCTATGTTAGGTGTATATAAATGTATCTTGGGGGAAAAGAAAGATAAAGAAGCATTTGTAGTACCCAGTATTTACCTTCAACAAAAGAAGGCTGAGGGTCAACTGATACACTGGACTGGAAGGAAAAATTTTCTGCAGCCTTTCTGAAAATTGCTATATAAGCCAAGGACCCCAAAACAGCTATACTACCTATTGCTATGTCCTAGAGATAATCACAGTGAAGGAAAAATATCAAAGAATATACAAATGATGTTTGGCTCTTACAAGGAGTTTTCTGCACACTCCTATCTCATGTAGTCCTTACAGCAGTGAAGCAATGAGCTTTACTAACCCTTGAGCATAGCGGAGGAAAACAAAACTCAAAAAGCCTGAACTGCTAGTAAATAGCTGGCAAACTTCAATGAAATAGAAGAGCTTCTTTTATCAAGGACTTTTGGAATTAGAATCTCATCTTTCGCTACTGCGCAGGAAAAGGCGGGTGGCAGGATGGGTCACTTGACCTAATGCAGAGTAGTCCCTTTAATGACTGCTGAGGGAGGGGAAGCAAAGCGGACACTTGCCCATGGAAGGTAGGGATAGCATGTGGCCACATTAGTGTCGTTGTCCTTTATTTGAGTCTCGACTCAGCTCTCCATTTAGTGAGGTCTCTAGGTCATTACCTTGCTTGGGAATTTGTAAATAACTTCTTCAGAAACCTTACTATCTGCCTCATTCCTCTGTCCTTACCTACCTGGCCGACTCTAGAAATGTGCAGCTTCATTGTATAAGAGGGATGCTAATGAACTGTTTGCCATTTGTGCCTAAAAACCGTGTCTTTTGTGAATGCACAGCTTTCCCACCTGCGAATCGCTTTCAGCTACAATCAAAAAAATACGTTATTGCAGGCACCATCCTGGGTGCTAGGGGAATATACAGGTGCATAACAGAAGGTTCCTATCTGTAACAAGACCAGCCCTTGGGATAACTACAACCCAGTGAGAGAGGCAGACAGCTTTTAATCTTCTCAGTTGTGCAGGTGGAAATGTCGAGTGACTTGCACATGTTCCGTGCAGTTCAACCAACATTTATTAAGCACTTGGTATGTGTCCGACACTGTGCCAGGTGCTGGGGGAAAAGGCAAGTCAACAGATCATTTGACAACCGTGCTGCAAATGCTATAGACCAGAGTGTGTCCAGAGATCTCCAGGGTGCAGGGGAGCCCAATCTCAGGGTTTGAGAAAGGCCTCCTGTGAGGGAAGGGCACTTGAAAAGAGTCCAGGTTGAATATATGTGTCAGATTAACTTTGCTATAGATTTTACTTAATTAAAATACAAAATCTGTACCAATAACTTAACATTTACTAAAAGACCCCACACTTCTTAAAACGAATTAGGAAGAAATTTCAGCTCTTCAAAAAGCCCTCAAATAGACCAAACTTTTAAATCAACCTAGATTCTCATTTTCCTGAACGTACACCAAGCTCTCTTTCCAATATACCACCTCGATGTGGTGAACAATAAACTTCTCCTCTACTCTTTGGCCAATTTCTGCTGTAATACAATTATTTTTGCTAACCTTGGAAGTCAAGTGTACAAAATTCTGCCTTTTACACTGGAAATCCCTTTCACAAACAACCTACAAATTCCTTCCTCCAAATAATCTCAGTCTTTTTTTTTTTTCATTTCCTGAGCTCAGAAGAGCTCCCCAACACTGGCACCTCGGTCTTCATTTTTTGATATGTACCCATTGCCAACGGTTGTCTTACACTCTGGCCGTAGCATTCAAAGATCTCCAGACGCTGCCAAGTCTGCCTTTGCCTCTTCAAAAGTCCTCTCCCCTGACAATCTCTTCAGAACCAAATAGAAGGTGGTGCTATTTCCTTCCAGATAACTAGCACGCCTTCCCACACCACTTCTGTTTCTCTCTCTCAACCTTCGTTGCCGGAGGATTTTCAATGAAGATCCAAATGGCACCAGACTATACAATCACAGCATGGCAGCCTGTGAGAACTGGAAGGGAACGTACATCATCGAATCCAACAGTTCTTCAGATTCTTCCGCCATCACATTTGTAGGTGGAAGGAGGCTGATGGGGAAGGGAGAGGCAGGCAGGACCTATGTATGACCCCCATCCTCCTCACCTCCTACTTAACCATTACATTTCCACTTCAATCTCATTTCCTAGTTATGCATAGTACAATTTAAAAAAAAAAAAAAAAAAGGAAAGAAGAACACAAATGGTGGTGTGGAAATAAATCTCCACTTAGAAAAGGAAATGTAGAATCATCAATCTATTTTCAAACATGCTGAATCACTTTTACAGAGTATGATGTGAACTTTGCAAATATTTGTGATTAACAAGGGTCTCTAAATGCCTGGTCCCTTACTAATCCTAATCCTTCACTTTAAAAACTGGCCTGGGCTACCCAGAAAAGAGGAAATGTGATTTATTGATGGATGTGCTGGAAGAATAAAGGGACTGGTGTTTTACTGCTGTTTTTCCCATTAGCTAGCTGCTTAGCCACTTCGCTTCCCCATGCCTCAGTTTCCTTGTCTGTAGAATGACAACTTTGCTCCATGAGGCATTTTCTGGCTTCAAAATTCTGTTCTATAAAAAAGACTTCTTAAGCTATTTGTGAGTGGAGGGCCGAGCCACTTTCTCCCTACGTTCCCCATTTCTTGAATAATGTAGCTTTCTTTTCCAACGGGGGAAAAAGTGTCCTGGGATGTGGGCAACCAAACACCAGCTTTCATTCAGTCTAACACCAAGACTAATGGAATGTTTACAGACAGACTGGCTGGCCTCAGCCCTTCAGTTTCTCCCCTTTCATCTTTCTAATCCTCCTTTCAATCTGTCACCCCCTCACATCTCTTTCCTTCCTTCTAAGCTCTGCTCCAGTTAGGTTGAACATACTTTAAGTGGCTACTGCGTACAAGACACTGTGGGTCGGCACTCAACTTATGTGATGACGTGGGACCCACAGCCCTGTGTGGCAAGGCCTTCTTTCTTAAGAGGGGGGCTCTGGCATAGACACAGAGGACGATGAGAGATGCAAGGATCGGGATGGCACACTGATGTAAGAGATGAGGCATGATATTCTTTGACTTCAAGTCAACTAAGCTGGAGGCCTGGCTGGCAAGTGAGAGAGAAGCCGCTCAATATTAAGGAACCGAGCCCCTGAGCACTGAGTCACCGGTGTTCCGGGCACTGTACTCGAGGCCACAGGTAGGAAATGAGAAGACCTCGAGCCTGCACATGCTCTGAAAGGAGAGACAGACTTGGCGAGTGGGTTGCTGCCTCAGAGGGCACAAGGGGAGGGTTTCTGTTAGAAACAGCTGATACGGGGTAGAAGCGGGGAGAATAACTGAACTCCAATTGGAATAATGAATATTTAACAGGATGATGTTAAGAGGCTGTTGGGACCAAAGGGTTACTGGACCATTCCTATCAGCATCTGGATCCGGAGTCAGAAGAGAGTCAGTGACACGGAGATGCAGATGTCGTCAAGGGTGGAGTCACGGAGGGGAAGCAGGTTCCCGGGGAAATGCAGAGAGTAAAGTGCCGACAGCAGCGCCAACACCTGACACAGGTCAACGTTCAAGGGGTCGAGAGGCAAAGAAAACTTAGTGAAGAGGACAGTGAACGGAATCAGGAAAAGAAGCATGGCCAGACGAAGTAAGGACGAAGAGAGCTCGGAATGAAGTACTCAAAACTGGGAGCAGGGTAGGGAGAGAAAAGTAGCTGTGGGATTTGGCCATCAGTTAATCGAGACCTTTGGGAGAACAGCATCATTTCCTATCTACACGGGGTCGGTGAGGCTCTCTCTCCAGAAAATCGGCACATGAGGGAATGAGGAACTGCACAGTAGACTGAGGTATGGACTCAAATATGCCATTCTTTTTTCTTTCCTTTGGAGTTTGGAGGGGGCTGGAGCAGGCTCATGGGCCAAGGGAAAGGAACGAGTCTTCTACAAGTTCTCCTCACTGTCTATGCCCCTGACAAAAAATGAAGCCACCAACTCTAAGACAGGGACTTCCAATCTTTTGAGTAACTTTCCTCTGGTCACTGAGCGTGGTGGTGGTGGTGATGCTAATCTAGATCAATGAGATGGACGTGAACTGCCAACACCAGCGCCTCCTGAATGGATGGTCACCACAACTGGGACACATCTGGGATGATCAGTTGGGCTGTGATTGAAAGAGACAAACAGCTGTCCTCTAGGACAGCTAAATGGAGGGAAAGGGAGAGGCCAATGGACTGTTGATGGAGAAAAACGTACAGCAAATAGGAACACACCTCAGGTAGGAAAAAAAATAAGCAGATGAGTTTCTAATGTGTGCCTTGAATCCAAGTCTTAAGTGAAGATGAGTGGTGATAGAGATTGAGCTGCTTCTTGCATGAAGAAGGTCACGGGCTACAAGTTACTCTGAGGCAGGAATTTGTGTAGAGATAAATATTGCTTCTCCTAAGTACTGGTGGGAAAGCAAGCTAACAGTGGCTGTAGCAGTAAGCAGAACGGAATAAACAGTATTGTTTCCAGAACGTGCAATAAAGGTTAAGACATATATATGTGTATTTCTACGTATGTATACATCTAAAGTGATGTAATCACTCATTTTCCATGTCTTAGTTCCTTTTACATGTACTAATTCATTTAATCCTAACTCTAGGTGGCAAGTCCAGTGATTATTCTTATTTTACACAGAAAGGGAAAGAGATCCAAAGAGGTTAAGTAACACCCACCAGATCGTCCAGCCAGTGAATGGGGCAGCAGGGATATTAAAACAGTTCTGCCCCCTCCCAGGTCCACAATGAATCGCAGGCAAGATGCTGTGCCAGGACGTGGACATGGCTCTGATCTAGATGCCACTTGGGAGAGCCAGTTGGGGGCTGACTGGTCATTTCTTCCCTCTCCTTAGTGGTTCTCTAAAGCAAAAGCAGAGATAGCACATTTTCTGTAGCATGTTTAACATTTTTAAAATAAATCAAGCCATTAGGTTAAAAAAAAAAAAAAAAAAAGCCTCCTAAAAATGGCTGCCCATGTTCCTGTGTGTGACGATTCCGATGGCAAGCCCTGCAGCTGAAGTTTAGCAAATGAACCGGGCTTCTCTCCAGGGTACACACTCTGATCGCTGTTATCGAGGCTACTTCTGTGTCTTCTGTAGCCTATTCTCTCTCCTCCCATATTGGAAACAAGACCTCCCCTGCCCCATCCTAACAACAAAACCCCCCAACACACATCCATCTTGATTTGTACAAACTTATTCAGATTTCTCTATATAAACCCTTCCTTGAAAACAGGTTTAGTCCTGACACACTAGATTTCACAATACTCGCACCTGCACCCGGGTCCACTTCATGGATGTGTGACCCGTGCCGTGGCCCAGGGCCCGGCTTGTGACAGGGGCCCAGGCTCAGAAGGGCTCTGTTCTTGGTTTAATGCTCTGTGGCCACTATGTTGAAATTTTTAGTAATTTTATCTTTGAACTTGTGTTTCATAAGTGAAATCTAATGGAACCGTGAAACATGTGCAGGGGCAGAGGAGATACATGGAAGAGAGAAACAGCTTTGTATTTTAGTGCTTCGAGGGCACTTTTTTGCTTGCTTTTTGAACAAAGGGATTTTCGTTTCTAGTGGGCCCTGCAGACCATGTGGGCAGCCCTACCTGTCACCTCCCCCCCCCCGCCGACCCCTGTTGGGTTTTGTGTGTTTGGGTCCTTTACTCACTACTGCACCCTCCCCATTATTCACTTCCTTGTATTTGGACCTTAATAGATTATATACACATCTGAAGGGAGAGTCACTATCTTTTTCATCTCTCTCACAAGCTGCGCATATCCAAGGGCCTAATAAAGTGCTAAGGACACAGAGGCAGTTGGCAAGTATTTGCAAAGTCAATACACCACTCCAGTGAGATAACTCTTCAATTTTCCATGATGACCACAACTGCATCTTTTCTAAATTATAGAATCTGGTTCCCAGAACACGATAAAGTAGCAACCTCCACTTTCTATGGAGGGCTGCAAAAAGAATGACTTCTTCCCTATTTGCTTGCAAGAAAAAACACTTCGTATTAATAAAGCAATGGTAAGTGGCAGGGTATTAGGTTTGTTTTTAAGGGCTTTATTTCCTTTCAACTTTTTGTTAAATCTGAGCATCAAAGCATTTTTGAAAGTTTACTGTTCCAGGATCTAAGATTCCAAAACATGGCAACTGACTTTTCCTAAGGGTTGAATGCTGCTTCATGCAATGCTTAATTTGAATCAACAAATGGCTGAGGGAACATCCCCCAGCGCTTATCTCTGAGAGAGAGCAAATGTAACCACCAGCCTCTGGCAGTCCAGAGGCAAATAACTGAGGTCAAGTTTCCATTTCAGATTCCCAGCATCGTTACACCTTGTACTACTGCTAGATTCTCATGCTGGCCCAATTAAAGCTCTTTATGAGAATATGATTTATATCGAACATTTCAAGTTCATTGCAGATAATGATGCCCCAGATAAATGCCACAAGGAGCAAACAACTCTTCATATATTTCACAGTGTCAGTGGTTGGAGTAACTAGGTGATAAAAAGTAATTTGCATGAAAAAATATGTATTAAACTGGTTAAATATATCTCACAAGACTCCAGGTTCAACAATTTTCTTTTTCTCATCTTGGCAAGCATTAGAGATAAAGAGCTCAGAAATGTGTCCTTGGCTACTAAGAGGGGACGGAGATCCAGGACACACATGGAATAAAGCAAAAGCCAATTTAATAATGATGTCCTTTATCCAAAGATGTAGGGGCGACATCGGTTGTCCTCCAAATATTAATGGAGGGACACAAAACTGAAAGGCAATATTGAGGGACAAAGGAAGTGAGCCAGGAAGAGCAACAGCATGGGTATTAGGTATTCAGAAGAACAGGGGAGAAGTGATGGGATGAATTTGAGTTTGGGGGGTGTCATATGTGTATCAAGAGCCTCAGTTACGACGTTTTCATTAGCTAAAAGAAGTTGTTGATGTTTAACATTAGTTGTAATAATCAAAAAAGGACTAAATGTATACTGTGTTGAGATATTTTAGGCAGAGTAATCAAGACAAGGGGTGCATACTTTATTCACACTGTGACTAAACCCAGCACACTGCCAAAAAATAGATTTGGAACAAATTTTGGAATAAAAACTACTCATCTGTTTTGCAAAAAGAAATCAGAAGCACATCAGCATAATCAGTAATTTTAAACTTGCCTATTAAGTCAGGACATTGATCGCTAACAGATGCATATATTTGCAAATTTCTTCAACAAAGTTGACAAGCAGTGCATCACAGGTCTCTTCTTGCTGGCCTGGAATATCTAACTATGCTCATTACTAATGATTCTGGGTGTCTTTGTCAGTTTCTACTGACCAGATACTGGTCTGTACAAAAGCCCCAAGACTGGCCTTAAATCAGGCTTTGATAGTCATTTTCCGGATTCAGGGTAAATTGAGGAAAATGGATGGCCACCAAGTGTTGTCAATGGATAGTAGTTGCCCTGCATTTGAAATGCACTCGATCTGTCAACACCCTGGGCTCGCACGTGAAGCACTGGACAGCCGGCATGGGGGTTCAAACACATTCTGAACATGTAAATGGGCTTCCAGAGTAACTGAGAACACAGTTCCTGAACTCACCTATTTTGGAAGTTATAAATTACCAAGAGGCTGTGGGGAGGGTAGGTGGTATTCACAACTGAAAACTTACCTAAAGGTGACAGTGGAATGGAATAATGGAATAACTACACATACATATGAAAGGAGCAGGATTTCTCTGCTTCAAATTCTAGCAAGAACCATCCATGAGGTGGGAATGTTATAGCTACCTACATGCACAGCCACCCACATCCTTAAACTGGTTACGTTTATAAGCCAGACATTTCTTAGTAGTGTGCACTTTTCTACACAGGAATTATAAAAAGAATATGCATATGATGAGGATGAGACTGGGACGTCAGTCAGGACACATATCCTGCCTTTGGCCTGAACTGTAAAATTCAGAGACATTTTCGTTGTGCCCCCTTCCCTTAAAAAAGAAAAAGAAAAAAAGAGCTAATGAGACTATTTGATGAAAAGCCATAACCAAAAGCAAATATAAAAACACTGTCAAACTGAAGGGTGTCAGTCAATAACTTTAAACACAAGAAACATACAGAGTTCTGGACCTAAAAATGAAAAGGGGACTATCAAAATGAATCTATAAACAATAGAACATGAGTCTGAGTAAAAATCTCTCCTTTTCTGCCAGTCTCTCTTTAGTCCCACTTCAAATCTTACCAAAAAAGCCTCAGTTTTGTACTTGTGTAGAAAACCTTCCTTCAGTAACCAACTGACCACTCTTCCCTACTGCTTCTTTGGCATTCTTAAGTGATCCAAAAGAACTCTGTATATTATATATTTACATATATTAATTTCATATGTATTCATTCATTTCAAACTCACACACAGAAACACTCGTAAAGGTAGTTCTTTCACTATCACTGCCTTATAGACAAAGAAACTGAGGACCAGTGAGGTTGAGTGACTTGCCTAGTGGTCTGGGTTGGAGAGCTCCAAGGCCCACGCTGTTAACCATTCATGTATCACTATCTCTCTGTTGCAGTCACTTGTACTTGTTGATAAACTTTTTTAAATTTTTAAAAAATATTTTATTTATTTGAGAGAGAGCACGAGAGAGCAAGTGGGGGAGGCGTAGAGGGGTAGAATCTCAAGCAGACTCCCTGCTGAGCTCGGAGTCTGATGAGGGGCTCGAGCTCACAACCCTGAGATCATGAGCTTCATGACTTGAGCTGAAACCAAGAGCCGCAAGGCTTCACCGACTGAGTCACCCAGGTGCTCCAATACATTTTTTTTTTTTTTTTAAGTTTTATTTAAGTAATCTCTACACCCAACACAGGGCTCGATGAGCCAGCCAGGAGCCCTAACTGATAAACTATTTTGAAGAGTTTAGTGGTACTTTATTTAGTGGACATTCAATCAATGTTGCTGGGTGACCAAGATAATTCTGTATGTGGGTGGGTGGGTATGCATCTGAGTGTGTGTGTAGGACAGGTTCTACCAGAAGCTTCCTTCAATGAGTTTATATACAGGGGGAAAGAAATTCCCATTTATTGAAGGCCTACAATGTGCCGGTCAGACTGCAACGTCTTCTGTAACCTAACCTTCACAACACCCCTGAGACGCAGTTCTCTTTCCAGTTTTTATGTCTAATGTAGGATTGTTTTAAAAACAGGTATGTGAATTGAGGCTCAGTGAGGCTAGTGACCACAGGTAGGGAATGTCAGAAGACAAGATACTGCTGCTCCGGTCATGCATTTGGTTATCCAGTACTAGTTGCCCTTTTGTCATCTTCTTTAGTTTCCAAAGACTCAGAGAACTCAATTGTCCTAAGGGTCCACTATGACCCCAGATTGTTTTCTGTCCAGGACTTCCCATGGTACTGCCTATAATGGACCTTCCTTGTGTTTTACCACTTTTAGGAATATTTCATTGGTTGTTTTAGAGCACATCTCCCAAGTACACACAACCCCTTTAAATTTAGAGGCTAATGAATCCAGAAGCCTGGTGCTATCAATGGGCTTCATGTCCATGCTCTTTCATAATTGTGGCCGCAACTCTTTCTGTGCTATAGCTGAGGTGACATGTCACACATAAGGCCCTGGATATGAACCTCTAAATAGTTTTACACTCAAAAGTGACTGAAGAGCTATTTCAGAAGGACTGAAATGAAAGTAAAACCACGGATTTCAAACTCTTGACCATGATTCACCATAAGTACTTTTGATACTGAGACTCAATTCACATGTACACGTGAGTGAATATATCTGCACAAGAAAAAAATTTTACAGAACATGTTCTCTTACCACAACACATTGTGATAGTTTCTATCAATTCATTAAACAAAAAAAACCCCACAAAAACCACAAAAGTCTTTACATGTCTCCCTAATCACGTTGCAACCAACAGCTTGAAAAACAGAGCCTGAGAACACACTGTTCCAATTTTAATTAATATTTTGTGCATAACTGAATCAAAAAGGTTTGTTCAGGCATAATGAATAACATTTATTGATTTCATAAAATGAAATCATTTATGTCGCTTGAACTTCTCTAAAAGGAGACTGTCATTGCTGTCTATGAGGTGGTGTGCAGACAGGTTCCTACGTCTGCCCTTTTGTGCTTTTTAAATTGTGTACCAGCTGAGTGCATCACCCATTTGAAAGTTAAATGAAATGAAATTTTACCCCTTCTGAAAATCAGATTTCTAATTAGGGCTGTTTTTTGCTCTGCTTGATTTCTTTTGTTCTGAGTGTTGTTAAGGCTGATTTCTTAAAAACAGTTTTTGTTTTTGTTTTTTTCCCCCAGGTAGAGAAGCTCAACTTTTAGGTCTGTTTCTAGGTCACAATTCTCCCTTTTAAATATATTGGTCCACTTTGGACTCTGGTCCAATCTTCCATACTTCTGTCACCCTCCTGTAGTTTTCAAACTAGATGACCAAGGTGTTTCAAAAAACTTGGCCAATGTCTTTACTACCCTGGAATATAAGTAACAGGATTTCTAGATTGGAACACATTCATTTTATTCAAATAGTTTTCAATAGACTCTCTCCCTACTTCATTATAGATTTTCATAACCTCTAAAATGAAATTTGATCTTGGCCTCAGAGGAAGTATTTCTCATCTTTATATCTTAAAAGAAAAAAAGGTAAATTTCATTTTTTTGGTTTGTTATCAATTTTACTTTTGAAATACAGGGATAACAAAACTAGTTTCTCATATGTGTTACACTCAGTTCTTTTAAAAATGTTTAATCTTTAGAAGTATGAAAAAAAGAAACCAGGAAAATGTTTTAGCATAGAAACAAGATACCACACTTTCTTTATGGATATCCCTTCTGAGAAACGTATATGAGCTAAAAGAATATACATGAGCCAGGGGCCTCTATTACTTCAGATTTCTTCAAAGCAAAAGCAGCTCACGGTGCTGGGGATCTTGTCTGCCTTCACCATTTGAAAGGGGAAATGGAGGTTACATGGAACTACGTCATGCTCAGAAGAGAGAGGGTTAAGTTCTGTGGGACACCTAGCTTTCAGTACCCCAATGAGTCACAGGAAAGCACACGCTAGCTCCTGTTTTCCTTCTGCCGTCTCCCGAACCAACTATATTTGGTTGTCTTGCCGCTGATGTAGCCTTACGTGTCAGAGGAACTAAAGAACTTCCATAACTCAGAAATGGGTTTTTTTTTTTTTTTTTTTTTAATGTTGAAAAACTAGTTTAAATGCCAAACGACTTCTGGACAAAGATGCAAAATTTTAAAACACTTCTTATAAGACTGAGGAGGAATGAGTAACCTAAGACAGAAATGGTGAGAAAAAAAAGTATCTAAGGAAAGGAAGGTGTGTCCCAATAAACATCGAGTACGCCGTGAAATGTGTAAACGGACTGCATTTTTAAATCCATTCAATTAGAAGCTGGTGTGCTGATGCTGGTCCGTGCGTTCTTAAAAACGTGCTGATGGCTCAAACCTCTGTACACCTGTACAAGCATGGGGCTATGTCATCCAAAATTTTAAAAATACAAAACAAACACCCTTCGTAACGAAACTTCTCTCGGACTTTTGACCTCTGCTTCTGGCATTGTGCAAAGCTAGGACTTGTTGTAGGGGCTGGGGAATGTGGCCTCTGATTACTAACCAGGGTTTTCTCTTTCCACTGTCTTGTTTACTCCTTTCTTCCCCAAAGCCAGAGATCCCTTCAGCTACTGCAGCATCTCTACCAGATGCGACAAATCACAGGGGTGTATTTTGACTTCTGCTCTGTCATGTGAACAAGAGTAACACTGAAACCTTTTACCAGTCCCTGTGTTCCATCTTTGTTTTCTGTTTCCCCCAAGTGTTTGTAACCTGCTCCGGAGAGTTCTTCCTTTAATATTTTCAGTCTTCTTTCCTCCCTTAGGTGAAAACGTGAAAGCCTATATTAATAAAGTGATGTCTCCATGAATTAGCAGTCATTTCTCTGGGACTTATTTTGACACGGTCCTTTCAGTATGGTGGCTGGTCGGAGGTCTGAGGGACTCTTCTAACATAAGAGGATGAAAGAGAAGATAGGATTTCTACCGAAGTTATTTTAAGGTTCTGAAAACGACCTGGTCATTTTTATCAGTGTAGCCTGACAAGAGCACTCGTGTTTCATTATTAATAAACCTCGTATCAGAAACTGTGAAATATCAACAGAAGGTACTCGATACATATACACATCTTCATTCCCACAAATCTTGGACAGCTGCAATTCAAGTTCTCTTTATACTTCTCTGTTCACCATCATTGTCAAATTACTTGATCACAAAGTTGCTCTTAACGTCTCAGACACTTGGCAGAAGAGAGCAGTACCAGCGTGAAGTTCAGACCAAGTGACTTGCAAAAGTCGGTTGCCCTCATTTTCCTCTACCAATCAACCTAAAATTACCAGTCATCAGCTTTCCATAGAAACTGTCAATTTCTTTTTTTTTTTTTAAAGATTTTATTTATTTATTTGAGAGAGAGAATGAGAGAGAGAGAGCACACGAGAGGGGGGAGGGTCAGAGGGAGAAGCAGACCCCCTGCTGAGCAAGGAGCCCGACATGGGACTCGATCCCGGGACTCCAGGATCATGACCTGAGCCGAAGGCAGTCGCTTAACCAACTGAGCCACCCAGGCACCCGAAACTGTCAATTTCTTAATATTCACTTCAAACATAGATTTGCAGGTTTAAAAAAAAAGTACTCCCACTACTGATCTGTTTAGTTTTGAAATGTTCCACATTTGAAAGCAAGTAATAGTTAAGGCTTTGTATTACATTTGCTGGATAATGGTTTCAAGTTCAAAAAAGATAGGCCTGAGCTTTCTCGGCACTACTGCTTACAACTCAATGGGCTGTGGACCTTCAGCACAGACCACTCTGTCTTCAGCCTAAGAGATGGAATTCAGCATGCATGAAGTTGACTTTGGCTGTAAGAACAATAATTGCATTACTACTAAATCTTGCAACTTTTATATTAAGTCAAACTCGATGAAAAATGGGTCAAAATTTGAGGCTCAATATCAGCCTTGTTTGGCAGAAGAGCCAATCCTCAGTAATCCGTGGAGATGGTAGGCAGGGAGAGTGGGGAAGCTATCCAAAACTCATTTTAGCAATGTTCCAACAGTTTTCGTCATCAGAACTCCTAACAAAGGGCAGGGCTGAAGGTTCTTCCTTATTTCTCAGCCCACCCTCCAGTGTAGGGGAGAGAAAGGGAGGGCGGACTGCTCTTCTCTTTACTCTCCCTTAATAGAGGGGAAAAAAACAAAAACAAAAAGACATGGAGGGGGAGATTAGGACAAACACAAGGAGCCACAAAGGGAGGGAGGGTGATGACTGTTTTGAAGTGATCTGCATCCTTTTCGAGGACCTGGAGTAGACAGAAAGCCCTCCAAGAAAGCACAGAACACTGTCCCACCTCATTTCTTCCTGAAAGATCGACTAACCAACCATGACGAAAAACTAGCCTGAAGAGGAGACCTGTTGCTAAACAATCCATGCAGAATCATAATCATCATCACCTCGCATTTAACAATTACCCTGAGTGTCAAAGCATATACTTCTAAAGTACAACAAGACTGATTTTTTGACAAACGAGCTACAAATTTAAGACGTCAAAAATACTGCCTTAAAAAATTCTCAAGAAAGCCAATATTCCAAATGATACTGTCATGGCTAAACATTTTTATTTTCCATTTAAAAAAATATTCTTCTATTGTAAATACTTACAGGGTCAGTCGATAAGACATACAAGAAAATCAGCCTCAATACCGGATAGATTTGGCCTCATTTTTGACTCATTCTGGAAGGGATCCAACATAGTTAAATGTCTTCCCCAGAGTTAGAGCTGAATAGCCTCAGGCTA
Organism: Leptonychotes weddellii; assembly: GCF_054177405.1. Lineage (NCBI taxonomy): Eukaryota > Metazoa > Chordata > Mammalia > Carnivora > Phocidae > Leptonychotes > Leptonychotes weddellii. The sequence goes on from NC_138375.1 coordinate 36,196,056, forward strand.
ATAAAAACCAATACCTGTTACATAAGACCCAAGACTGTCCAATACTAAGGACACCAAAAGACAACACTGGCGTCTGTAAGAGTTCTCTCAGCTACTATTTTATTGATCCCCAAAACAACTCCATAGAATCAGTAAAATAATTTTTAAAATTACCTGTAACAAAAACTGTGGGTTTTTCTGTGGTAGAGGCCAAATCACAAGACAAATACCTATGCAGAGAGTTGAAAAAGCCCTCTGTGCGCAGAGTGAACGGTACAAGATCAGGTCTCCAGCTCTTGAAGAAGTGTGGTCCTGTCAGAAGTTGTCGTATAAGATATTCAATCTATAGAAATATAGACTGTGAATTCAATACCCCCAGAGTATTGCTGCTTTATAGATTATAAAATGATTCACCAAACTCCACCATTATCACCTCAGGGAAGTTAGATCATAGAGAACTTCCATTTCCTCTGTGCCTATCTCTGTAATGAGTACATTTTAAAAAAATAAGCACACTTGTTGTCAGAAAAAAGTTGTGTGTGTGTGTGTCTTTTTAAATAAAGAACAAAAAAGCGCGTAATTTTCAGAAACATTTTTCTTCATGAGTGGAAGAAACTGGATCTGGTGATTAGAAAGGCAGTTGGAGTGAGAAATTCCAGGAACTCCATTTACAACTTCATTTCTAAGAAACCATTTAACCTAAGACAACCTAAGGCGCAGACGATAACAGACTTGCCCAGTCAGAGCATCAGGGAAGGGACGCTTGGGCGGTCACTCTACCAAAAGCAGTGCAGGTGATAGCAGAAAGCTGCCTTTGCTGCGGCCCAGAAGGAGCGGCTACAAACCAGACCAGATACTGTAATTATAAATATATGATGTATGTGTGCCTATCAGGACATGCATACATGACAAAATCCTTTTACAGCCTTGTAATATTTCCGGGCAAATCAGGGCTCTGGAAGATATACAAGGGAAGATACTGTCCATTCCTTTACATAAGTAAATACTGAAGGGGCGCCTGGGCGGCTCAGTCGGTTCAGAGTCCGCCTTTGGCTCAGGTCATGATCCCAGGGTCCTGGGATCGGAGCCCAGCGTCGGGCTCCTTGCTCAGCAGGGAGCCTTCTTCTTCCTCTCCCTCTGCCCCTCCCCCTTGCTCATTCTCTGTCTCTCTCAAATAAATAAAATCTTAAAAAAAAAGTAAATATTGAAATCTTCCAGAAATAAAGATTCTGTAACTTGTCCATATACCTTGTCATGGTATTTTATTGTTGTGTGGGCTCCAAGATTCTAAACACACAGCTGAAGTCTCTCTTGCTTTGATTTCAGTTCATTGACTCATTTGGTCACTCTCCTTCATAGCACTGGGAAAGTAATTAAGTCTTGCCGTAAATGGTTGTGGGCATGTATTAATAATACTCACTTGGTGGCATTGACCCCAGGCTATAAGTTCTAAAAATAATAATAATAAAAGCTACCATTTTTCTTTTTCTTACTTTCTTTTATTCAATTTTAAGACATTTCTGTTGAGTTCCACAAACTGACTCTAGAAAGCCAACCCATTTTATCTTCATTTTCTAAATTACACGTATGCAAGTCACAAAATTGAAAAGTTTTATCTAATACTAAATGTTTAAGTATCTCCCTCACATCCGTATGAGTTGCTTTCATTAAAACATTATTTTCTGTTTATATATTATTTTATTAAAATGAAACATTAGCTAGGATTTTAAATTATGTCTTCATATACATGGATTATGTATGTTAGAATCACAGAATTTTAGAGTTGGGAGAATTTTTAATAATGTTGCATTAGTCATTTTACAGCTGACATGGTCAAGTTTGCAGATAGTCACAATGTATTTAGTTTTCCCTCAAGTTGGACCCAAATCTTCATTTTACTAATTTAGAGAATTACGTGTATTAGGAAAAAAAAAAAAAGCTAGGTGTGTGTGTGCATGCGTGTGTATGACATAGACATGTTGGTTTCGTTGAGCTTCTTCCAAGTATATGATAAGCAGTCAGTGGATGATGGGATGAGGTGCTTAAGTCAAGGGACAAGCGTAGAGCTGTCCGGCTTCACAGGTGTACCACCTGCGCAGCTGCACAGGGCTGGCAATCGGAAGGGGCCCAGTGTTGGTTTAATGATTAAATTACGTAGCCGTTCCACAACCTACCCCTACCAGCTCCCGTTTCCACATCAATTAATCTCTAGAAGGGCTGCAAACACAATAAAATCAGGGCCCTGTGTCCTTCCCTCAGGCCTCTTTCACTGATTGCTGCTTGCTGAGAAGCTTATCACAGCCCACTACAGACCTCACTCAACTGCACTCTCATTTCCTCATGTCATTATTTTTGGTGTGACCTATGCTTTTCATATAGATTATTTTCTCCCTACTTTTCTGATGAGTCAAATGCCTTTTATTATCTCGTAAAATAGCTTATCAAAATATATTCCACAACGTTTTGCATTTATTGCCACCAACCTCTCCCTCTTCTGTTTAAAACAAATTCTTTACAAGGAAGAGCTCTGTTTTAGGGTTGGAAGAACCAGCCCTTTCAATGACTACACAGACCAAAGAAAAACAAAGATGACAGCAAAGAAAAGTGAACTTGCCAGCACTTCAGTCCTGGTACATCCCTCTACTTTTGCCCTAAATTCTGGCATTTGATGTAAAGGGTCTTTGTCCCCACTGGCCTGTCTTGTCTCTAGCTCTCTGTTGGAACTGAAACATCACAACAGTGAAGATAGTAACATAGACAGAATTTTTATCAATGCATTTGGCCTTAGAACCACACCCTCGAGTACAAGGGAGAGCTTAGGCTTGATGTATTTTCCCAAAATGGTGTGTGTGTGCTCACTCATGTGCAAGCTTGTGCACCTCAACCAGTTTGTTTTTTGTGGGTTTTTTCCCCCAATTAACTTAAAATGAACTGAGATCAAGTGAGATCTGGGTGTGCCTCAATGTTTTCAGCCTGGTACATGTCTGCAAGGCTCTCCTTCCGGTGAAAAGCACCGGGAAGGAGCGGGCTCACCTCCAGGACACCAAGCACAGCTCCTCAGAATCGTCGGGGGCAGTGGCGCCAGGACTCCCTCGGCTATTACGAGGATAGCTTCAGTACCAGCTGCATTGTCACAAGTCCACGGTGACATTCTCACACTACCACCCAGAAGGAGCACGTTCTCTCAGAGTTTAAGGGGGACTCAGGGCCTTTGTGAAAGAAACCCTCCCAGAGGGAAGGCTGGAAAAATGAGCCAGAAGCAGTAACTGGGGTCTTTTGAAAACTAGTTTTTAAAAGGCCTCCTTTTCCTTCCCATTCCATCTGTTCTCTAACCCTTCCATTAACCCCCGGAGCCTCTTGTTCTCGCTCCCTTCCCCAGAACTTAAGCAAGAGACAAAAGACATTCTCTTACTTCCTTACAAGTCAAGAAAATTGGAATGGGCTTGAGTATGGTGAGGCAAACCTGAGGAGGAAAATTAATAAACCACCACATCACCTAGGCAGACTGATACCGTAAATGAGTATGATGCTCAGAGTAATTCCAAAATGAGAAAAAGGACGCAAATATTTATAAATTGGACAAAATTTAGAAATGCTCAAATATCCACAGAATAACTAGGCTCGTTACCTACTGAAGAAGCACATTTCTCAGGTTCATCATTGTGTTTTTAAAATCTGGATTCAAACTCAACTGTAACACTAAGTTTACCTGTTGCCCGAGTGCCAAAACGCTAAACCTTTATTATCTATCTATCTATCTATCTATCGATAGATAGATAGATAGATAGATATCTCAAATGCACATTTTCCCCTATGAGTTTTACTTTAGAAGTTTAGTGGACTGATTTATAATTTGTCATCTTTTGTCTTTTTCAGCAGTGTGTCATTAAGTCTTTAATTTGGTGTTTCCTGTAGTCTGCAGTAGGATGTGTGCTATTTTAAATCCAAGGATTGCAGACATAGATGGTGGGTAAGATCTGTGAACCATAAGTAAATTCTTATAAGGAACATACAAAAAAGATTGTTCTTCAGTCAGACTTAAGCCATTACTTTTTTCTAAAGAAGAAAAGGCACAAGTTAAGAAAAAGGCACCGTCAAAGACCTTCTGCCCAAATGTGCATCTCCATGAAGTTTCCTGCTGAGTGCATATGAATGCACCGTGATCTGGGAAAAGGATCCAAATAGGATTTCAAACATCCAAAAATTTTAACTCAAACATTTAGGTATTTCACCATGCTGCTATTCATTCATTCACTGATTTTTTTTGTCTTAGTTTAAAGAGATGCTAAACAAAAGGAGGCAAGCTCTACATGTATTTACATTCCAAAACTAAGCCCCCTCCTCCTCCCCCAAGTCTGTCATCCCTTCACAGCTAAACAAACCGTAAAGTCTAGCCCTAAGTTGGCAAAGAGAAACAACAAACATGGTAAGAAAGTTTCTCTCTTTTCTCTAACAAAACAGAACTAAACACCCAGAGTGATTAATTCATTCTAGTGCCCCATGTGATTTTTTTTCTATGATTTACCCACTTCCAAGCTAATGTACGTAGGCTGAATTAAGGAATGAGATCAGATTCTTTACTATTTTGGTACTACTGCATTCTTTATTCTTTAACAGGCTTTGGTCAATGAAATGCTTCTTGCATCTTTGCTATGAAAGTTAATGGTAAATGTGTAAATCAACTTAACTTATAAAATTAATTTATGAATATAAACTATAAAACACATTCTGAAACTTCCTTAACAGGATAAACATTCTTATTTTCTGAAGCTATAATCCAACGGAAAAATACATAAGTCTGTCATCTATCAATGATTTTACATTTAGCAAGTGATTTTATTTATCACTGCATCCATATATGTTAAAGGTTGGTAAAGTTAAGTATTGTTTAAGCAGACTTGCATTTGCTTAGAGACAAGGCTAACATAATTCCCGGGTATTCCTTGTTTTTCAGAGGCTCTGTAGTATTATTTCTGGAAGCTTTATCTTAGCAATTTACTTGAAAATCTTTAAAGCAACAGGAAGTACTGCTTAGTAAATCTGCAGAAGGCTGTACCTATAATCTACTATTTTGGGGGAAGGATTTCTTAATAGGCCCTCAATTAGTATCACACTGAACAACTGTTGAGTATACTGGGGCCAGAAAAATCACTAAATTACCTAAATCTATGAGAGTATTTGCAAATTCTTAAATTTCAAATCCAGATAGTCCATATACACATAATTCTGGAAATACAATAATCTTTATCCAAAATGTGAAAAAGATGTGAATATTAGGACATTCCACAGCTCATGCCAACACAGTCTTATATAAACATATCACTTAATTCTGTCATAAATCTAGAATAAAAACTAATACTTCTAATTAGATGGTCATAAATTGAAGAATAAAGAATTTAAGCACTATCCACCTCCTTTAAAAAAATACTTATTATTTCCCTGTCTTCCACAAAATACCTAGAAAAGCATTAAACTCTCTCAACTACAGCACACTTTGCAATTATTCTCTTCTTCTCACATCTGAAAAGCAAATTAGCAGTTCTCAAATGTGATGCTACAACACCAGTTAAAAATGTAAGCTTTAAGCTTTGTTAAAACTAGTCTGACAAAAACTAAATATATACTGATCTTTAGATCTAAAAGAAACATAACAAAAAAAAATCTTAAGTAAATATAGGAATTATTCAAGTTACTTAGAATCATCCATCTAAAATACTAAAATAGGTCTTTAAAAAGATCTGTGGTGCCTCCTCTTCCACAGGTCAGTGGAGACTACATGGGGTATCTGGACTCCCACCAGATGTAATGAGGAGCCCCTCCCCCATCATTGGAGTCAGAACTTTCACCACCACCCAGCAGTGACAGGGCCAACCCCCTGCAGTGTCAGTGGAGACCAAATGCGGAGCAGTAAGAAGCAATCTCCACCTCTCTCAGCAAGGGTGGTATCAGCAGAGGTCTCCTGGGAAGCCTGAGCTCCCACCCCTGCCAAGCAATAATGAGGCATTCCTACCCCCCAGGTGACAATGAAAACCTAGTAGCGAATACGGATTTCTAACATCCAGGAATGAAGAGTCAGAACAGTATCAGAGGATGTCTACTAAACGGAAGATTTAAATAAAATCCAGAGGCTCACAAGATAATAGATAAAATGCCAAAGATCCAGTGGAAAACCACTTGTTCCACCAAGAACCAGGAAACTTTCAACTGGAATGAGAAAAAACAAGAGTCTCTAGCACCAGGATGATACAGATGTCAGTTAGAATTACCTGTATTTTATTTATTTATTTTTATTATTTATTTATTTGAGAGAGAGCGTGCACATGCGAGTGTGTGAGTGGGGAGAGAGAGAATCTTAAGCAGGCTTCACGCTCAGCACAGAGCCTGACATGGGGCTGGATCTCAGGACCCTGAGCTGAAATCAAGAGTCAGACGCTTAACAGACTGAGCTACCCAGGCATTCCACCTGACAAGTATTTTATTTATTTATTTTTTTTAAGATTTTATTTATTTATTTGAGAGAGAGAGACTGAGAGAAAGAGCACATGAGAGGGGGGAGGGTTGGGAGGGTCAGAGGGAGAAGCAGACTCCCTGCCGAGCAGGGAGCCCGATGCGGGACTCATCCCGGGACTCCAGGATCATGACCTGAGCCGAAGGCAGTCGCTTAACCAACTGAGCCACCCAGGCGCCCCCACCTGACAAGTATTTTAAATCAGCTACTATGAAAACGCATTAATGAGCAATTACAAAGATGCTTGAAACAAATGAAAAAATAGAAAGTATCATTGAATATAAGATAGAAGAACCAACCACAAATTTTAGATCTGAAAATTGCAATAACTTAAGTAAAAAAACTAGATTCAACAGCGGAATAAAGAGAACAGAGGAAAGAATCCGTAAACTCAAAGAGAACAATAGCAATTTGCCAACCAGGAAAACAGAACACAGGCTGAAAGCAATGAAGAGAAACCTCAGGGACCTATGAGACAGTAACAAAAGACATAAACTTAGAGATTCAAGAAGCTGAGAGAACCCAAATAGTTGATAAACACAAAGAAATTCATGCCAAGACACAACATAATCGAACTGCTGAAAAATAAAGATGAAGGTTGAAATTAGTGAGAGAAATGAGACCTTAACTAAAGGAGCAAAGTAAAAGGCAAAAGGCAGCAGATTTCTCATCGGAAACCAGCGAGGCCAGAAGAAAGCAGCACAACATTTTCAAGTGCTTGAAAGAAAAGATCTGTGAAGCCAGAATCCTCTATCCAGAAGAAAGATCCTTTAGAAATGAAAGGGAAATCAAGACAGTCTCAAATGAAGGAAAACTAAGAGAATCTGAAGACTGAACAACAGAAATTACTAAGTTTGAACAACAAAGAAATTAGACAAAATAGGTTATTATGTTATCAATGGGGAGGGTAAAGGGACATACAGGGCGATAGTATTTATAGTGGACTCCAATATAAAATGCTGACACCGGGAGACTGTGATGGGTTATGGATACAGGACGTAACACTTAAAAGCAGCCACTAAAAAGAGCTATACAAATAGATACACTTAAAAACACTACAGATAAATCAAAATGGAATTGTAAACATTGTTCAAATAACTCACTAGAAGGCAGGAAAAACAAAACAGTGAGATTTAAATGGCAGACTTAAACCCCTAACATATCAATGGTGGGAAACTGGGAGTGACCCTAAAGGGGCAGCACCAGGGTGATCTTAGTGGTGATGAAACAGTTCAAGATCTTGACTTTGAGGTGGTGGTTACATAAATCTACACATGTGGAAAAAAATGACAGAAATATATACACATATAATGCTAATGTCAACTTCTTGATTTTGCTGCTAAACTATAATTTTATAAAATGTAACCATCAGGGGAAACTGGGTGAAGGGTACACAGAACCTCTCTGTTCCAGAATCTGTAATTATTTTGAAATAAAAATCAATGGGAAATATGCAATATCATGCTTTAAGAAGGTCATGGTACCCTTATAGATACATGAAGAAAAAGTCATGCATGACTAACATGTAAAGTTGGATGTACCCAGAATTTATTACTTTGAATTCTGTAAGGCATTAAAATGGTAAGTCTTAAAAATATTTGATATAGGGAAGGCTGGCTGGCTTGATCGGTAGAGCATGCCACTCTTGATCTCAAGGTTGTGAGTTCGAGCCCCACAGTAGGTGCAGAGGTTACTTAAAAAAGAAATGAAATCTTAATATGTTTGATATAATTACTATGTCTCCATGAATAAAACATAGTAAGAATTCCTAAGCCAGTCTATGAGTTACTTTATAAATATTAAAAAATGTATTTATGCTCACTGAAACATTTTCCCATATCTGGATAATATATCGTTACTCATATTTAACTAGAACAGCCAACAATAACACTCCATTACTCAATAATCTGGATAGAGTTTGCAGTGTCAAGAAAAAAATATATATATAAACACATACATATTTATATCTATAGCAAATATAAATATAGTTGGATCCTTAAACAATGCAGGGGTTGGGGGCACCAACCCCCTGCATAGTTGAAAATCTGTAACTTTTGACTCCCCTAAAACTTAACAGCCTATTGTTGACCAGAAGCCTTACTGAAAACAGTTAATTAACACATATTTTGTATGTTACATTATATGCTGTATTCTTACAATAAAGTAGAGAAAAGAAAATGTTAGAAAATCACAAGGAAAATACATATATTGTAACTATATAAAAAAATGCACATATTAGTAGACTAGTGGAGTTCACACGCATATTGTTCAAAGGTCAATTATACTCCATAAAGTATAAATTAATTCCAGAGCCTTTGGGAAGTCCATTTAAGAGGGAAAAACTATTTTTATATGTATTTACTAAATAAGTAGACAAATCAACATTTCACGAAGGGCTCAACATGAAGTGATAGAGAAAATGAAAAAGGTAGATTATACACACAAATTTGTAGCATGTGTGTATGTTACAAGTAGATATTCTTGAAAGTAAATTTTCTCCCCTCCCCCCCCCCCTTTTTTTTTTTACCTTAGAACCAATAAAGATAAAGGGAAAAGAAAGGCTAAATCCCAGGCTGATTTAGTATCTGCAGAAAAACATGATAGCACTTTCCTGCCACTAAATGGAAATGATCCTTGGATGAAAGAATCCTTTCTTTGTGAAGCAAATGGAAATTAAGGATAGCAACTGAAAACTTAAGTTCACCTTCACCTGAGTTTTCTTATATCTGCTAGCTGAATACATACATATGATATGATTATAGAGAGACAAATGGGGCAAAAAGAACAAACAACAGTCATGTATTGAAAGCATTCCCCCTGCCAAGAACAGCAAACCTAATACCATGGCTTATGAAGAAGGAGATTCTGTAAGGAAACAGAATTTAATTCAATTTCTTGAAATTAATTGGAACCTTGAACATAAGATGTTAAGTTGATATAGAACCTGAGGCAAATTTCTAATATATCGTGATCACATTTTCATGAACAAGGATTTAAAAATTGGAAAGTGCCATGTACCATATCACATGGGGTTCTTTTTGGATAAAAGCAATGCAAAGTGATAATCACTCTTTTTCTTTCAAAAGATCCTACACTGCAGGCAGGTTTTTTTTACAAACTCTGATCACCTCAGTTAAGAAAGCCACTTCCCAAGGATAAATTGACAAGGATGAGAGTTTGAATATTTTAAGCTAACTGGTGCCATCTTGTAAGAGTAATTAATTACTAGAAATATTTTACTTGCCTAAAAACTAGAATAGTGTGAATCTTCTTGGCGCGTTTTCTTAGAAATATTTATAGAAGTTTTCAAACTGTAGGTCTTATTGTTTCTTAACATCTCTCTTTGGCAAGAATATTAGAAATGCCATCTTCCAATGTTATCTCAGCATCTACCAAGAAGCAGAAGGCCTGATAATAATTTCCCCAAACATAAGAAAACCCCAAGTAAACAAAATTTCAATACCTGGGTTACAGTCATTTGTCAGACAAGCAAATAATTTCCTATCTTAAATAATTTACTTATACTTTTTATTGGTTACAGAGTTATGCTGAATTTTTAGATTCACTAACTGGTTCCAACATTGGCTGGCATGTAGAAAGTGCTCAAAAAATAACTGCAGAGTAAATAAAAGGGTCATATTCAGCAAATACTAAAAAACACAGTCTATCTAATAAACATTACCTTAGCCGTAATGTCATTCTCTTTGGAATAGCACCTGTTCCTCAAGAACTAGAAGACAGACACCAATATATAAGCCATCTTAGGGGAAAGAACTGGGCATTTGAGGGTTGTGACCATGTATGACCTGTGTTACAAGAAGACTACCCTAAAGAATCTTCTACAGTTCCTACTGACAGATTTATCTTACCACTGGATGCAAAAGTTCTCTTCTTAGGACAATAAATCATATAAACCATAGCTATGGAAGGCACAGAAATGAAACTGGACGTTTTCCTTCTGGACATATAAGATGACCTCACTTGTGACTAAAGTGCATTTTGTTATTATTCTTCACTTCCTATTCATTTCATACGAGTTGGTTTGTGGTATTTTAAAAAATTCACTTGAGTACCTTTGGCTTGTGCCACTCTAAACTGGCAACAGGAGGGAGTGGAAAAAGAAAATGGGTCATCCAATATTTATAGACA
>NC_138375.1:36207191-36230609 GCF_054177405.1 Leptonychotes weddellii
CAGGATCACTGTTGAAAGTCAATACGACCAAATATTTTGCCATTAAAAAATAAGCAATAAAGCTGTGGTTCTAGAAAGTTTTGGAAAAAACTGTATCTCATCTTGTCTCAACCAGTTGAAGGCAATTGTGAATGGTGAGATTCTTTTGTATATTAATTAAACTTCCTTAATGAAGTTCAGATGTAATCCCTGAGGCTCTGCAGCCCAGTTAACTAAACTGCAGAACACAGTATTTGCCAAAGGGAAATCAATTATGTTGAGAAAGGTCTACCATGACTACCAGGAAGTCTAAATTCACTGTCTCCTGGACAGAAAAGTTAAATGCTCAAGGAGAATTGTGGAATCCTGTCAACTACCAAAGCATGGCTCATCATTGGACAGCATGACATTTTTTAGTTTGCTTCATTTTTGCTTTTACCGGTTTGATCTAAGCTTGTGTCGGCCGCCACATCTAACTTGACTATCTGTAGCAGAAGGGGCAACTCTTCTTACCCTCTGTCCATCCCCAATATTCTACACAACCTATTTCTTAATCAAAGCACCAAATACTGCCGCTTAGGTTAAACAAGAACAAACCATCCTCTGCACTGTGGACTGAACATTTTGACAAAAGGAGTCATTTTCCATATCCATATTAAAATACACCTATTCCAATATTAACCCATTAGTAATAACCAATGTTTCTATTTTAGGGCCACAATAATAATTTTTTTTTTTTAGTAATTTTTTTTTTAAAGATTTTATTTATTTATTTGAGACAGAGAGAATGAGAGAGAGAGAGCACATGAGAGGGGGGAGGGTCAGAGGGAGAAGCAGGCTCCCCGCCAAGCAGGGAGCCCGATGCGGGACTCGATCCAGGGACTCCAGGATCATGACCTGAGCCGAAGGCAGTCGCTTAACCAACTGAGCCACCCAGGCGCCCGCCACAATAATAATTTATGTAAATGATGATGAATCATTCCAAATTTCACAACTGTCCTCAGTCAAAACTTGAATTATTTGTAATTTATCTTTTAGACATATATATTCTAATTTCATAGTCCTTTCCTAATACTAAGCCCCATGACAAGCCCAGTGTCTCAAAGGCTCTTTCATTCAATTGGGTATGTTTTCTCTTTTCCAATTAGAAATTTGCCTCTTCAGTTCACTCTCATGAGAATAGACCAGGTTGAGGGGTCTCTTCTTTTTAAATACATAAATAAAAATTAAATGCATTAATGTTTTAATGTTTAAATACGTAAATAAAAATTAACTGCATTAATGTTTTCCAAGTTCCTAACAAATTATTAGTTTGTTTCTTTAGATTTTCACAAACATGTTGAGTTGATTTTTAATATTTGGTACTATTCGACACTTAGTTGGTGCTCAGTCCACTGGAAGCGAAGAGCAGGATTGGATGCCTCTCTATAGATACACTGATACAGCCAGTGAAAATTACTAAGAATTTATAGGGCATGGAGTCAGCTGTATCAAACAGTTGTTTTAGAATGTAAGCTCCCAAGCCAAACTGCATGGATTCAAATCTCAGCTGTCTCTTACTTGCTGTATAACCCTGGACAATTTCCTTCAGGAATTTTCTTGGATGTAAAATGGAGGTAATAAAAGTAACTAGTTCATTGTGTTGTCAGGATTAAACGAGATCACATTTGTTAAGCAACTGGCACAATGCCTGGAAAAAAGTTAATTTATAAAAATAGTTACTACAACCCCCCCCCGCCCCCGCGCGCTGAGAAACACACTGCAGATGAGTCACAGTCCAGGTCTCAAGGAGGTAACAGTGTCACTTGGGATGCACTGAAAGCCCCCATATATGTGATGTGATGAACACACATACACAGGATTCATATATCACACATTCAGTAACATGAGCAATGGAGTACTCATATATATATATATATATATATATATATATATGTGTGTGTGTGTGTGTGTGTGTATGTATATGTATATACATATACATACACACACATATATATATTTTAAAGATTTTAATTATTTATTTGACAGAGCGAGCGCGTGTGTGCGAGCACAAGCAGGGGGAGGGGCAGAGGCAGAGGGAGAAGCAGGCTACCGGCTGAGGAGGGAGGCCAACGGGGGCTGGATCCCAGGACCTTGGGAATGTGACCTGAGCTGAAGGCAGACGCTTAACCAACTGAGCCACCCGAGTGCCCCAATGGAGTACTCATATTAAAAAGATTTTGGAAAATGAAGAAGAATATAACTGGAAAAGCACATCTCTGCAGAAAGGAAAGCCAAAGAGGTATGTATGTGTCAGACACATAAGGGCTTCAACAGTGTTTTTTTGTGAGGGGAATACCATTTTCCGAAGTCAAAGAAAATAAAAAGTTGTGGACTGACTCAGAGAATGGATTACCACATATTACTACTATTTCAGAGAAAGGACTTCAACAAAACCTTTGGGAGGACAGAAACTTCAAATAAATATAGTCTCTCAAATTGCCTGTCTTTGGCTTTTTTCATCTTGAAAACATAAAAACAGAGTGGTGTGATAGGGATTGACCGATACATGGGAGAAGCTACCCGAGCTCAGAGATGAAGCAGACAAATACATATCTGAGGAAAGACAAGTCCAAGAAGAACTGTCAGCAAACCCAAAGTTCCTGATGCAGCAATGAGCTTGATTTCCATGAAGAACGGAGAGGGAACCAGTGCAATGGGGAGCAGGGGAGGTGGGGGGAGACACATGAGTGGGAATAAGTCATGTAAAACCGTACAGGACATGGTAAGAAGTCTGGATTTGACTCCAGGGATGATATGAAGTCTTGAGATGGGCTTAAGCAGGGATGTGATAGGCTATCAGAACAAGAATTAGAATTACAAGGATAATCTGCCTCGGAAAAGGGAAAGAGCACTAAAATAGAAGGAAAATCAATTCTAATATTTGAATCACATTAAGTGGTTGAAAGTGCCCTTCAAGGTAATGAGAAAAGTAGGAAGTATTGATAAAAGAATGATTTGAGACATTTTAAATTTAAGACAAGGATGTGACACAAAAGGGGAGCCACCTGGAAATTATGCTAACTGCAAATGGGGGCTACAAATAGCTTAAATCTATAGATAGGGAAGCTACCATGTCACGTGGTGTGATGAGACGAAGTCCCTGGAACAAGGGTACGGAATCAGTCCTGAGAGTCTGGGACTATGGTAAGAAGAAATGACGCATCTTATGATAACACAGGTTTAAACTTTATTATCAAGGCACTCATAATAATAATTAAAAAAAAGGTTTTGTGCCACACAAAGAATTTTTCAATAATCATGAGTCACTTACTGAAACAGACATTTAAGACTATCTAGCCTAAAATTAATGTCTGTGAACCACTCTTATGCAACTCTTGGGAAAGATAACCTCATGCTGAGACCATTATAGTAATGCCATCTAGTTCCTGGAACTGCCAGCTCAAATGTCCTCCTGGCCACTCATTCAAAGTAGATGAATAGACGACATTCTATTTCATGATGGGAAGATTCTGGAAGAGGTCTTAAAGAAAACATTTAAGTTTTATCTTGTGCAGGAACACTGTAGATAGAATACATGGTACTTGTGAGAAAAGAGGATTGTCCTTCCATCCTTGATAACATTTGCCAAGCTCTAGAGGCAATGTTCTGGGGAGAATATATCATGCGACTTGTTGCTTTGGTGGTGTTATTCATTCAAGAAAAACAGTTATTTTATGGAAAGCTAATTCAGAGCTACAACATTTCAAAGCCCATGTAAATGCCCATTTCTCTACAAAACAAACTCCAAAATATACCACCATTCATGGAAATAGTGATTGACATGCTCTTGTTGTCATAGTTGTTTAAGAAATAACAGTTTTTCCCTCCAGACTTTGAAAAATGCAAAAGCAAAAGGCATTTTTTCCATTATGCATTTATCTCCCCCACCACTGTCTGCAACACACACACTAGATTTACAATACCAATGACAAAGCTTTTCCTGGGCTAGTCATATTAGAGGGAAAAAGAAGTCTGGAGAATTTCAAAAAGCTGTGAAACAACCAATTTCTAAAGAAAATCTATAAATCAAAATTCCATCATTTATCATGTGAGTTATAGAATATATGATTGGCATTACTGAGGTAGAGAGGTCTTTCTACTTGCTAAGAGCAAAGACATTGTCCACATCACATTGATTATATAAATAGATAAGCACTAGAATTTACTACTCTTTCCCTCGTAAGTCTCAGGATTGACCATGCGAGGGCTTTATCCTCAGAATGGGAGAAATTTAAAAGACAATTTTCTGGCTTTTAATTTTTCTTAGGGATAATTAAACATTGTTTATTCCTTATTTCTTTTGGTACATCTATGTTGAATGCTAAGTGCCAGGTATAGGGACAAAAATTTTTAAAAAAGGGGAAAAACAACTGATGCAACAGAAAAATTTCTAACAATGCATGTAAGACCATAGGATGAAAGAAAAAAAATTGCTTAAATTGGAAAATAATTAATGTTTCACAAAAATTCAACTTAACGGATGTGGAGGTCTGTTACTATTACTTTAATCAGACATAATGAACTATTCAAATTATTCCTAATCCTCAAATTAAAATTAAAGTAAAAGTTGTGGCTCCTTACTTTTTCTGGGTATTTTCCTTTTTTTTTTTTTCCTGGATTGCACTCTGTTTCTGGGTTGACTGGCTAAATTGAATGTTTTGGTTAACATTTTACTTGATCACCTTATTTGGATTCAGGTAGGTAAGTCTGTTACATGCATACATCAGTGTGGGTTTTTTATGCATGTGGAAGTTGGAATCTACATCACTATCAGGTAAGAGATTGTACCAACCAACAGTGCTCAGAAAATGCTTAACAACCCGGGCGCCTGGGTGGCTCAGTTGGTTAAGCGACTGCCTTCGGCTCAGGTCATGATCCCGGAGTCCTGGGATCGAGTCCCACATCAGGCTCCCAGCTCGGCAGAGAGCCTGCTTCTCCCTCTGACCCTATCCCCTCTCATGCTGTTTCTCTCTCACTCTCTCTCAAATAAATAAATAAATAAAATCTTTAAAAAAAAAAAAAAAAAAAAAAGAAAATGCTTAACAACTGAAAATAATTACCTTAAATCTGTATTGGGCTTGTTGAATATTTTATTAAAATACCTTAGAAATAATAGTTTAGAGCAGTATCTTAATTATGATATTATTCTCTTCTTACAAATAGATTTGAAGTCTATTTTTGCTTGTTTTGCCATTATTCTCCCAGAATATTTCAAAAAAGGGAAGGAAGGTATAATCAGTGTTTTTTTTTTTTTAATTTTTTTTTTTTTAAGAATTTAGGATTCTTTCTTTTTTTTTTTTTTTAAAGATTTTTATTTATTTATTCATGAGAGACAGAGAGAGAGAGGCAGAGGGAGAAGCAGGCTCCCAAGGAGCAGAGAGACCGATGCGGGACTCGATCCCAGGACCCTGGGATCATGACCTGAGCCGAAGGCAGATGCTCAACCATCTGAGCCACCCAGGCGCCCTAGAATCAGTGTTTTATTAATAGTAAAGATGCCCCATTATTCATTAAAATTAGAGGACTGATACATTTCATTGTGCATTAATTTGACTCCCAGGATGAGTATGACAAATAAAAGTCAGTGTTGTAAGAACTGCCTGTTTCATGTATATCTCCTGCTAAAATAAATTAATGGTTTACAAAAATAATACCCAAACTAAAGACCTTAACACTCTTAACCTCTATACCTCTACTACATGAATCTTCAAATTGACAACAGACCAAGAGAGAGCAAATATTAAACTATTTAGAGTCACTCCTTTCTATCATCATGAATAAAATATATTATTCAAGCCAAAGCTATTTGTTCAAGTAAAAAGCGGTCTGCGAAACTGCTTCCTAAAATGATTTTGAAAATTATTCTACTCTGTAGACAAGTATAACAAATTTCTGAAGTAAAACATAATTTAGTGGGTCTGAAAAGATACAACTTTATAAAAAGCAACTTGTAAAGAGTATACTTTTTAAATGATTTAACCTGAAATATACTTTTTGAATGATTTAACCTGAAATTGACTTGTTACAATTTCAGGTTATTGTAACAAGTCGAAACATATGTTTTCCTTAAAAGAATACAATTTTTAGCCTAAGAACACAGGTCAGATAGGTATACCAAACAAAATAGGATAAATTAAAAAGAAAAAAATACCACATCATTTTTAAAACATATATTTTAAGTTCTGAGACTATTGAACCATATGCTCCTTGGTTATAAGCAAGTGCTTTTGATAGCTTTATAAAATCAGTTCACAGTTTTGTTAAATTCACAATGGCAAAACATTAAGAATTCAATCCCAGATGAGTAGTTATGTATCCAATAAAGGAACTGTCTGGAGGAAAAACTGTACAGACATAGTAATCAAATTCCCATACAGGATTAATGGATGACATGTAAGCCAAAAGATGATTCATTTTATTTTAAAATTAATTACAAAAGTCCTTGATTATTTTAGAATGAATTACACATCCTTATAGTAGGTCTCCTTAGGCAATAGCAAAATTAATTAAATATAACTATGATATACTTGGTCATCAGAAATGTAACAGAAGAGAGAACATCACTCTTTTGAAGAGTATATACCTGATTTTCTCATCAAGATGAGTCAAACCAAATTTGCATTCATTTTGTAAACAAAGGAATATCCAGAATCTAGCGTATCATTAGTAAATTAGTACATCTTTAATTTAAATATGTAAACACAATGAAATAATAAAGCCCATTTTTAAACATTTGTGAGATGATGTCTATTCCCAATAAATTTGCTTATTTAAAGAAAGGAACTATAAGTCCATTAAATGCTGAGTTAAGAAAAATTACTTGATAAAATTAGCTGGAGTCCCCTCCCCCACTTACCTATAGAGAAATAAAAACAATACTGATCAAGTGTAACAAAGATTCTAGGAATCAAAGAAGAACATCAAATTATTCAAAATGAAATATGCCCTGTGTAAATTACACGTTTTAAAGTGATGACGCATTATTTGCAACATTTTCAAAATTTCAAATAAAATTCAGCCAATAAATCCTTTATGATCTTATACCTGGCATTAGAAAATTTCTACTGCCACATTTTCACATATTCCAATACTGACTGAAGACAGACATTTTTTCCTCTTTTGTCCCACAGTTTACCCAGATATGAGAACTCTGAAGGTATACCCAAGAGTAGAATTCTGTTTTCAAATCTATACTTTGTGGAACCTGAGTAAGAAGCACCTGTTAAAGTTCTCATATGATTTATGTGGCAGATGGATAAAAGAGCTGGGATGAGCTCTATTTTCAGGCTAGTAAAAACCTATTTCAGAATCAAAATTTTTCACTGTTTTTTAAAGTAGTCCAAAAAATGTAATGGTATTATGCCATTACAAATTTGAGTCCCAAAATTAAAAATTAATTTAATGTTTGATTTCATTAGCAGATTACATATAAAAAATGATTTTAAGTGGGGTTTTATAGGTAATTATAGCACAGACACGAGGTTCAAAGTGACAATTCTATAAATTATACAAAGAATTCATCATATATAAGAATATATTTTCTTATTTTGCATCTTATAATTACAACTGGAAGTAAAACTATGAGGAATGTAAATATCTTATAAATAATTATTTTCATTTGGCAGAAAATGGTCTACTCTTACGTCACTGAATTTCTAATATCTAAAATGACATTGAACCTACAACACAATAAAAAAAAGAAATACAAACACAGTATTATCCAAGTTTTATCCTTGATCTAAAACACATTACTTTTGCAACTGCAACCAAGTACTAAATACGTATTTCTCAATCACCTTCGAGTAATAAAATTACACATAAAAGTACATATTTATTAAGTTTCAAGGAAGTATTTTATCCTTATCCTTTCTTTTTATTTTTCTATTTAAAATACACTGAACTTGGAAATATTTCCCAAAATAAAGGAAAGGTTTACACAATATTTTATGAAGAATGATCACAATAAGAGAAATTTAGTAAATTTAGTAAATACTTTTCTGAATGAAATGTAGAACATAACAATCGATTTTCAAAATCCACACAAGTTTCTTTCTCTCTTTCTGTGACACTAAAAACTAACCTCTGCACTAAAAAGACAATACCTGGAAATAACCCATGTGATGTCTAATGCCTCCACTCCAATTATCATTAGGTTTCACCTGTCAAGTAAAAATAGTATACACTCTAGGAGATTCTTAAAAGATTTTAGCATACTTGAACCCGGAATTTTGGCAGCCATTGTGAACTTAAGGATAATAATGGTATTTAATAATGAGAAGCTAAAGTATACTTTAAAATGGATGACAGACACTTAAAACACTTCATTTATATTTACCTCCAAATCATCAGAGTTGTTATAGTCTTTGCAATTCAAGGGGACATCATAGTATGGTAACAAACTAAAATAAACCTATCAGTTATCCCCATTGCTTTTGGCAGCAATGCAAACACTTTTATTTGAGGCTCTTCATACATTATAAATATTATACACCTTTCATCAAGGGATTAAATTATCTACCATAATCCTTAAACTGTTATGTATCTTAGAAATACATTTTTAAATAATACATTTTGTTTAATCAATATCTAGAAATGCAAATCAATCATACTTTAGTAGCCAACTCAATACATAGTATCTATGTAATTAATACTGAGCAATTTATGGCTGATTATAGAAATGGGTATTTTGATGAGACCATGTGTGAGGCTCTCAAGTGAAATTAATGAAATTGCTATCATTCCTGAAGTTTTTGTTTATTTATAACTTGCTTAGAGATATCAGGAAAATTATATTTTATCTAAACACTATGTACTGCAAATTAAGGGCATAATGAAGACACAAGACTCTCCTGGCCTAATGTGATTCGCTGCAGAGCAGATGTAGTTAGTAGTCTAGATAAAATATAAGGAGATTTATTTAAAGTGTGTCTTTGCCAATACTCCTGTGATGGCTTGGCAAAGGATTTACAAATTGACAACTCAAATGTCCCAAGCTGACCTCAAGTTTATTTGATTAAAACTGTTAAAACCTACATAAAATCCCTGACATAAGTACTACCAAGTCCATCAAGAGTCCATCAAAATTCAAGTAAAAACCAATATAAAGTCATTGAAAAAAACCAACAAAATACTTACAGGCAATTGAATTATTAAACTACTGAGTAAACCAAAATTCATATTACATAAACAAGACTTCTATTTTTTTTTTTTGTCTTGACTCCATGAATTTACACACAAGATTAGTGCTAAACTAGTATTTATAATTATCACCTTTGTTAAACAAAATGGATTGGTCTTATTTAAAAAAAAATGTAAATCATAGCCACAGGGACATTTGTTATCCCTGAAGAAATCATTACACTGCCATAAAATCACACCCCATTTCTAAATTAGAACTTCATTTGGGAAAAATCAAAGACTTTCTATTGACGCAAAATTATCAGTGCTGGTCTAAGTCTTTTATTATTTCTTTTAAGATGTTAAGATACTCCAGATTCTCCCTCCATGCTTTGTAGTTTCAAAGCACACTCCAAGAGGCAGTAAACTCCTTTGAGACCCTCCTGAAGCACCAAGATTGTCCCAACCGTTAGGTCTCTAGGATTCCAGCAATTATGGTGGTAAGGAAGAGGTGCCACCTGTCTACTCTTCCATCCATACATTTACCTACCCACCCACGCATTTGCCTACCTAACGAAACACATCCAACTGTATCCTGTGATATGTGATGGGGATAGTAAGATAGACCTAGTCTCTAAAGTTCACACTTCTGAGTCTGACAGAAATACCTGGAAGATTACCATTACTCATTCAAGTCTTGTATATGTGGGACCGACTAAACATAATATGAAATGATGTGTTTAAAAAAAAAAAAAAAGGATATCATTGCTTTAGGAGAACTGTAAAATTCTTTAAGAGGTAAATAAATTAGTAAATATAGTTAGGAATGGATAGAAATTTATTTTGAAAGTCTACTTTCTAACTTTTGCACTTTACTATTCACAAGGCTACTCTCCACTGGATAGGAAACCACAATAGGATATAAACTATGCATGCAAAATTATAGGATAATATGGTTAGGACTGTAACCCATTTATTCCAGCTTCAAACAAGAAATACCAATTATTCAAAGTAGATGCTTAACTCACTGATAAAACATCAGCTTTAGCCCTCTTTGTATTTATTCTCCTGTGATTCACAGAAAAGTTTTGACAAAATTTTTAATTTTTTTTCAGTATTTCTTATCTGTAAATTTCATCTTGCATCAAAATCTTATTTAGGCTTATCTGGCACCAATGGCACATTTTTCTTGGCTAATGGCAGATACTAATCATGTTTTAGAAGTGGCCAAGCATAGAGTAGTAATACAATTTGTTCTCTTAAACAAAGTTCATACTTGACCAGATGAAACACACCAAAAATCCTGGTGAGAGGAGAAAATCGAGTATCAGGTCCATCAACATAGGAGAAATAACAGGATCTTGAAAACACTGCTATAATTTTCAGAAAGTACTCATAATTTTTGTCAGAGAATCATATCTTTCTTAGTTTTATGATTTAAAAAATTGCAGCTAACAACTTGGATTCTATGTCCATTGTCCTCCTAATGTATGAAAAGGACACAAGAAACAGGATTTGGCTGAGATTGATCACAGAAGGGCTGATAACTGTAGGTGCCATGTTTTTTAAATCCCCAGAGCCACACACGGTTTACCACACATCCAATAGAGCTTGGATGTTATAATGAAGTTCAGGAACTGCTTTAGACTACCTGTGAAGGATGCAAAGTAGCTTCTAAAAGCTTTTGGATGTCACTAATATAACCAAAGTGGGGAGGGTCTTATCTCAAGCAGGCAGGGAAATTGTTCAGTTTTATAAATGCACTGGCACTTGATCGCCAGAGACTGTTCAGCTCCAAACATGTAGAAAGAGGGCTAACAGTAAGGATCTGTGTTTGTTTTTACTCTGTAACTCCTATTGTCTGAGCCAGATTCTCCCAAAGACCTTATTTTATTCCGATTACTGCAACATCACTGCCAATGAATGTAGAGCAGACTTGGTCACTCCTTTGCTCAAGTTAGCCAAGAGAATATTCTGTTGCAGAAAGTAACATTTGCCTCAAAGGCTTGGAAGCCAAGGGAAAAACTGAGACACATACAACACAATAATATATAAACCAATTAACTTAGCCTCTCAGGAAAAGCATCTTCACTCTCATCAAATTGTGTATTATCTGGCAATGTAAATTGAAAATCTATTTATAGAGTAGTCAGGCTAAATGTTTTATTGCTAAAACAGAAGTAGCAAGGGTCACAGAATGCAAAATCCTAGGAAACACATTTTTTTTTTTCCAGAGGCCGCTTAGTATGCTCTTGACACAGATTACTTTCTTGTCAATGGTTCTTTTGTCTTTCTTAAAACTACATCTGCACAACAACTAGGTCACCTTGAATTTCAAGTACAACATTGCCTGCAAATTTAATTTAACATCATATTATCCGTAATTACCATAAACAGGAGGCAGGTGTGACCCTACTGTCACGCTGGAGGGCCTGAGGACAGGACGGGCTAAGATTCGCTGAAGGCTACAGAGTCTGAGTTGACAACAGGCTGTAAGGATGACCTGGCTATTAAAATATTATTGCAGTCATATGCTTCTTTAAGAAGTAGTACTTCCAAATCAAGAGGAGGAATAGCCCCATTCCTCTGAAGAACTTACTTCATCTCTAGATTCCATATTTTCACAGCTCACAGAATACAGAGCATGTACAGAGGGCAAACAAGCAAGCAAGCAACCAGTCTGAAATTTATGTCCCATGAACTCTAGAATGATTTCCTTGGAGAAGAAAAGGCAAAGAAAGACTTGTGGGTTGTATATAAATCTTCAAAAGTCATCTAGTAAAATCCCCAATAGAAGATTTGCTCTAGGTGAAAATGAAAAGCTTTTGGGTTTTGTTTTTTAGGTTTTTAAATATAATCGGGGCTACCAAGAAAGAATGGGATTCTTCCTACTGTAGTGTGCTTCATCTCACATAAATGTTCTGGGCCACACAATGGCCTCATCGTTTATCAGTTGCATTGTTAAAGGGACATCCGGTAGGAAGGCAGTTGAATCACTACACATGGAAGGTCCCTTTCAAATCTAAGATTGTCATTAAAGGTCATGCAATTTGGCAGAGGAGTCAATATCAGAACTCAGATCTAGGCAAATCAGTTCCTGCACTTCCTTTTTTTTTTTTTTTTTTAAAGATTTTATTTATTTATTTGACAGACACAGCGAGAGAGGGAATGTAAGCAGGAGGAATGGGAGAGGGAGAAGCGGGCTTCCCGCCGAGCAGAGAGCCCAATGTGGGGTTCGATCCCAGGACCCCGAGATCATGACCTGAGCTGAAGTCAGAGCTTAATGACGGAGCCTGCACTCCCTTTAACATCTGGATTCTTGGCATACCTGGTTAACAGGTCTCTCCTGTGATCCACTTTACAGAGGGCCTAGGGCTCTCTTTCTGATAGAGTTGATGATATTTGCTTGCTTAAAAATGTTTGGTAAGTCCTAAGCCCTCAGAACACTTAAGTCCCATCTGTCTGAAGTGACATATTCTGGCCCTCAATCTTGCTCTACATGGTCTTCTAACCATTCTTTTCTTCCTTCCCTGAGAGAGCCCCCTGTGTTACCATGGGTGGGTCCCAGAGCCAGCAGCTGTGACACCAGGTCTTCCTGTCTGTAAAAGGCATTTTTGTCTTCATCTCTTTTTCCACGTGGAATTGTATATAAGGTTTCATTTTTAAAAAGGTGTCGCTTTAAAACACCACTACTCCAGATACACGTGAGCCCGACAGTGTGGTTTAACAGCACTAAGTCTAGTACTTCCATGCTTTCCTGTCTTTACACATCCACCCTCATCTTCCCCGTTCCCCTCCTGGCAAATGTCAGTTCACCCTTCAGGCTCTCAAACAATTGCATCCTACTTCCATGAAGGTGTCTTCAATTCCGAAGGCTGAATTATTTGCTCTCTCTCTCTGCTCCCATTCTATCCATGCCTCTCTTCTAGCACTTACACCTTCTAAAATAGTTATTACTGGACAAGCCCTCCCATATACAGTGAGCTCCCTGGGGCCAGGTGTATGCCTGCTCTATCTTTCTAACTCCTGCAATGAACACAGTCGCAACTCAAAAGTTTGAGTGAATGGTAGCCATTGGTTTTCAATTTGTAATCTATACCTTCTAGTACTGTATTCAAGATTCAGGAGAATTCTGTAATAGTAACCATGGTTATATTGTCCCCATGTTTGTGAGCAACATTTTTCATGACCCTTCAATTAGAAATACCAGTTTGTGATTAAGGAGAGGGGTAAAGGAGAGAAATTTTCTTTAGGAAATGATCTCTATAGACATAATGTTAGAAGTCATGGAAACAAGGAATTGCCAATTAGACTGGCCTCTCCAAATGTCTAATAGCAAAGAGACTTTTTTTTTTTTTTAATTAAGACTACATTTTTGGGGCACCTGGCTGACTCAGTCACAGAGCATGTGATTCTTGATCTCTGGGTTGTGACTTTGAGCCCCATGTTGGGTGTAGAGATTACTTAAATAAAAAAAAAAAAAGACTACATTTTCATCATAGAGAAAAGGTACCATGGGCAATGCATTGTTAGTCATATTGTGTGCATTGGTGGCATTTAACACAACACTGCAAATTAAGGTTGATCTATTATTTCCACTTTATAAACAATGACTGAAACATGGAATCATTAAAATCATTCAGTCTCTCAGTACCAGTAAATCTGATAGTCACCCGTTGCACCTTGACTACTTCATTCATTTATTTATTCTTTACTTCATTTACTATTTGTTCATATTAGCATATAATATGTGCCTTTAACATACAAAAGCTTCCTGCATGCTCATAACTTGGATAGACTGCAAATCTGCAATTTCTAATTCCAAGTTTTTTGGATTTTCAATTTAGAAACAAATCACCTTAGATCAAGCTGCATTTTGAATTCAAAAGAAGATAAAGTTGCAATTGGAAAAAACATCCTATCTCTCCTGATTATGAAATACAATGTGCCCCAAAACAGGAGGCGTACTCAAATCATTTTGTGGGGCTATTTTAAATAACACTATTGTGATATGTTTTAAAATACTGGTTTATATCTTGGTTGCAAAATCTTCAACGTTAAGTTCTGAAAAACCTCCACAAACATTAACTGATATCACATAATAAAACATGACAATTTCAAATTTCTATTCTTTTTAGGTTGACATAATTTTATTTCAAACTACTTCTAACACATTTAAGGCAATTTTGGATTTCAAATTTCCTTTTTGGTTTTGTTTGTTTTAAAATGCACCTCTCTAGCCAAGATTTCGGTAAGCCAAATTTCAGACTAAGAACACATTTTAGAAGTTTCCTCAATAATTCAGAATGACTGCAGTAACCCCAGTAATATCACTACTTGTTAGCTCAAGGATTTGGCTATACCACAAGTTACATCATGTTCCTGGAAACGTAATTGCTGGGAAACAGTCAAACCTGGGTCACTACAGCTTTGCCTGCATTGATTATGGTATTCCTCCCCCCCAACACTGGTTTTATAAAGTAGTTCCTTGGACACAGAACGGGAAGCAGATCATTATTAATTACAATTGCCTAACAAAACAAATTGCTTGAAAGGCTAGCTAGGAAGAATGCTGTGGTTAGAAACCATCCCCTCCCCTCTTTATAACCTTTATTTAAATTTGTCAAACCAAACTCCAACATTCTCCTGAAGTTTCCAATTCTGTGTCCTATTCATTTATTACAGGTGTTCAATTGAGGTTTGCACATTCTATCAGATACAGATTGTTTAAGGCAATATATGATGGCAATTTTATTATACATCAAATACAGGTTATTTAACCTTAGAGTAAATAGGTTATTAGGAGCCCACGAGGAAAAAACCACCATAACTTGGGTCATTATTTCTGTTCTGGGTAGTCTTTACGTCACAGAAGTAATATGGGAGCCGAGCAGAACCTGCCAAGGTTGTAGGTTCAGAAAGTGTTCTGCATCTGCCTCTTGGGCAGGGAGAGACGGAGTCACTGTTTCTCTCTATAATTCCTCATTGGGATACAGAGGGCTAACTCACCTGAAGGAAATGTTCAAATCAGAATAAAAGAAGAGTCATCTTTCTAGGTCCCAACAATTTTTACAGTTCTTTTTGTCCTACTTGATTGATATTTCCTGCATAATGTAGGACTGACCCCTCATGCAAGGGTGCTTATTAGACCAAGATTACATGTGTCATAAAAACAACAGTTCAAAATATCTACATTTTCACATAGTTCATGGTTTCCATGGGGACTGAGAATAAACAGGCCTATAAAGAAGGACTAACTCCAGTATTCTTATTGTGTAACTGTTAGGTAGTAAGCCCTCCGAGAGACCAGAAAAATAACAGAAGTAGTGCTTGCCCACACAGAACATACCATTAGATTAAAAATAGGATGAAAGAATTTGATAATAAAAAACATTGTGAAATACGCAGCAGTTTGAATGAAAAACAGAAAAGACCCCAACATAGGACTAATTGCCAGATAAAAGATACAGGTAGTAGAGTGTTCCAGGGATTTGGAGAAGGAAGTGATCACTCTAGACCAGTTAGTCAAAAACAAAACAAAAGTCATAGAAGAGAGAGAGATGGGACTGATTTTAGTGATTTTTACAGAATAGGCTAAATTTAGATAGATGGATAAAGGGCAGGAAGCAAACAGGAAGGAAATGTATGGCTTGCTGGGGAACAACAAGCCAGCCAGCCTGAATATGACAGTTGCGTCAGGAGAGGAGTGCACAGCGAGGCTGGCACGGCAGGGCACCCATCTGTGGGAGGGCCTGGGCAGCCACGCACAAGAGGCTGAACGTGGTCAGGGCCCCAGGTCTGCTACAGTGCTTCACATTTATATTCTCATGTTTGAGTGTCTCAATAACCCAGAGAACTAGATATTTAGATCAGGACACTCAGAGGTGAGGAGACCTGCTCATTCGTGGAGGCGCCACAACCCCAGACTCCTGACTAGTCAAGTCAGTGCTCCTGCCAGTTGGGGGGAATGGGGATTTTTTGAATAAGGGAGTGATGTAAACAATTTAGTATCCTGGGAAGCATTGTGGAGCCAGCTGGTGTTGAGGTACTGCATTTAGCAGAACTGGTCAGCGCTTCCACTGAAAGGCTGAGCAATAAGAGGGAGACTAATTAGTTCGTGTAACCATGAAAGAGATCAATGGCACTGAACTCATGCCAGTATGGCAAAATTAATCAGGATCTCAGTCATATTTCTCTCTGTGTGCTGACCTCATTCTCTCCTACTGCACGTTGAACGTTTCCCTCCATCTTGGGGCGGGGGGTGGGGGGGGAGGAGCTGTGGGTAGGGAGAAGGGAGCCAGCAGCTTAGCCATCATACAGACAGACAAGACCCTATCTTAGTATCTTTGAATAAAATCTCAGGAAAGGATTCTGATTGGCCATCTCTGTAGCCAGGAGGTAGAGTACTGAAACTGACAAGTAAAGCAGAGTCTTAAAATATTGTGGAGGGAGAAGTGCCCCAAAAGGATATGGGATGCTGTTCTCAGAAAATATTGAAGTGGCTGGAAAGACAACATTTACTACAACCAGTAAACACTCAAAGCAAACTAAATCACCAGGATAATGTCTTCCACGACTGAAGACTACAGAAATGGCATTGATTATGCATTAAATGTTACCTTGAGTTAATTCATTATCACATAATTGAATTTGATTTTTATTTGCAGATAGGTTAAAGTTATACAAGCATTGCTTATCATTCTAATGGTAAGATGATTTCCAACTCTATCCTATATCTTTCTCTATTGGTTCACATCTTGCTTTGGAAAAGATGATTTGTTTTGTTTCCCGTATTCTTATAATATACTATTTTCCATACTCAATCACCTTTCAATTAAAGTTCTATATGCATCATATTTATATTCCCCCCCCCCCGTCTTCCCAAAAGGGAAAACTGGCCTTTTATCAGGGTGACTATGTAATGGAGAAAAGGAAATATGAGGCTTTTCAGAGGTTCCTGGACTGTGGCTCTGAACTAACACTAATTCAGACATCAAAACCATCTCTGGGGGCGCCGGGTGGCTCAGTCGTCAAGTGTCTGCCTTCGGCTCAGGTCATGATCCCAGGGTCCTGGGATTGAGCCCCGCATCGGGCTCCCTGCTCGGCGGGAAGCCTGCTTCTCCCTCTCCCTCTGCCCCTCCCCCTGCTTGTGTTCCCTCTCTTGCTGTGTCTCTGTCAAATAAATAAAATCTTAAAAAAATAAACAAAAAACCCCCCATCTCTGTGGCCCACTAGTCAGAGTAGAGACTTTTGGAGGTCAGGCAATCAATGGAATTTTAGCTTAGGCTGCCTTACAGAGGGTATAGTGGGTCTCCAAACCCAATCTTAAGTTACTTTCCCATTTCTAGAACACAAAACTGGAATAAACGTACTCAGCAAATGGCAGAATTCCCATATTGTTTGGGATATGGAATCTATTTGGTGTTTTTATCTTTTTTTACCTTCCATTTTGAGTGGTAGAACTTATATATCTAGTCTGTTCAGAAGAGTCCTTTGATTTTAAAGGTAACTGCCTATGTCTACATACACATCTAAATATACAGACATATAGAGGAAAATGCTGTGCTGCTTCTTCAATAATACAGATCTTAAATAGTATCCTCGTAATACTGGAGATACCAAGAAAGTGGGTGTTCCATGTTTTCTTAAGCTTATTTCATAAGCAACTGGAGGCTAATTCAATTAAAGAAGCAGCAAGAATCTTCAGATTCTATAATGGCAGATAAACTGTTCGATGAAATACAGTTTTTAAACTGCGGCTTGAATGCTGTCCTGTGAATAACTTGCTTCCAATAAGAATGAAGAGACAAGTTGAAGCCAGCGATTACTGAAATGGACCCCTCGCTGGTGTGTTCAGACAGCACTGTACCACCTTTTCTCTTCCCCTACATCCCTCTAGCCATGTGCGGGCAATTTTCTCCTTTTGTCGGTTAACGCTCTTCCTCATCTGGATTGCCTTCAACTATGTGACAACAAAGAACTCTAGCACCAAAATAGCAGCAGCTACATATCCTCTGCATGACAGTGTAATTTCTTCTGCCTTAAGGCTGTGTCTAGCACTGAAATCAGAGTCTGTTTACTTCGATCTGGTGCTACATTACACCGGGAGGGATTTAACTCTTCCTTATAAACACACAGGGGAATTATCTCTCAGCTCTGTTTAGCTTAGAACTGGAGATGAAATTGTGCAGTTCTTTCGGCTGCTGAGCCAGCCATGCCATTGAACAAAAACTTACCTTCCAACTTTATTAGACAAGCGAGAATACTGTGCCTTCTCTTAAAATGCGCAGCAACACAATTATTAGAACCAATGCAGAACATTTTTGGTGGCACTGAGTCCAGCAAATTAATCTCGAAGGTTTCCCCTTTGACTTGGGTGCTTAGTTTTCTCTTCAGATGTTTCTGCTAGGGAATCAGCACTTCTGAATTAAAGAGTTTTACCAAAGAAAAGTTGGCGAGGGACAGTATGTATGTGTAAAGCTGTGTTGATTATCAAAACATTCTAAGTGACTCTGCTCCTTTATAAGCCAGTGTTCTATAATCTCCCATTCAGAAGAAGCCAGTCATCTTTAACACCGCTTTCCGTCTCACCCATAATCAGCTAGTAATCTCTGTGTCTACTGGATTCTGCTTCTGAGACTCCTCTCTCAGCTGTTCCCTCCTCTCCATGCCCAGTTCTATCTTTTAGGTTCTTATAATCTCTTGCCCAAATCTTTAGAAGAGTCTACTAATTTAATTCTCAACTTCCGTTTTTTCCCCTCCAAGTTCATTTTCTAAATTATGAGTAAATATTACAATCCGGTTTAAAAGACTTCTGTAAATCCTGCCACACAGAGGCTCACGGATGTATTCCCCATACAGAGAACAGCTCCTGGCACAGAATAGGTACCTAATGTTTGTTTAATGAATGAGTACACTCTCCCTTGATGGGGGTATGGGAAGCCACTTTTTATTGAGTATCTCCAATGTGGTACACGTGTCAAGTCTCCAGTACTTGCCTGATCTCTACCTAACCCTGTTGTTTTAATTCTCATAAAAACAGGTTAGATATTAACATTCTTGTTTTAAGTATGAAGAAATTGAGGCTCTGAGCAATTATATAACTTTCCCAAAGTCACAAGACTAGTAAATACCAAGGCTAAAGCCTGAAGTTAAGCCTGAACCCTTTTTTTTTTTTTTTTTAAAGATTTTATTTGACAGAGAGAGACACAGCGAAAGAGGGAACACAAGCAGGGGGAGTGGGAGAGGGAGAAGCCGGCGATATGGGACTCGATCTCAGGACCCTGGGACCATGACCTGAGCCGAAGGCAGACACTTAACAACTGAGCCACCCAGGAGCCCCTAAGCCTGAACTCTTAATCTAATCTGCCCTTATACCTATGGCATGAAGCTTAAATTTTTTCCTGCTCCCTTGAATTGTTTTAATATTTTACTATATTATTTGATATAAACAAAAGAGTACATCCAACAGCTATGAATTACAGAGTCGGAAGGAAGGAAAGGTAAGATGGGAGAGGAAGGAAGGGAGGAAGGAAAAGAAGGAAGGAAACAAGGAAACAAGGAAAGAAATGAACGAACAGACAAGCAACATGGTTTTAAAAGTGGGTGGAGGACCTGAATGGACACCTTACCAAACAGGAAAATAAACACAGTAAAAGATGTTCAACATCATTTGATATTAGGGAATTGCAAATTAAAATAATAAGGAGCTATCACTACACATTTATTAAAATGGCTAAAGTCCAAAACACTACCACTACCAATTCCTGGTAAGGACGCAAAGGAACAGGAACTCTCATTCATTGCTGGTGAGAATGCAAAAGTGGTACAACCACTATGGAAGGCAGTTTGGCAGCTTCTTACAGAACTAAACACAGTCTTAACATATGACCCAGCAATCATGCTTCTAGGTAATTACTCAAGTGATGTGACAACTTATGTTCCTAGTAGAGTCTGCATGCGAATGTTTATAGCAACTTTATGCATTATTGTAAAAACTGGAAGCAACCAAGATGCCCTTCAGTCGGTGAACTGATAAACAGGTATAGCCACACAACGGAATATTATTGAGTGATAAAAAGAAATGAGAGCTATCAAACCATGAAAAGACATGGAACAATCTTAAATGCATATTGCTCAGTAAAAAAAGCCAGTCTGGAAAAGCTACGTATTGTAGGATTCCAATTATGTGATACTTTGGAGAAGGCAAAAATACAGAGGCAGTAAAGATCAGTGGTTGTCTGCTTCAGAGTGGGAGAGTTAAGTAAAACATGGGGGATTTTTTAAGGAGGTGAGATTATTCTGGAGGATATTGTAAAGGTAGATATAAGACATTAAGCATCTGTCAAAATCCACAGAGCTTTACAGCACAGAGTAAATTCTAATATACGCAAATAAAAAAAAATCAACCAGAAGATTAAGGGATTCTAGGATGGAATGCAAAAGTGACAAATGAATCAAAATGTATTAAAAGTATATGAAACAACCTCACTAAAGGCATAAGATGTTGACCTAAGTAACTTTGGAAATAAGCAGTCTGGAAGACCAAAATCACAGGGAGCTGTACATAAGAATTACATTCCAGTTAATTACACTGTTGCTCATAGGGGTACAGAGGAACAACTGTGAAACCACTACAATACATGTATACTGAAATTGAACAATTACATCAATGGATGGGGAGAGCCAGGTCTCTCACTGCTGGAGAATGAAGTTACAACACAAGCAAGTGTTGAAAGGCTAAAATGATTCATATAGAAATGAATTAGAGCTGAATTAGTATGAACTCATATTTAGGTTAATAGAGATCAGAAGGTTACATATAAAAATATTTATAGATATATGTATATACGTTGGTTAGTATATATACGCATATTTCCTCGCTCTATCAACTGAGAGGGCCTAGCAGCAACTATGCTTCAATAGCAATGAGCACACCAACCCCAGATTCTAGTGTCCTCTCATCTATTCTCCAATAAAAGGAGCCAGGGCTCCTTCGAGAAATGGCTGATTCTAGGGCTGGGGTAGGAATTGTACCAGGTGAGTCTGGAGCACCTTGGAGTGCCAGATATTTAGGAAGTGCCCCCCTTAAAAAGCCCTAAAATATAAAAAAATCCCCCAATCCCCAAAACTTGACAATGACAAGGGTATGTCGAAAGAACATCCTACCAACTAAAAACTGGAACTCAAGCAACAAAATAGTGTTATATTATAATCCAAAGTATGAAATAAATATCCAAGTCCATACTCATATAATTGAATAGATTAAAAAATGGGGGGTGGTGGGGGCGCCTGGGTGGCTCAGTCGTTAAACGTCTGCCTTCAGCTCAGGTCATGATCCCAGGGTCCTGGGATCGAGCCCCGCATTGGGCTCCCCGCTCGGCGGGAAGCCTGCTTCTCCCTCTCCCACTCCCCCTGCTTGTGTTCCCTCTCTCGCTGTGCCTCTCTCTGTCAAATAAATAAATAAAATCTTTAAAAAAAAAAAAAAGGGGGGTGGTGGAGAGACAAATGTTCCATGCAGAAGAATCCCAAATAATTTATGCAGATACTTCCTTCTTAAGATGCTCTTTCTTGAGGAAGAGCGTGACTCTTCACTCTTTCAGCGTGGCTCTGGCACAGTGATGTCCTTCCAAAGAGAACAGTATGAAATGGGGAAAGAGAATAACTACCATGGAAAAACCTGACAAACACTACCTCGGGCAGTTGATCCAAGTGAATATTAACAGTGACGAGATGTTGACAGGATATGGCCTTGATAGGATGTGATGTGGACCTTCTCTCACTGTGACGGTTGGTCCTCCTATGTCTAATCATGAGATAAAAACATCAGACAAGTTCCTACTGAAGGACATTCTATAAAATACCTGGCCAGTATCAAAACTGTCAAGGTCATCAAAAACAAGGAAAAAAAACAACACAACACAACACAAAACAAAAAACAAGGAAAGTCTGAGAACCGTTCACAGCAGAGAGAAGCCTAAGGAGACATGATAACTAAATGTAATGTGGAACCCTGAGTGGGCCCCAACAACAGAAATATTAGGTAAAGAAAGACAAAACAAGGAAGTCTGTCTGAATAAACTATGAACTTTAGTTAATAACAACGTATCAATATTGCTCATTCATTGTGACAAATGTACCACACTAAGATAACAGGGGAACACAGTACTTTCTGTAACATCTTTGCAATAATTCTGTGAGTCTAAAATCATTCTAAAACATAACACTTAAATAAATACCTATGTATTTATGAAAGTACCTATGAATGTACCACCCGATCAATAACTAGAACATTATCTGTAACCTTGCATCCCTCTTGGGCTCCTTATCTCTCCCTTCTCCCTGCCTACCTGCTTCCCCATGGCCTTTAAACAAGTCATGATGCTAAATTTTGTGATTATTACTTCTTTCTTTGTTTTAGTTATGGTCTTACCATACAAGTATGCTGGTATACCTTTAAAAGTTTTGCTCATTTTTGAGCTTTATAAAAATAGCACTGTACTTTACACTGTCTTCTGAGACTTACACCAGTAGATTATGAGAAAGTTTATTACAGTACTGTTTATAAGAGCAAAATCTAGAACCAAAAAAAAACCGTCCCGGAGCAGATGCATGAGTAAGTAAATCATGGTATATTTACATAATTACACAGTGAAATATTATACAAAAGTGAAATATATGAACTATATACACCCATGTGGGTGAACTTTATGACAATGTTGGACGAAAACAGGTAAAGGCTTTCATCTGATGCAGAAGGCCCTTGCCAAAAGGCTATAATCTACACTGACCTCACTTCCTTGAAACCTATTTTCCAGTCACACCAAACTTCCCAGTTACCTAAACATCCCACACTCTCCGATACTCACTTGCCTTCTTTTTATAAAAGCTGTTTTGAGATAGGATTACCCACGTAAAGTATACAGTTCAATAGCTTGTAATATATTCAATAGAGATGTGCAACTGTTACCAAACGCAGTTTTAGAGTACTTTTTATCACATCACAAGAAATCCCACAGCCATTAGCAGTCATGTCCCATATCCTTCCACCCTGTCCCCAGCCCTAGGCAACCAATAATTTATATTCTGTCTCTCTGGATTTTCCTGTTCCGGACATTTCATTTAAATGAGGGTTGCTGGAGTGGTGGGGGGTGGGAAGGATGGGGTGGCTGGGTGATGGACATTGGGGAGAGTACGTGCTATGGTGAGCGCTGTGAATTGTGTAAGACTGATGAATCACAGACCTGTACCTCTGAAACAAATAATACATTATATGTTGAA
>NC_138375.1:36230709-36376826 GCF_054177405.1 Leptonychotes weddellii
GGGGAGGAGGAGGAGGAGGAGGAGGAAAAGAAGATAGTAGGAAGGGAAAAATGAAGGGGGGGAAATCGGAGGGGGAGATGAACCTTGAGAGACTAAATGTTCTCAACTCCAGTGTCCTCTGAGTATAAGAGGACAATACATACCTAAGCTTACAGAATTTTGAGAATTAAATGAGAAACGGCTTCTGGAGGCTTTTGCTGATGATGATGGTGAAGAGCACACAACCGAATGATGCAATGACAAATTAATGAACTGGCAGACAAAGTTCTGGAAAGAAGGAATGTTAAGTCTCACAAAAAAGAAGCTAGAAATCATTTTAAAAGGGAGATTACATTTTAGGAAAAGTGGTTTACAGTCAGCCTTAAGTTGGAACAGTACCTTTTAAACAACCTTGGATAAAATAATGTGGGGTCTTTAGGAATAAAAGATGTTTATGAAACTAAAAATTATTGTTCATCTTGCCCTCTCTTCTAACTGGCCTGAGTTTAAACTTCCCAGTATTTTCTTCCTGATATTCCTGGAGCAGATCCTAAGGAAACAAATGTTCCCTCTGAAGCCTCTAAAAGACTATCAACATAGTTTTCCTTCAAAAATGAACACCTTAAGGTTGGCAACAAACTTCAAGGTGAGGAAGCAAGTGTTAACAGAGAACTATGCCATTGTGTAAAAAGAACATTCTATTCCCATCATGTTCTCCTTCTGGTGTGTTTGGTTATTTACTAAACAGGGGCTCAACCCTCATAATTAATGAACTAGTAGCATATTCAAATTGTAATGGCCCTGACAGACAGAAGTTGTAGGTCAACATCTAAAGCACAGACAGTCTCTAAATCCCTATAACTGGATAATATATGAAGATGTCAGGAAACTCTAAAGATTACACAGTGGTATTTTACCTCCCTCTCTTCTTATGCACTGGTTCCCTTAGTTCTATCCAAGATCGATTCTCAAAAAGTTCCCTTAAACCTTTCTTTTCATTCAGATTTTAGCTTGGCGGGTTTACATGGATAATTTGTTAATTAAACAAGCATTTATTGAACTCTACACTGGGCAGCCTTCTGGCTGATGCAGCAAAAAAATGGATGCCCTTCTCTTGAGGAACTTATATTCTCATCAGTTGGGATAAGGAATAAACAAATGATTATGTAATGTGTGAGAAGGTGCTATGAAGAAAAAAATAAAATGATAAAAGAGTAAAGAGTGATTGAGGGCAGAGGCATCAGGGAAGGCTTCTTTAAGAAGGTGACAGCTGAAAAAAAAAAAAAAAAGGTGACAGCTGAGAAAATTCCTCAAGGAAGTGGGGGAAGGAGCCATGGGGATATCTGAGCAGAGGGAATGGCAGGTGCAAAAGCTGTGAGCTGAGATTCTACTTACCAGGTTCAAGGAAGAGGAGGAGGACAGTGTGGCTAGAGTTGATGGAGCAAAAGGGGAAAAGCTAGAAGATGAAGCCAGGGAAGTGGGGAGTCCAGATCATACAGTACTGCTGCTTTTAGCATGAAGAGCCATGGGACAGTTTTGAGGTTATCATGTGACTTAATCTTTGAAAGCTTCCTCAGGTTACTGGAGAAAACAGAGGGTAGAAGAGCAAGGGGGTGGCGGGGTGGGAGGGTTGGCAGGGGGAGATCAGGTAGAAGGTCAGAGACCATAACTATTGCACATGAGAAATGCTGGTGGTAGCAGTGGTGGTGGTGAGATGTGACTAGGTTCTAAATACGTTTTGAAAAAATAATTTTAATAAAACTCCTTTATGTTCATCACAACACATTCCTCTTTAAACCCAGTCCAAAGCCCACCTCCTCAAGAAAAGGCATTATATAACTCTGTCATCTCCTAGCCACTCATACAATCCCTCTCCTCTTCCTTTATCTATACTGGTAGTTGCTTCTTTTTACTTACACAGAATAAAGGTCACCATTGTCTCAGCCTAATGGAAACATAGGGATCATTAAGTTGCCAAATGACACAACATGGCTACTTCCTAAGAAATGACAGTGGAGCAGGCTTAAAGGCTGATAGATCTAGAAAACTTAGAGGAACTGGGGCACCTGGCTAGCTCAGTCGGTGGAGAATGTGACTCTTGATCTCAGGGTTGTAAGCTGGAGCCCCATGTTGGGTGTAGAGAGTACTTAAAAATCAAAAAAGAAAAAAAAATCTAAAACAAAAACATAAAACAAACTTAGAGGAACTAATTCCTGTTTGTTCAGGCCCTCCCTTCTGATACCATCTCCTCACTGTGAGGTGAGAGATAACCCTGGGCATGCTGTAAGCTCAGTTCAAACTGATCTTGTGGGTCCTCCAGTGTTTCTCAAATTTTGCATTCAACATAGTGCATGGGCTTTAATTTTCAACTGAGAACTTAACCCATTATATTTAGATAATCGTGTGACCTTCTCATTTATTTCATTACTAGGTTAGAAGACCACAATATACTGGCATTACAGCAATTATGAAAAAACAGATACAGAAAACATTCCATTTTCTCTGGATAAATGTAAAATGTGAGAAAACACACAGAAGGTTCTAGAAAGATATATAGGACAGTCTCAATAGTCACCTCTAGGGAGTGAGGTAGGAAGTAGCATATAAAAGCAGGGTAATTAAAGGAGACTTGGCTTTATAGTAATGTCTCACATACTATTGAGAATTATTGTCTCATTGTATAGTTAATTTTTTAAAGGATCCATGTTAGTTATTTGGCACCTTCGGCATTACTGAATTAGATGGTAGTTATTAATGTGTGAAAAAAAGGTTCATGGAAAATTAATACTTGTATTTCATATTCTACTTCTAACCAAATATTGGAAGTAACTAAAAAAGTTCTTTTTCAAGCTTATATTTTAAGCAAAGAAACATACTTCAATTCATGAGAAGAATACTGGCTCTGCTCACTTTCTGGACCTTTGATAATGATGAAAACACATTCTTTAAAAAAACATTCGATAACCTTTATCAGGTTGCATACCCTCTCATCAGGTTCTATACAGGAAGAAAATCTGGCTAAAAGCTTGAGTTAATGGAGTACAGAAGTTGGGCCGAGGAATGAAAAAATGGGGATGATAAGGGCAAGTGGCTGACTCAGTCGGTAGAACATGTGACTCTTGATTTCAGGGTCATGAGTTCAAGCCCCATGTTGGGTGTAGAGTTTACTTTAAAAAAAATAAATAAATAAGGAAAAAAAGAAAAAGAAAATGGGGATAATAGTAAAACCAGGTTCCTAACCAGGAAGGCCGTAAGAAATAGCAAGGATATAAAACAGCCACTGAAGGATACAAATTTGAGCAGTAGCTAAAGGTAGAGAAATCCAGGCCTTGTACAGTCGTGGTTTCTAGGAGTCCACAGTTTCTAGAAGGTTGCCTGTTATCTTCTTTTCTGTTTAAATTCCCAGTTATGCAATCTTATTTCCTTAGCTCTTCACAGTAGAATCACTTTATCACTTCCAAAAGAAATTTCATCCTACACGAGGCAGAGGACGTTAGGACAGAGAAACAACTAAACAATAATCCCGTACAAGGCAGGGCATGATCATGAGGATGCAGCACTTGGCACGTCCAGCTGACTTACGCAGTGAGGCACTAGGGACCGGCTACAAGTCGGAGAGCCTGTGGGGAGACAGGCTGCTATTTCCTAGAAACTACGAAGAGCATGCAGGGCTTTTTCACTGCGTGGCTCAGCTGTGCCGGGCAACTCCTAGCAGACCTGCAGGTGCCAATGAGCTTCTGTGGCCCGGGCTTGCCTGTGATCGCCGTGGCCACGCTCATTCTGCCCTCCGGACAGGCCCGCTGGCAGCCGACCTAAGGCTGCACGCCCGAAGCTGGAATTCGAAGCTCTGCGCGAGGTGCGGCTTTCTCACACGGGACGACAGCAAGCGAGGAGGCCGCAGAACCTCACGCCTCCCACGCCCACGGCGGCCGAGGCGCGCTGACACGCGGGGCACGCTCCCAGTTCAACCACAGGAGCTCGTGTCACTCGAGACTGTCGAAGCGAATTAGTAGAACTCACCATTTTGTCACCCAAAGGGTTTGCCTGCTACTTCTTGTTTTTATCTCAATTAATTTTGTGTCTGCCGGACTAACACGAATTACCACTTCCATGTCTTGCACTTTTGATTTAAAAATAAAGCTAATTTGGGAGGTGTTTAAAGCTTTATTAATATTTATATGGCCATTAGCGGTGGCGATGAGGTTAGCAAGCTTCTTTTTAAAATTAGAAATTCTCCTTCCAATATGGCCTCTTGGCCCCAACTCCGACCACATCATTTTTAACATTTTTCTTAGGGCACAAAGCAGAATTTCACTGAAGGTCATAGGAAAGTTGGTTTTGGTTTTCCCACCATTTATCTTGCCCATTCTGCTCAGTGAGTCAGATTCGCAAAATACATTTCTTTCTCTGATTTCCTTCAGAAATCCAGAGGCAGCTCTTCTCCCCACAGAAGCGCAGGGGTGCCGGGTAACAGCCAAGCACTACTCTGCACCAGCTGTTTCGCGCCCCCTCCAGGCTGAAAGCAGACTGGGCAACGAAAAAAGAAGGGCCCCAGTACTCCAACCCGATACTGAAACACTGACGAAGGGATCATTCCCCAACAGAAAGGATACAAAGGGTGTGACCCATTCCAAATGTGGCCTATGACTCCGTATACTCGGCTGCCAGTTCCGTGACCGCCAAAACAAACAAACAAACAAACAAAACCAATGCTTTTAGCATTTTAGGGCAACAGCAGAAAACTCAGCAGGAGATGTGACCATCTACTGGGAGTAACAAGTCCTGCCCAAGAATTACAACGGGACGGATAAAAGTAATTGGACTGTGTTGAGAGAAACAAGCTTTGAGGAAAAGCCAGCACTGCCGCAGTTTTATAAGGGTATGAAGCTATACGGCACCTTTCTTCAATTCTTATCCCAACTCTTCCACTTCCTAGACGTGTGATCTCAGGCCCGGGATCTGGGCACTCTGTCTTAACTTCCTCATTTGGAGAGTGGGGATAATATGACCACTGCCCATGGAAGTTTCGTGAGTACCGAAGAGTTAATGGAAGAGAACATTCAGCACGGTGCCAACAGCCATTCAGTGCATCCTAAACACTTGCTGAATGGTAACGTTTGGACAAGCGAAGTCAAACATTAAAGTGAGTAGCAAATAAGAGACAATCCACCTTAAAATGACAGTACCTGTAAGCTATTTCTACAGACAACTATAGAACTAAACAAAATGGAGAAGTGCAGTTTGAAACACAGGAGTTTTAATGGTTTTCTCTCCTGCTTAAAAAAGGAGCGGGGGAGGTACACCTGGGTGGCTCAGTCCATTCCGGGGTCATGATCTTGGGGTTGCGGGATCTAGTCCTTTGGTGGGCTCTGAGTTCAGGGGGGAGTCTGCTGGAGATTCTCTCTCTTCTTCTGCCCCTCCCCCTGCTCATGCTCTCTCTCTAAGTCTTAAAAAAGGCGGGGGGTACTTCAAGGGTAACTAAAACTACTTGATCTCTAAGGGCGACGTGGCTACTGTGTTTAATAATAACTGATTTGCCAATAATGCACATGTGTTAACCTGACATCTTCCAAGTATTGCTCAGAGCAGTGTTGGCCAGTAAGGTAGCCACTGGCTATACCCGGCTACTGAGCATGTGAAATGTGGCTGGTCCAAACTGGACTGTGCTGTGAGCGCAAAAACACATTGCATATCACAGTGCATGTCATTTTGCAAAGACTTCGAAAATGTAACATCTCATTAAGAATTGTTAACACTCGGCGCCTCCGCCTCCGCCGCGGCTCGTGGTCGTCCCGCCATGGCACTGTCGCGGGGACTGCCCCGGGAGCTGGCCGAGGCCGTGGCCGGGGGCCGGGTGCTGGTGGTGGGTGCCGCTGGGTGTCATCGGCTGAGAGCTCCTCAAGAACCTTGTGCTCACCGGCTTCTCCCACATCGACCTGATTGATCTGGATGCTATCGATGTCAGCAACCTCAACAGGCAGTTTTTGTTTCAAAAGAAACATGTTGCAAGATCAAAGGCCCAGGTTGCCAAAGAAAGTGTACTGCAGTTTTACCCAAAAGCTAATATCATAGCCTACCATGACAGCATCATGAACCCTGACTATAATGTGGAATTTTTTCGACAATTTATATTGGTTTTGAATGCTTTAGATAACAGAGCTGCCCGCAACCATGTAAATAGGATGTGTCTGGCAGCTGATGTTCCTCTTATTGAGAGTGGAACTGCTGGTTACCTTGGGCAAGTAACTACCATCAAAAAGGGTGTAACTGAGTGTTATGAATGTCATCCCAAACCTACCCAGAGAACTTTCCCTGGCTGTACAATTCGTAACACCCCTTCTGAACCTATTCATTGCATCGTTTGGGCAAAGTATTTGTTCAACCAGTTGTTTGGGGAAGAAGATGCTGATCAAGAAGTATCCCCTGACAGAGCTGACCCTGAAGCTTCCTGGGAACCAATGGAAGCTGAAGCCAGAGCCAGAGCATCTAACGAAGATGGTGACATTAAACGTATTTCCACTAAGGAATAGGCTAAATCAACTGGATATGATCCAGTTAAACTTTTTACGAAGCTTTTTAAAGATGATATCCGGTATCTGTTGACAATGGACAAACTGTGGCGGAAAAGGAAACCTCCGGTTCCGTTGGACTGGGCTGAAGTACAAAGTCAAGGAGAAGAAACCAACGCATCAGATCAACAAAATGAACCGCAGTTAGGTCTGAAAGACCAGCAAGTTCTAGATGTAAAGAGCTATGCATGTCTTTTTTCAAAGAGCATTGAGACTTTGAGAGTTCATTTAGCAGAAAAAGGGGATGGAGCTGAGCTCATATGGGACAAGGATGACCCATCTGCAGTGGATTTTGTCACCTCTGCTGCGAACCTCAGGATGCCTATTTTCAGTATGAATATGAAGAGCAGATTTGATATAAAATCAATGGCAGGGAACATTATTCCTGCTATCGCTACTACTAATGCAGGGATTGCTGGGTTAATAGTATTGGAAGGATTGAAGATTTTATCAGGAAAAATAGACCAGTGTAGAAAAATTTTTTTGAATAAACAACCAAACCCAAGAAAGAAGCTTCTTGTGCCTTGTGCACTGGATCGTCCTAACCCTAATTGTTACGTATGTGCCAGCAAGCCAGAGGTGACTGTCCGGCTGAATGTCCACAGAGTGACTGTTCTCACATTACAGGGTAAGATAGTGAAAGAAAAATTTGCTATGGTAGCACCAGATGTCCAAATTGAAGATGGGAAAGGAACAATCCTAGTATCTTCAGAAGAGGGAGAGACAGAAGCTAATAATCACAAAAAGCTGTCAGAATTTGGAATTAGAAATGGCAGCCGGCTTCAAGCAGATGACTTCCTTCAGGACTACACTTTATTGATCAACATCCTTCATAGTGAGGACCTAGGGAAGGATGTTGAATTTGAAGTTGTTGGTGATGCCCCAGAAAAAGAGGGGCCCAAACAAGCCGAAGACGCTGCCAAAAGCATAACCAATGGCAGTGACGATGGAGCTCAGCCTTCCACATCACTGCACAAGAGCAAGATGATGTGTTCATAGTTGATTCAGATGAAGAAGGTCCTTCAAATAATGCTGACATCAGTGAAGAAGAGAGAAGTCGCAAGAGGAAATTAGATGAGAAAGAGAATGTCAGTGCAAAGAGGTCCCGCACAGAACAGACAGAAGAGCTTGATGATGTTATAGCATTAGATTGAACAGAAATGCTTTTTTTTTTTTTAAAGATTTTATTTATTTATTTGACAGAGAGAGACACAGCGAAAGAGGGAACACAAGCAGGGGGAGTGGGAGAGGGAGAAGCAGGCCTCCCGCGGAGCAGGGAGCCCGATGCGGGACTCGATCCCAGGACCCTGGGATCATGACCTGAGCTGAAGGTAGACACTTAACCATCTGAGCCACTGAGGCGCCCCAAACAGAAATGCTTCTAAACAGAACCCTCTTACTGGGCAGAACAAGGTTATTTGTTATGTTCTTTGTTCCAAAGGGAAAAAACTGACACCAGTGACTTGAAGATGATTCTGCTCCCTTTGAAAGCAAGCATTCATTTTGCTAGAACAATTAGAAACACTGCGGTATGCTGTATTGAAAGTAGGAATATAGTTTTAAAGCCCTTTGAACAAAGTGTGTGCATAACCAGTCATGAGATGAAACAACACGATGCATGTTGCCTTTTTAATGTAAATACCCTTAGGTATCATTTAACAGTTTTAAAATATTGTCGTTTCGTAAAGTTGATACCTGGTTATAAATATTATGCCTTTATTTTTGGTTAGAAGAAGAATTATTTTTAGCCTAGATCTAACCATTTTCATACTCTTAACTGACTGAAACAGATTCAAAGAAGTATCAAGTGCTATGCATTGAAATGTGTTTTTAAATGTTAACTGGCACTATGTATATTAATGTAAAACAATGTTAATTTACTCAAGTTTTTAGCTTGTACTGCCTGGTATGTCTGTGTAA
This sequence comes from Leptonychotes weddellii, assembly GCF_054177405.1. Classification (NCBI taxonomy): domain Eukaryota; kingdom Metazoa; phylum Chordata; class Mammalia; order Carnivora; family Phocidae; genus Leptonychotes; species Leptonychotes weddellii. The sequence goes on from NC_138375.1 coordinate 36,239,178, forward strand.
GAAGCCAGTTTTTGTGTATTGTTACAGTTTCAGGTTATTTATATTTGATGTTTTGCAGAACGCAAATACGACTATACTGTACTTATGGACCAAATAAATGGCATCTGCATAAAAAAAAAAAAAAGAATTGTTAACACTGATTACTTGCAGAAATTATAATGTTTGGAAGTACTGAGCTAACTAAAAGGAATACTAAAATGTCACCTATTCTCTTTTATTTATTTTAATGTGGCTACTAGAAAATTTAAACTACTTATATGACTCACATTTGTGGTCCACATCTATTTTTGGACCATGCTGGCTTAGATCAAGAAAAAGAAGCCATGCTGTTCTTGTTATTACAACTTCTAACCATCAGTTATTGAGTACTTATTCTGCTACATGTTTTAAAACATTATTTCTAAGTATCACAATAGCTCTGTGTAATAAGCTGTTTCCTCTCTTTTTATGGATGAGAAGGTTTCAGAGCGTATACTGCCTCAAATCACAAAGCTAGTAGTGTTCAGAGCAGGAATGAATCCACATCTCTCTGATTCCAAAGCCTGGGAGCTCTCTCCTGTACCAGAGGACGTGTGGAATTAGAGGCACATGAGGGGAAAGGGGGCCTTCCAGGAGCAAAAGGGAGCCCAGCCCTTCCCCAGCAGGGTACCTTGCAGGATGTGTAAACCCTCTAGTCTTATAAGTGCACAGACTTTCAGAGAGTTTAGAGACAACTTGGGTAGAGCTTTATCTCCCAGGAACAGAGCCACTCTTGGTTCCATTTTACCTAAGCAGAAGCCTCCATACGTTAACAGAAAAATTAGGAAAAGAATTCACAGGCAACACAGCACACACTTTAAAAGTAAATTTTAAAGTGGAAAATATGCACAAAGACGTTATTTGTCATGTCATCATAAAAAATTCAATAGGGGGCTAATTAAAAAGTGATAATTTTGATACCTAGTTAACAGGGGAGAATGCTTAGATGTTACAGGACATAAAAATTGGAATATGGCATCATGCACACCCTTTATTATAACTCTGTCAAAGGACCTCTATGTACGTGAAAAACTGACTGGAACACTTTCATTGATAATAGCTTCCTATTAGGGCAATTCTCAAATGGTGGAGAGGCAGTTTTATCCCCAGGGAACAGGTGGCAAATTGGGAGGTGTTTTCAGTTTTTCAGTTTTCAAAGCTCAGGGGGTGCTACAGGTCTGCCTCTATCCAAGATGACCCCCCAAAGAACGGCTTCTCCAGCCACAAATGTCAATAGCGCAGAGACTGCAAAATCCCGTGTTAGGATAATGGGATTATAAATTTGTTTCTATTCTACTTACCATATTTTTATAATGTTATGTTGTTTTACAATATAAATGCAAAAAATTACTGAAAAAGAGTAGCACAGAAACGAAACCATAATCGCCAACAGAGATGGTTATGATAAACATGGGTGATGGTTACGGGATGTTGAAGTCGGATCTACTAAAGATATTCCTTTTAAATATTTTAGATTTACTGAAAACTACAACCAAAAAGAATGTATGTAAATTACTTATAGATTAAAATTTGGCCACGTTTGCTCAATCACTACTTGCAGTCGGAATGATTGATTCAACATCTAACAGGAAATTGGCACTCTTTCCTCTGTTGGGATAGCATTTGCTAAACATCAAAATATTTTTCTCACTCCTCTGAGGAAATAGTATTTCATGGGTGTTATTGTTACTAAGATTTGAAAATATATGCTATTTACACTGCATTTTAGGAAGAGATGAGAAGAGAGATTTTTCCTGACAATTTTCTCTGGTATTTGCATCACTGCAGTGAAAAATAGAAGCATAAAACGTACACTTGTGTAACAGCTGTTTAAAAAGTACGCGTTACTTGTGAACTAAACTACGTGTACTAACAGATGATCTGATTAAAGATTTCACAAAAGTAGGGATATACGTCTTGCTTGCAGGCATGAGAGAGTGCATCTGCAAGCTGTTTATATACTCACCTTTTTCCTAGTTCATTTACATCAAAATGGAGATTTTAAAATAAAAAGCTACCACGTTAATACCTATTTAAATACATTTACTGATGCTAGGAAGGTCTAATCATGGTGTATCCAATGTTTATGCCACAGCATTTGACCACAGAAAACTCAAGTGTTTTTACTTAATATGCAGAGCAATGGACAATTCAGTGTTTTCCTGGAGCAATAACCACGGCCTCTGTCATCTCCAGCAAACTGCACATGGTCTGCCCTATGGTAGAAGTAAGTACTACGTGAATAAATGAACATTTATAAAATCACTCCCTGTGCCAGCCAGGGTTGTGTCAGATCTCCTCACAGAAGTCACCCATACTTCAGTTCCCTTTCTGAAGTGTCCCTCATACAGTCACCACCAAAACTCAGGACCGACCTCTATGCCCTCAGAGCAGGTGCCACGTACCACCACCGTAGTACTTAGTCACTTGCGGGTGACTTATATATCTATGTCTTCCCCTAAAGTGTAAGGGCCATGTCTTGACACTGGTCTCTGATGTTATCGTCAATACAGGCCTAGAGGATAAGGAAACGATGGCTCCGAGAACTTGCCTACCATCCCCCCAGTTAAAGAGCAGTAGACTTAAGACCTGAACCAAGGACATCTCACTCCATACTATCTTCTTGCCATTTTATCAAACTCTAGCGAAAACAAGAGCAGAGGTAGACTCTGCGAAGAGAAATTTATGAAGTAAAACAAAACAAGAAGGTTTAGATGTTCAGGATCTAGAGATCAGATGCAACTAGTGGATTCTATGGCATTGACACTGACACTGAGAAACAGAAAATACAATTCAATAAACTGATACAGACAATTCCACGTACATCCAAAATAGTCTCTAGAAAGTCAATTCTTCCCCACATTTAAGGAAAATCAGCCATTCCCATTTGGGCCATTCTAAGTGAACTTCATGAGGAGACAGATTATGTCTTTTGTCTGTTTCTGTATCTTGAATTCATAACTTGTTGGAAGAATGAATGACTACACAACATTGGTCCCAGTTCTACAGAGTGACTTCAACAGGTAGGCCAGGTGAGATAAATCCTATAATAGGCAGCAAACTGTCAGACGAGGGCATTAGCCTAAACAAAGCAGACAAGAGATCCTGAGGTATATTTACCTTAATTGCAATTTCCCAAGGACAAAAGATGGAAATGTTTATCAGGACCATGCCAGCTCATTGTTATGACATCCTGGACAGGCTCTTCTTAAGGCTGATATGTTAATACTGATACTGCTGGAGACAGTAATTAGTTAAATGGGGTCCTGGAGCTACACCCCCTGGTTTCTAGCTCCGCTCTGCCACTTCCTAGCTGTGTGACTTCAGGTAACTTACCACCCTCATCTGTAAAGGCAGGCCAGTAATGGTGCTCACCTCATCTTTTTGTTAAATTAAATGCAAGCCAAGTAAAGCAGTCAGAACACTACCTAGCACAATATACAGTCTTAATACATATTTGCTCTAATTACTATTGTTGTTGTCATGGTTGTTTCCAAAATGCTGTATTAATATATAATTTATTTTAAAGAATCATGGGCTTCTGTGAGATAACATGACATTCACAAAATTATTGAAAGTAAAAAAAAAAAAATTAAGTTCTCTGAGTTTGGATGAATCTAGTAATTTGGGAAATTTCTATTAATTCAGAATTAATCAGGAAAAGCCAAAAATAGATGGTGGTAGTAATAACAATAGTAATAATAATTCTCCCTCTAAAAACATAATTGTATGATTACATACGTATATGTGTGTTAAAAAAAACTATCTGTAATATACCAATAAATGTTTTAATCATAAAAAATGATTGGCAGCTTGTAGAAGATAGAGCTTGAACATTTCAAATTTGCAAACAAGAACTGCAAATCATTCACAGAAGATTCCAAGTTGACAAGTGAGCTCAGGCAGGGTAAATAACAGTTACAGTTTAGTCTCAATCAGATTTGTTTCTTTTCAAATGCATACTCTGTTTTCAAAACCAGACCCAAGCTGCAGCGCTCAAAGTGAGAAACCTGGAATTCTTATGGGCCTCTGTGCTTGTTTGGTGCACCAGCATTCAGAACCTTGTGCTGAACTGTGCAGGGGAAAGTGGCAGCTGATGAGAAGAGCTACACATTGCCTCCGGTAATATTAAAGAGATCCCCCTCCAAGAATGCCACTGACCCCTCTCATCTTTGCCAGGGCATTTGAACGGACTCTGAGCCAGTTTTCGTCCTAATACTATAGGTTGCAGGATACATCTTTTTATTTATTTTTATTTTATTATCTTCTTTTTGATTTTTTTAGGACACATCTTTTTAAAGCATACTGCAGACGCGATAGGCTGGCTAGGAGCAGTCTGGTCACTAGCACAACGGTTCCCCATCATCAGTTCTACCATCTGTGCTCTGAGTTCTCGCCACACATGGGCTTAAACAGACTTTGAACTGGCCAAGGTCACTGCGCAGCCAGCCTCCACAGATGGGGACAGTGTGAAAAACCTAATTGCAGCTGTGGACAAACACAAACAAGGACACACATGGTTGACAACACTCCTGTCTAGACATGATAGTGGCTCAGTGTCACCGAGTACAAAAAACAAGGACATGGTTTCAAGGTAACTATCTCTCAGGGATAGTTACAATCATTAAGGAAATGCTATTGTCATGAGGTCTAAATTTCTCCACAGTGATTTTTAAGTATCAATAAAAAGCGATAATAGAGAAGCAGTATTTCCTATCATACATACATTTTCTCCAGAAAATTTCTCTATAGAATTTCTCCGGAAAAGAATGCCTTTCTTCAGCAAAAAAGACAGGGCTTGGCGATCAGTACAGCTCCATAACTCACGTGAAGAAAAGTCACAAATGTCACCAGCACTTAGCATAAAAGATACTGAGGTAATGAATGAAATAAAAGCATCCTCTTTTCTCTTATTTATTTCATCCCGTATCGGGATTTCTGTTTTGCACTTGTTTTCTAAAATGAATTACTTCATCAGAAATGTTACTCACGGTGGCTTTGACGACATTTATTGGGTACAAATACCTTCCATTCCATGCTCCCAAGAAACTCAGCAAAATGGAATCACACACTGAAGTTGGTATCCTAGATTTTCCCCCTTGAAATGCATAGCGCCCCAGAGAATTTGGATTGTCAGTGTCTTTTCTAGATACTCAACACGTCTGGTCACTTAGGTTTAATGCCAAACTGGATGTGCGTTACTTTTTGAAAAGTTGTTAAATTTAAAATAAGTTATCAAGCCAGTGCTATTTCAAAAGACTGTTGATAAAAAAGAACCTTTAACTGTAACCATCCTGAACAGACAGTTGATTATAGAAAGACATGTCAGTGCACATATGGCAGCCGGGTAAATTATGCACATCTGGATTACTTTTGGCAAGAAACACAGCTAAGTGTCTAAAGCCAAGTTTAGCAATCTGTCACTAACAATATGTACATTTATTTTAAAATGTCAAGGGCTCAAAGTCATATTTTCTATTTCTTCATAAACTTTCCAGCTCTTCGTAAGACAGCAAACAGGTGACAAAATGCATTGCCCAAACTGCCAAAGGCTGTATAAATAAGGGGTAATTTTGAACTTCTCACCACATATACGAGAAGACTTAAACACTGAAGCAAACTCCCGTGTTGGTGCGATGTACTAAATCTAAAGCTCAAGTAAAAGTGTTAACATTTTACTTCAGAAGATGGCTGAAAAATGCTTTCATATAAAAATATGGCAACCCCTACATGGAATCAACAATGTCACATCCTGGGTAAAGCAAACGGGAATAGTCTGATGGTGTCAGTATAAGTATATATAAGTAGATGAAAGGAAAAGACCAATGACTCTGTGATCCTCCCAGATTAAATTTCCTTTTTCCTACTGCCAATTACTGACATCATTTAAACCCTAAAGAAACATTTTTCCACCTTCTTGTCCCCCTTGATTAAAAGAAAAGCCAAGAGACATGAAGGTGGCTCAAACTAGCAGGAACAAGAAACCTTACAACTGGCTGGCTGAATATCAGCCAGGTGGGAATGTAGCACTCACTGCCTGTAAGCACAGAACTCATCTCGACTCCTGGGCCTCTCACGAGTTACTCTAACATTCCAGCTTCTTAAGAGCTTCAGTAGGAATGCCAAGATACATCCCAGAGACTGGGTGGGGCCTCATCATTCCAGGTGTTGCCTTCCAGTCTCCTTTGCTCTGGCAGCAGAGAAAAACCAGAGTGGAACTATTTTATTCCTAAGGTGCTAATTTGAATATTCACACCATGTCAGCTTCTCTTCCAGCTCACTAATTTGGCAATTTTACTGTTGATTAGGATCTTTACTACATGCCCAATCTCCATGTGAAAAAAAAAAAATCCTATGTCTGTAAATTGTATAAATATTGGTATTCAGACACCAGGTCGACTGCTCACAATCTGAGCCTCATCTATGGACTGAGGATGATGATGGCACCTACCTCACTGTGTGGTTGTGAAATGTTTGCTAAGATCATTATTATTCCTTTTCTCCTCCTTAACATGACGGACTAGGAATAACACAGTTCATAAACCACAGATTGCCCAAAAAGTGCTGTGAATTCAACAGAAAGTTTAAAAACAACTGAGAAGAAGGGGAGAATAAAAAAGAAGGTAAGGATCAAAATAGGAAATGACATTCTGTCAACTTCTAATTTGTATTTACTTTTGTAAAGTTTGATGCATGAGAGCACTGAAATCTGTATGAGCTTAAATGTCCTTCCCCAACCGGATAGATAAGACAAATTGCTATGGTGTTAAGGCACAAGTTTTCAGAGCTGTTAGTTTCTACCACTCACCAATTCAAGGGGATTTTAATTTAATGGTCTTAGAGGTACAGAGTAAAATATATCTATTTTCTTCTTCATTGTGATCTTCTCTATTTGACTGTATAGCTTTATTTTAAAATTATGCCTGGTACAATAACTCTCAAATAAAAGTTATGTATAAGCAGATAAAAGGTAAAAAGAATTTTAAATTAACCTGAGTCCATTTGCCCATATTCACCATCCAATGTCCCAATGGTAGCAATCCTCACAAAGTCTCCATGTTTTTAGTCTCTTATTCCTTACATCCCTGGGGGTTTTTGTCCTCGTGGGACACAAAAGGTCTAGAAACAGAAATTCAGCGCATCAGAGAAGTGGAACTTTAAGTACCAGAAGATTCCAAGATCTACCAAGCTGAAGAGAAACACTGACAAAAACCCAATGCAGACCTGACAGAATGATTCTTAGCACTGAAAACAGAAGGACAAGAAAAGCCATGGCTTGCCAAACTACCTTTTTGCTTTAAATAATTCAAGTCTTCTGGCCCAGAGAAGCTCTTAATTTAGATGGCAAAAATCAATATTGGCTCATGATCTTTGCCAAGTTAGGGAGAATAAATACAAGGAATTCTTCCAACCCTAGGATTCTGTTACTGTCACCAGCCAAATAAGGAACTTGAAGAAACTGATGTGTTCTTCCCCAAGCAGACATGAAGCTTCTTCATATGGACTTATATGAAGTTTTAGCTAACACTGTTTTTTTAAAATATAGTTGGCATAAAATGTTACATTAGTTTAAGGTGTACAACAAAGTGATCCCACAAATCTATACATTATGCTATGCTCATCAGAAGTATAGCTACCATCTATCACCATATAATGTTATTCTAATGCCACTGACTATATTCCCTATGCTGTATCTTTTATCGCCATGACTTACTCCTTCCATAACTAGAAGCCTGTATCTCCCACTCCCCTCCACCCATTTTTGTCCATCCTCCCCCCACCTCTCCTGGCAACCCTCAGTTTGTCCTCTGTATTTATGGGTCTGTCTCTTTTTATTTTTATAGACTGAATGTATAAGAGAAATCACACTATTTGTCTCTTTGACTTATTTCACTTATCATAATAATCCATCCATGTTCACAAATGGCAAGATCTCATTCTTTTTAATATTCCAGTGTGTGTGTGTGTGTGTACACAGACACCTCATCTTCTTTATCCCTTCATCTATCAATGGACACTTGGGTTGCTTCCATAACTTGGCTATTGTAAATAATACTGCAATAAACAGAGGGGTGCATATGTTTTTTCAAATTTAATACTATTTTTCTGGAGTCTTCTATAATGGTCATTTAAGATCTTATTCACAAGACAGCCAAAATCAAAAACAAAAAACAGAAGTTAAAACAAAACAGTGCTTCAGTTAAATATATAAATATATTTACTTTTAAAGAAACTACAATATATTTTATGTGTGGCTTTAAAGCCATAATTATTTAGCCTTGTATTTAAATTATAAGCTTAAGGCCAGGTAAAAATTTCATTACCATATACAATGTGGTAAAATGAAACCTATGGCCCCAGGTAAGAGTATGAGATCTAGAATCAGACAGCCATGGATTTCTATACTGACTTTGCAGTCTGTCTTTTAATATATTAGCTTTCTGATATCTATCCACAAAAAATAATGTATCTGGATAAGTATATGTAGCACTTACACACAGACCACTTCATGGGTATGAGGATTAAATGAACACCTAACATAGTCCCTGGCAGATACTCAATAGCAAAGTAAGAAATTAGGGTGGTATATAAGGTAATGGGGTAAAAAGTTACTGATGCAGTTCATAAAATATATTAAGATTAAAGGTTTTGTGGTAAGTTCTTTCAAACAATGACCAAAAATACACATAAACTATCTTTGAGAATAAGATAGAATTAAACCATACTGAAAAAAAAAATCTTGTAAAAATCATCTTCCTGAGGCCAAAACGTTACATTTTTAGTTGACATCTTTGTTAAAAGGTAGTAAGTTCTAGTATATCCTCGAGGTATATAACTGCAACACTTAAGAGATGAAACTGAATGAACTAATAAAATTCTTAATGTTAATTGGGTCCACTGTAGGGTGGTCTTTTGTAAATTCTCCAGACTATGAACAAAAACATCCACGGAGGCAGACATCACCTACTACTCTGCTCATGAAGAGGCCAACCATTGGGCCACGTCAGTGCCATGTAATACATGTCCTGGCAAGACTTCCACTCAGCACAATCTCCCTTGCTCTTACGGGTGTTTCAAAGTAATCCCAAAGATAATTTGGTTATGCTTCATCATCAAAAATACAGACTCAATAGGGAGAAATAAACTTCTCTTAATTTATCGTCAATTCCTGGAAGCAATCTCATTCTTGATCTCCTAAAGCACTTTTCTTTTGACTGCTGTGGATTCAGTGACCCCTTACACTTGGCTTTCTATGATGTGTGCATTTGCTTCACCTCTTTGATGATGTTTTAATCACTTTTCTATCTCCCTAGCTGCTCAATAAATATTTTAATGAATCAAAAAAAATTTTACCGTCAATTCATTTCTTTGAGCTCTTCAAATGCTGGACTTCTTTTGAGTGGAATGCAAAGCCCGGTTTGAGAAACTGGGCTGTTTAAGGAGGTCTGCTGCTGGAAGAAAGAATGTGGTAGGAATATCTTCAAATAACACAGAACATGTGGCTGCAAAAAAGCAACTTAAAAATTGCCCAAAGAGAAATTCACCCTGATAGACAGTTCATTAAGCTTTTCAAAGGTCCATCACTGTTGAGAGCCCAGAGTGGTAGCTGTGGACTCCATGGAAGAATTCCTCAGAAAAAACATCCTCAGAAACTGAGTCCATGTAGACTCACCGCAAAGCAACCCACCTTTCAAACAACAAGGCATAAAGTACTAAAAAGGTCTGAAGGAATTTAGTGTCCTATGTTAGACATTCTGTGGGGAAAACGCACTGTTCCAAGGGAAAAAATGTTCAAACCTTTACACTAAGTGTTTCTGTGGGGTTCTCATTACTTAATTAACATGCATAAATAAAGACTTGGGTCTATAAAAAACAACTGATAAAACCATTAGACTTAATAGTGTGTAAGTACCTTCAGACTTATCCAGCATTCTGTTTTAAATTGTCAACCTCGATCAATGTAAGCTGTCTTCTGTTACTCGACAAAGTTTTGAGATTTTTACCCCACGGCAAGGGGGCGGGGGCAGACTGTGTAGAGGGGGCCTATCATGAACTCAGATTTTTAACTACATTTCAAAGAATACTTTACAATGCATTTGTGAACATTTTGGTGGATTCTGGAATCTGAGAAACCATTCCTTTCAAAAGATGTAATTAATAAAGCATTATGGGAAAAACACATGACTTTCTTGAATTATGTGTCTTTCTTGAATTATGTTAATTTGATTACAATGAATCTAAATTCTAAACTAATTATTTCTTTCAAACAATAGAATTTACCATATTTAAAAGGCCTGCCCACATAATATTCTTTTGAATTTAATTTTATTTGTCCATTATTTATATGCCCTCTTAAGGTTAATATTATGAGGGGAGAAGAAAAAAAGCAAACACAGTGAGTTATTCCTCATGCCCAAATTGTTGATTTTTTTTCTCTTGATGCTGAACCCAATTTGCTCCTAAGCATGAATGTGTCACATTCAACTCAAAATCCTCAAAACAGCTTTTGCTTAGGATATATACAGTGCTCACTCTATAGGCTGATTTGAGTAACAGTAACATTTACAAAACAGGAGGAACCAGGCAGAAGTGGCTGCACCCCCTCTATGTAACTCACTGCCAACGCAGTAAGAAAAACTTGAACATACACAGATCCTTCAAATCACCAAACGACATATGCTAAGAGCTCAATAACTCTCCTTCAGGAATGAGTTTTATTTTAAACTTCTACTTAAACTTCTATTTAGGTATACAGCTGACCCTTGAACAATACAGATTTGAAGTGTATAGGTCCATTTGTACATGGATTATTTTTGATAAAAACACTGAAGTACTGTAAATGTATTTCCTCGTATGATTTTCTTAATAACATTTTCTTTTCCCTAGCTTACTTTATTGTAAGAAGCAGTATATAAAAATATGTGCATTAATCAAATGTTGATGTTATTGGGAAGGCTTCTAGTCAACAGTAAGCTATTAAGTGTTTGGGGGAATCAAAAGTTATAAGCAGATTCTCAACAACATGGGAGTGGGGGCTTCTAACCCCTGGGTAGTTCAAGGGTCAACTGTCCAGAAGAAAGCATTACTAGTACCCCATAAATTAGTTTTAAGACCACTGGCCCATTGAAATATTCAATCCCTCCCTTCCTCACATGAGTAGGTAAAACAAGCTTCCTCCAAAATTACTGATCTCCCTAAGACTGGTAAAACGACTGTACTCACTAAAATAAGGCTGGGTGCACATTTCCTAAACAATTAGGATGAGCATCATTTTCAACTACCAAAAATTCTTTGCTAAATGTAAAATATTAAATCATAAGAAGAATGATTATATGTAAGCTCACTATCAGAGTGAACCCTGATATCAGCATGAAAATCAGCTTAACAATTTTAAACTGTTATTGTAATTAAGTGCTACTGTAAATTAAACTGACAAAGGAACAAGTGATTTTTAAATGAATTGCTTTCAATACCTTATTTAATATAAAAGATCAGTAGTTTATGGATTTCATTAAAATATCAAACTTAGTGCTTTTAATAAAGTAAATGAAAAGATGAACAGCAAGCGATATTTCAAAAATTCACAATTCTACATTATAATTTATATAAACATGTAAAATGATCAGGATAAAGTCAGATGCTAGAATATTCATGTACAAATTAATGCCTATATTATAGTATTATTTTTAGTTCCTGGAAATAAGTTGGCTTTTTGTCATCTCATCACTTCGCTATGATTTCACTCGATAATTATGCATTGAAGTTTGTTACTCAAAGCATCCATTGTTGAACAGAACCAAAACCATCCAACCCAATAACCACAGAATAAAGAACTGAAAGAAAATCAAATATAACCATGGATCTTAAAAGGAAACCAAGCAACAAGCAAATAGGTGCCAACATTAAGTGCTAATGCAAAATTCTACTGCCTGACAAGTGTTCTTTTCACTTGCAAACCTACAAAATAACACTTTCTGAAACTCATTTTGAATATCCCCTTCCTTTTATTTTTAAATGTAGGAAAATCATAAAATGTTAATGAGGGAGGAAAAAAAATTTAAATCTCCTCTTCTAGATTTCTAAATGAATTAGAACAACTGTGGGAAACTGGGCAAAGGGTATAGGCAGTGTTGTAAACTGTTAAAACACCAAAAATTCTAAGTGAAATCCATTTTAAGACATTGATTTATTTAAACCTTTGAGAAGCAACCTTCCTAGGAGCAACAAACCGGGCCTTGAATCAGGTACACTGGAATCACAACGTACTTCCCAGAAGGTATGCTCGTTTTCAATAAAATACAAGATACAGAAATTCTATAGTTGGGATAGGTTTAGGCACTCTTTACAACAGTACTATTCCTGAAGATTAAACATTTTTAAATATTTCGGAAAAGCAAGGTGGAAGGTTGAGAGGACCAGTGAAGGGAACAAAAGCCATGGGTACCAAACACATAATTCATTCAGGGCTGCTGGTTACAAGGGGCAGTCTACACGTGAGGTGCTTAAGTTAAGCTTTTCATTTTTATGCGTAATTCTTCAAAGATGCCTTTGGGGGGCGGGTGGATAATTTCAGCCTACCAGTGATTTTTTTTAAGTAGGCATTTCGATATGGCTATAAAATTATTTTTGCTTGAATCATGTCCTCACCACCCCCAAGAAAAAAACTAGAGGCCTGAAAGCTTTGTATTTTTTCCCCTTAACTTCACTTGAGATAGTCACAAAAACATGTTAAAACCAAGTATTGAAATATTAATTTCAAATAAATATTCATGTTCAAATAGTTCAAAATTCATAAAATATAAATCTCAAACGGAGTAAAAAAAAAAAAAAAATCCTGAGACGTTTATCCACTGGAGCAAATCAGCTGAGCAATGGCGAAGCACCAGGTCCCTTACATGGCACACTGGAACAGCAAAGATGGAACTCTCTTTTCACTTATTGGAAGAAGATGGTGATGAGAAGAAGCTTTTGAAATTTCAAGTTTATAAGCTGCTCTAGTCGGCTTGGGCTGCCATCACAAATTACCACAGACTAGATGGCTTAAACACAAATTTATTTCTCAGAGTTCTGGGGGAGGAAAAGTCCAAAATCAGGGTGGCACCATGCTCAGTTTCTGGTGAAGGCTGTCTTCCTGGCTTGCAGATGGCTACCTGCTTGCTGTGTCACACAGGGCTGTGGGGAGGGAGGGGGGGAGGGAGATGATCGCTCTTCCTCTTCTTAAAAGGTCACCAATTCTACTGGATTAGCACCCCACCCTTAGCCCCCCTTGCTTAGTCTTAATTACCTCATACAATCCCCATCGCCAAATACAGTCACATTAGGCATGAGGGCTTCAACATAGGAATTTTGAGGGAACACAATTCAGTCCCTAGCTTAAGTAAAAAAAATACAGACCTGATGTCATTTATGAAAAGGTACGTATCATATAAAGTTTTGTGTTTAGTTAGTGGTTCTTTTGTGATTTCCACTTAGTCATGATTTCAAGTTTTTAAACAAAAAAGGTGGTTAAAAGTATTAAGTCTTATTTGTTTGAAATAACTACTTCTATGGGTGTCCCATTAATGAGCCAGGGAGCAATTAGTTTGCATCACAAATAATCAACTTGAGAAAGAACAAACCAAAATAGTATCTGACAATCATTCTACGTGATGCATTTATGGTTCTGGAGAAGGAAGACATGATCCCCTCAACGGGTCTCAATTTTCCAGGACTTCTTAGTGTGAGCATCTCTGCTCCTGTGTGTGATTCTAATATTGAAAGCTGAGTGTTTCTTATTCAACCCGACCCCTGAATGCAAATCAACCACTGCATCTTGTGTACAATGGAAGAAACAGGGAAATGCTTCCATGTTGGATATAAAACCACTGTTACGAAAATCTGAAAAGATTTTCAGAGGAAATTTTGACACTTGAGGATTTTCTTTCAGGTGCACTTTAAAATTTGACCCCCATGAGGAGAGGAACAATATTCACTATATTGCGAAGCTACATTCTTTTGAAAAGACAGGTATGTCTACTCATTTGAAAGGAAAAAAAAAAATCCTAAAAAGGGATAAAAATTATATTATGAAGCATCTCTTCTAATTGCAACTGCTGTTCCAGGTTGAGTATACAGGCTTCCACTGATACACTAAAGAAACACCGTCTACTCCTCTCCAAGCCCCCACGGTACTCCTCCTGTCAGCCCTCTGCTTCTGTTGGTCTCTGAACGCATGTGGCTTTTATGCATTTAATGGTTTGAGAAGCTTCCTTCTTAGGCCCAATATGTAGAGGGGGAAAAAAATGTCATGTGCAAATACCATCTTTCAAATCTATGCAAATCTAGTCAAACCCTTTCATTAAATAGTATCTTAAGAAAATAGGAGTTGCTGAACAATGGGGCATTTAAAAGACCTGGATTCCAAGTAATCTTACCATTTCATTTCTGACTCTGGATGAGCGGTCACCTTTCTTGAAAATAGGGGAAAAGCAAAAGGACCGATGAAGGCCCATATACCTCCAAAACTGCACGTGAAAATCTCTGAAGGAAACAAAGGATATTGTGTAAGCCAATGTGGCATGCCTAAAAGTTAGGATTTCACATAGTGCATTTCTTTTTCTCAGTAGTTATGTTTGACAATAAGACTTAATTTATCGAGGAAGAAATAACCATGCTGTCTTTCTCCCGTCAAGAGAACAAATCAAAGAACTGCATTTCACGAGCAATGCCTTCCAATTAAGCAAGAAGGAGGAAAGAGGAAAGAGAAAGCTCGTGTTTTCTGCTGGGTGTTCGTGTAAGCAGATACATAGTGCCACCATGGTGACTTAAACAATTGAGAGTCCTGGAACAAGGGAGAACTCCTAATGCAATTGGAATGGATTCAATGGTACACTTTAATCTTTAAATAATTTTCTTGAATATTCTATGCTATGGGGATTGAGTACTCATTTGACTAACTTATTGTAGGGGTGGTTGTGCAAGAATTAAATGCACTCTGGATGAACACTGATGATGAGATAAATCTGGATATATTTAAATGTGACATAACATATTGCTGCTTCAGGTCAAAAGTTTTTCCATGAGAAAATATCTCCAATTACAGCTAAAAGCAAGGGGAAGATATCTTTTCTCAGTATTTAGCAGCTTTTATAAAATCGTTTATAAATATTAACAGGTATATGGTGAACAATGGATCTCTGAGTTGCCAAACTTTCAGCTCAAAAAGTTCCTAATCATTGGTTACAGTTGTAATATCGGACTATCACCACTTAGAACTAGGAGTTCTGCACAATATCTAAGGATTTTTGATACTATTTAATAGGGGAGGTTTTTTTTTCTGTTTCAAAAGGCAACATCAACACTTTAGAAAAGGTGAATTACCCTGATTAGTCGTTCATTATCCAACAAAGATTTATTAACACACACTACAGTTTAATGCAGTAGAGTGGGGGTTGTGGAAATTAATCATATAGACAACAAGATGACCGAGTGATCTATGTGGGGGTAGTAATCCCCACACTGTCAGTGTTTATCCCATAGGCAGGGGGCCATTGGAACCAAGGGGCTGAGTCCCCTAGTCTCTGGGAGGAGTCCCATCTCAGAAGGAATCAGGAAGTCTTCCGGGAGGACCTCTGGAAATTTACCAACCCAGGAGTGAAGGGCACTGCAGGCCCTTAGAATACCCTTGTACCATGAGCCACAGTGAGTAGACCTGGCACTCTCAGCTTGTGTGACCAAACCCACAAGAGGTCTATGAGGCCTTTCAGGACATCGTAATACTTGAGAATGGGAGCCGAGTCTCAGACCACAGATGGCTGCTGATAGAGTGACTGGGTGGGGTAAGACTATTCTTGGGCTCATCTAATCTTGGAGATCTGGAGACTCCCAGAGGGGTGGAGGAGTAGGATAGTTTCGGGGCCACCAGAGTGGTGTTGACTTTCTTTGGAAAAGATCCAGGGGCTGTAACTTAAAGTGGTCTCTTTTTTTTTTTTTTTTTGAGGAGAAAAGTCCACCAGAAAGAACCACCACCATGTCCACCCTTCCATCTCAATACCACTCGCATCCCCACCTCCCTGGGAGAGACTGTAAGAACACCATTGTTTTTTGCAGGAACCCTGCCTGCATGAGTTGGGGGGAGCCCCGACACTGCCATTTCCCCTCCAGCTCTGTCTGTGGCATTACTGCACTGTAAGCTGAGGGGCAGGGCTGGGTACTCTCTGGAGAACAAAGTGCTAATGCTCAGTAATTCTGCAAACACATGAAGACAACATTGCCTACCTGCCAAGGGTGTGGCACCATGTTCTGGCAAGGAGGACTGCAACTGATTTCACTCATCCAAGCAAATTTTTAGGGTGTAATGGGAGTTGAAAAACATCATCTGCAAAGCTGCTACAAGGACAAACATGATTTGAAAATGATTGGGTGGGAGAGGTCATGTTTATGAACCCTTAGTGAGGCAGTTTTATGGTTCAGATATTATTGATATGGCTAATGTCTGAGTGTATGTATACATAGATTTTAATAAAAACCACCATGAAATTTGAGAAACCACTTCACTGAAATTATAGAACAAATGTATCCTGGAAACTACACTTGTGGCAAGGCTGAATTCATTCACTTTGGGTGAACGGAGAGGACACTCCTACCTTGTCTACTCACTATAGAATGTGAGAACGGCAGAAAAGAATGGGTTGTTTTAACCCTGTCGTCTTCACACTGCTTGGCAAACTATCAGAGATCAAAATATATCTGGAATAATCTTTGGTTTTACTTAACATTTACCAGTCTCATAACTGTATTCACCGTAACTGTTACTCTTTTATAGTACTCCTTTCGATCTCATTTCCTTATGCTTTGCTGTAGTTTGGAACAATACTATTCAAAGTGTGATCTGAGGCCAAGACCAGTCCACAAATGAGGTAAGTACAGAAACTGAGGATCCTGAGAAATATTTGAAGGAATTTAACACGGCTATGACTTCCAAATATCTGATCTGATCAGTGGTCTTATCTCGTTGAACATATAGATGAAAAGTACTGGTCCATGTTGGATTGGGGGTGGAGGTGGGAATCAGTCCTTAACCACGAACATTTTGAATAGTATTGATTTAAAACATTTGGCAATTGCATATAAAATATTTAAAAATTCCCTTCAGCTACTCACAGGCAAACTGCTGCAGAATTTATTAGATCAATACATTGTAACTTACACTCTTAGATATAAAGATGTCCTTGGCATTTAGAACATTCCAGTGGCCCCTATTTTCTTTGGAAGGTTTTCAGTAGGAGAATGGTCAGTACTAGTGGTGGTAACCATGGTTATGAAGAAAAGGGAAGGGGCCGATGGATCTTGGGGCAGACAGGCTTACAAATAATGGTACTTATCCCTGAGTGGCCTGAGGCTCAGGATATCACATATACACCTTATCATCTGGACACTTCACAGTAATCTGGGTCAGGCCTAATTAATACTTGGACACATGATCACTTTGGAAGTTACACACTTTTTATTTATTTTTTTTTTATTTTTAAAGATTTTTATTTATTTGACAGAGAGAGATACAGTGAGAGAGGGAACACAAGCAGGGGGAGTGGAGAGGGAGAAGCAGGCCTCCTGCCGAGCAGGGAGCCCGATGCGGGGCTCGATCCCAGGACCCTGAGATCATGACCTGAGCCGAAGGCAGACGCTTAACGACTGAGCCACCCAGGCGCCCCGGAAGTTACACACTTTTTAAAAAACAAAAAATCCTATAGCTCTTTAGTTCTAAAATTCCATAAATGCAAAGAGCTTCACCCTGCTCACAAGAGCTTTAGGGAGAGGTTTCATGATTTGAGAGGAGTGTTAAAGATGATTAGGCAATGAAGGGGCTATTACAGAAATGAAATTCATGCATGTATGTATTTTGTAGGAGCTCAAATGCACATTCATCAAATGTAAATTTCATCAAGCTTTCAGTTGAAGAGATTTCTTGAAGTGATGACTGTTGACCCTGACTACAGTGCATTTTATGACCTCCCCCGACAGAATGGGGAAGCAAAGAATATTACCCCCCCCCGCACACATATTACTTATCATTAGTTAATCCTAACACTCTATGAAATATGTATGCTAATTGGCTGTAAAAATATACACTAGTCCCCTGAACTAGGAACAAAAGTCAGAATGACTTAAGTAAAAATAAGGCAAATGGTCTAATGATAAGTACAATGAATTTGGCCTAAATTTTCTGGGCTTTGGGTTTACTTTTTGCAAAAATTAGACTCAAGATAGGAAGACAATGACTTGAAAACAGTAGGACATAACAAAGATATAAGGGAGGGAAGAGAAATTTATATAGTCAAACTCAATATATTTTATAGCTGACTATTTTTTTTTTTTTAAGATTTTATTTATTTATTTGACAGAGAGAGACACAGCGAGAGAAGGAACACAAGCAGGGGGAGTGGGAGAGGGAAAAGCAGGCTTCCCGCGGAGCAGGGAGCCCGATGCGGGGCTCGATCCCAGGACCCCAGGATCATGACCTGAGCCGAAGGCAGACGCTTAATGACTGAGCCACCCAGGCGCCCCTATAGCTGACTATTTTTATAGTTTGAATACTGTTTTATAAACTTTTTATAGTTTTAAAACTGTTTTAATAAACTCTGTTCAAGCTGCATGAAGAGATTATTTTCATTTTAAAATCGGGTAGGCAGAAGAAAGGTGTTTGAACTCTGACTCATACAACCTTCGATGGTACTGCTGACAACTGGAGGCTCCATCTCCATTTCTAAACTAAATCATGAATGTTATGCTACTTTAGCAATCCGTGGTCCCAGATCTCCTTAATAACAAAAACCAAAAGCACGTTATGGTTGGATTCTTTGAATTCTCTACTTGCAGGAAGTAGCACCTCTGGTTTGGATAGTACAAGGAATGGCAGAGACACCGGGCCATGACTATTCCAGTCTGCTAAAACATCAACATGTGACTCGTTGCTGTTGGCATTTATCACATGTACAATGCCAACAATGGAAGAAGCCAGAAACACTGTTATTGCATCTACAGCCAACAGAAATGAAATTAAATGGCTCCAAATATATATATATTTTCTTAAGATTTTACTTATTTGACAGAGAGAGACACAGCGAGAGAGGGAACACAAGCAGGGCGAGTGGGAGAGGGAGAAGCAGGCTTCCCGCTGAGCAGGGAGCCTGATGTGGGGCTTGATCCCAGGACTCTGGGATCATGACCTGAGCTGAAGGCAGACGCTTAATGACCAAGCCACCCAGGCGCCCCTAAATGGCTCCAAATATTAATAAGCATAATCATGACACTGTGTTTTGGATATCAGCTGATTGACTGTACAGCCACAGAAATATGATGCATCCTGGGCCACCATCCACTAAAATTTTCATGTTAATATGGCAAGATACACTGGCAACCAATATGGCCGTTTCCAGAAAGCATATGGAAAAGTGACAAAGAATGAGTAGAGATAATGGAGCAATACACAGGAAGACCAAATGAAGAAGACAATTCACTTTAAAACTGAGAAGTTGTCAGGACAGGAATGTAAATAAGTTAAGGCAAAAGAATGTGAAGGAAGTGGGATTGACTGAAGAGGATCTTACAGGGCTGTCAAAACTGGGCTAGGTATACACAACTAAAATGGCAGAAAATGTGGAGTAAAGAATTGTAACAATAAAACAAAAAAACAAAAATTAAAAACCAACCAAACAAAAAACCAGCAAACACCTGCAGGACTAAGCTAAATAAAATAGAAGATAGTGTACACACAGAACTTCAAGACAAAATAATGAAAAATAATCCATTTTGGCCTTGAAAAGTAAGCATCCTCCAGTCCTTGCCTTTACCTAGCATGAAAATGATTTTCTCAGCCTACTCAGAGGTAGAGTAATCCTCTTGAAACCACTGACACAAAAATCATTCCTGGTGAGAAAAACGATGAGAGTTTTAGTTACTTTATGCTCACTGTGCACAGGACAATCTCACTGAACTTTAAGCTCCCTAGTAGTACGAAGGAAGCTTCCAGAAGGCAAGTGTGATTAGTTATTTACACAGGAGCCTAGCACAGTCCTTTTCAAATTGTATGTGCCTTATGAATGTTTGATGAATTAAATTGTTCTTAATTAGTCCTCTTTCCCAATCAGCCCTGAGAATCAAATAGTTTATTATGAAAAAAGAAGTCCAAATATTTATGAAGCTTATTTTGTAGCAGCAAATTCAGGATGGGACTAATGACCTAAACAGTGGGCAGCAGCAAAACATATGCTAAGAACAGAGGAGATCCTAAGGGTGGCTTTTCAGACAAAATTCAGTAATGCAGTATGACCCCATATGAATGATTACTTGAAATCAGTGTTAATGGGGCGCCTGGGTGGCTCAGATGGTGAAGTGTCTGCCTTTGGCTCAGGTCGTGATCCCAGGGCCCTGGGATGGAACCCCACACTGGGCTCCCTGTTCAGCAGGGAGCCTTCTCCCTCCACTGCTCCCCCTGCATGAGCTTTCTCTCTCCCTCTGTGTCAAATAAATAAAATCTTAAAAAGAAAAAGGAAGTTAGTGTTAAAACCTCAAAAAGCAGGTAATTTGGTAAGCCAAAGTAATGCTATTCGAAGTGTCATAAAGATAAACAGCCATTCTTCCAGTTTCAGCTCCAAGACCCCATCCAGGAAGCTGGCTCAGCCCACTATAGCCTGTAATGGTTTTTGCCAACTGAACCCAAAGCCCCATTAATGTGGTAAATTACAATATACCCCTGTGTCATCTATTAACTTTTCTTTAATCATGTTTTGTCTCTTCAATTAGACTGTAAGTTAATTAAGAATAGAGAACTTCTGACATTTCTTCTGTAGCCATCATATCTAATACCATGCAAAGGTGATTAAATAGTCGATAATAAATTTAGGTAATTTACCACACTAATAGGTTACTATTAATAGGGGGGGGAAATCACATAATCCTGCCAGTAATTATGAAAAAGCATTTGACAAATTTCCACATCCATTCATACTAAAATCCACTTCACAATAGAAAAGGACATCTTTTACAAGAATGCCCTTCATCCTTCACTAGATTTAAGGCATTTATCTAAATAAATGCATAAATAAATAAGCAGCCTGAGGCAAACATCATAACTAAATGAAAAATGCTTTAAAGCCACCTCTTTATAAGCCAGAAGGAGATAAGAAAATTTGTTGTCACCAAGTCCTCTTTAAAACTGTCCTGGAGGGGCACCTGGGTGGCTCAGTGGTTGAGCGTCTGCCTTCGGCTCAGGTCACGATCCCAGGGTCCTGGGATCGAGCCCCGCATCGGGCCCCCTGCTCAGCCAGGAGCCTGCCTCTCCCTCTCCTGCTCCCCCTGCTTGTATTCCCCCTCTAGCTGTCTCTCTCTCTCTGTCAAATAAATAAAATCTTCAAAAAATAAAAAAAATAAAAAATAAATAAAATAAAACTGTCCTGGAGACCCAAGTCAGTGCAGGAAAATAACAAAAAGGAACAGAAATAAGACACAGAAAATAAGAAACTTACTTGCTGATGAAACTAGTGCATGCAGAAAAACCACAGAATGTACAGATAAGTCATCAGGACTAACAGCCTAGCAAGTTTGCCAGCTACAAAAATCAATATGCAAACATAAATTTCTTGTATTTAACAGCAACAATCAGTTAGACAATATCAAATTATGCAAAAAGATTGGCAAAATGTAAAAGCCAGATAACGCCATATACTGACAAGGCTATGGACAGAAGGGCAGTTTTACTTACTTTGGACAACTTCTTAGCATCCAATAAGGACATGTACGTGTGTATCTTGTAACTCTTCACATTCCTAGGTATATACTTTTGTGAAATAGTTGTGCGTATACACATGATACATTCAGGAAGGTTTATAGCAGTTTTTGTAATGTCCAAGTAACAAATAACAATGGAAAATGTCCATCCACAGGAGAGAAACAGTGATCCGTCATGGACTATGACACAGTAATGAAGGAGTGAACTACAACCTCAGAGATGAACACAGATGAACTCAAGAAGATAAGCATGAAAAAACATAGAAAATTATAAAAGAATGCATTTAGTCTGGTTGTCAGTCATATAAAGTTTAAAACAGGCACCACTATGGATTATATAAAGCGATCCATATCCAAATGTCAGAAGTATAAAAAGGGAACAGGCAACAGAAAATTTAAGACTGATTACCTGTGGGTGGAGAGACAGGGGGACACGTGCAAATGAAAAGCACAGGAGCGCAAAGGCCCTGGTGGTGGTTTGTTCTTTGATGTGGGTGGTGAGGACACTGGGATTTGCTATACTATTCTTTAAAACTACATGTGTATGTCCTATACGGTTTTTCATTTTTCATGTATTGCACAATAGGCAAAGGAAGAAAGAAGGATGCAGGGAAATGATAAACTCCTTCAAATGCTGCGATAAAAAGTCTACCGCGGTACCCTCCCTGATAGGAGGGTGTAACTCTGCAGGTCACATCCGCAACACACCTGTAAGAGGCTATAACAGGATAGCATATGTAGACTCCTTTTGCTAAAACTGATGAGTCATTTGTCATAATGCAGATGGTTTATGGCTGAAAGGCAGGACCGAAACACTAGTATTTTCTTATTTGAAAAACAAGAGTTTCACTAGATTAAATTTCCTCTAAAATTTTTAAGTACTAGGTTGGAAAGCAGAGGAATCCACTTTCACATTTCTTCAATTATTTGCAATAAAACAAGGAAATGTATCAAACCACAGAGGAAATTTTTCTTCCACACTTTGGAAATCTGGAAGGTACTACTTTTATGTATGACCATCTACTGTAAATAGATTGAAATCCAAATTGTGCTATCGAGAAGTGAAAAAGCCAATTAAAGTGTCAACACTCCCAACACCAGCCAAACCACCTCTTGGCGAATGTGGATATAAATGTTTTCATAACCTATGTTTTTAAGGTCACTATTCAGATTCTATAGTTCTACTCATCTCTGTTTTTAGAGACTTTCTTTCTCAACTTCGGAAGGGCTGGAGATGGTTACTCAAACATGAGGGATAGTAGAGAAATTTTAAGTTTGGAAATCGGTCATGCTACAGAGCTCGGCTCACATCTACAAATGCAGTCAGGGAAGATGGAGTCAGAGGAGGATGAGGAAAACAGAGATCCAGAGACTGTCTGCAGAGCATCTGTTCCAGCAACCCAGTTGTGGGCCTTCTCCTGGACCAGCAAACTTCCATCTGCTGTGGGAAGTTAACTGTTCCCCAGGTCGTATGCCCACCTGTCAAATGACAGTTGGGCATGTGCCACTGAGAAGGGCAGACATTCTGGCACAGACCTTTGGAGCATTTCTTTAACTTAATGGCTGAACAAGACTTGAGATGCAGAGATGAGGAAACAGGATGAAAAAAAAAAAAAAAAAAAAAAGCAACAGGCCCTGCTGGACCCAGGCACCAGCTAGGGAATCTAGGTCACGCCTAGAACAGGCGTCTGATGGGGGATGCCACGGAGGGCGGAGAGTGACAGGGAGTGGTGCTGGCCTCTGTCTTTCTGGGCTTGCCAGCCCTTGGCAGGAATTCTGGAAAACGAGACATCTCTAGCCAGACACATTTCCGTACATTCCCCTCCCTCCCCTGCCTCCAGCTACTTACATGTGGCTAATGGACAGACTGTCAAAGCTTTAAAACAAACAACACTAGGATATGGAATCTATACCTACTGACCTCAGAACTTTTAGGGCTAGAATACACATACAAAAGTAATCTCCTTTTACAGCTCTAGGCTATAGATTTATTCCAAGTGATGCCCAAAACCTACTTGGAATTCTTTTTTGGTATTTGGCTTTAGAATCCTTGGCATATTTTTTTTTTAAAGATTTTATTTATTTATTTGACACAGAGAGAGAGAGAGAGCATAAGCAGGGGGAGTGGCAGGCAGGCAGAGGGAGAAGCAGGCTCTCTGCTGAGCAAGGAGCCCAATGCGGGACTCGATCCCAGGACCCTGGGATCATAACCTGAGCGGAAGGCAGACGCTTAACGACTTAGCCACGCAGGCGCCCCTCCTTGGCATATTCTTGTCAGTACCTCTGGTGATGAAGACATTTGGTTTTAAAGAATAAAATTTATTTGCCTGAACTATGTAAGCAGGTGCTCAATAAATACATGTTAGTGAATAAATGAACAAATGGATGGATGAAACAAACACGTATGCTACTTGCACAAATTCATAATAGGTGATTGGTGACACAAATGTAAAAAAATTAAAAAACAAACACAAAAACACATATAAAGGTTTCTGTGTCTGGCTCATATACCAGAGGCCCAATTCAATGGGAAAAGAGGCATGGCTTGAAATGAGATATAATAACAGAGCCTCTCATGGTAATCTTAAACAGAGGGAATATCAACCTCTTTGTCTTTGCATTATTCCTGAAAGGGTTCATCTCTAGATGCCCTAAGTCCTCCCCTGTCCCCTAGTCCTAAGGTCACTAAGGCACCAGGCTTCAACAAGCTTTCCTCTCCTTTGCTGGTATGGCTACCAGAGGTATCTCTGACCAGGTCTCCATCATAACCCTCACCCAGAGGATCCTCAGGCTGTTCCTTACTCTGTTAAATCTTATAAATGGCATAAATCTTGAAATCTAGATGTATTTTTGAATAGGAAAATAGATCCAAATTATATCATTTATCATTTTTTTCTGCAACACAGTAGGTCATAAATTTTAAGTCTGTGCTTAGGAGACAGCATTCATACACACTGAGGCATTTTTTTTTTTTCTGAAGTCTAACTGCTTCATAATTATATCCCATACACATACATACATTTTATAGGCACATTTAAACGCAGACATAAAGGAAGTATTCATAAAGGATGAGTGATGGACAAACACAAAGCCATGCTTTGATGTTAAAGATGCAGCCCTTCAGTGTTGAAAAGGACATGTAATTGAATTCTTGGTAATCACGGAGAATAGTGTCTATTGTTGAATGTAGAGCGCTCACAGAAGTCTCGTCTAGGGAGTCTGCTCTGTTCTAAGGTGCATGCTCTGTAGCTCGACTCAAACATGAAAGACATCCTGGCGTTGGGCCAAATGCCTGGGCCAGGGTGTTCTCTGGATCCTGATGGGCTCACTCTGAGACCAAACCAGCACCCCAAACCTGGCCTAACACGAACTGAAAAGACTTGGGCAGCATTTGGCCCCAGGGTGAGGATGCTGTAAGGGGCCTCCTGACTTTCTCTCCAAACACTTTGGCACATTTAGCAACTCTGATTGCTGTCTTTCCCCAAGAAAGAACTACCATTTACTTTAGTGGATATTCAGATTCTCATAATCCAAAGGCAGAAGGTGTGTGTAAAGGTCTCCAGCGCAAGCATGCTTCCTACACATATTCTATCCATTAAAAGACTGACGGGCTGTCAAACCTCTTCTGAAATATTAATTATGGAAGTAATTTCTGAAAAATGTGCAGAAATGACTTTAACTCACTCTTTCCTCTCTTAAGGATCAATGTTATATATTATTTAAGTGACTTCTCTAGGAGGGAAGTTTAGAATATACCCTGATAGGTATCAAGGGTCTGCTATAAAAACAGATTGTTTTAAGTTCCGGTGTATGTAGATACATATACACATACGTTTTTTAAAAATCTGTATCTTTAAACGCAGATGTGTTTTCAGTGTGGTCTCAATGTGAAGGTTTCTCAACAGGGTTTAGTCTGTGTAACAATTAGTGAAACAGATGAAAGGCATTTCAGATGATTACCCCAGAGATACAGCGGTTCTCAAGACTTGATGCATATATGCTATACAGGGCCAGTAGATACATTTTTGACATTTACCACCTGCCTTAGCAAATGTCATACCAGTTAATCTTGATGTTCACCAAATTTCTGAGTTCTACAGTGACTCGTTTTCTAAGGCTTTTATTTAGAGCTCCTTAGAAATGGCCACATGTCTCCAACACAGTAAATGTGCTTCCATTTCTTAAAGTGTACAGAAAAAAAAGAATTCTATAAAATCTTGTCAGAAATATCTGGATTCTGTTTTAATAGGACATCATGAAAGAATTTTAGCTCAGTAGTCACACACAGAGACTTGGAAACTCGCAACAAATAAAAACAACCGTAACAAAAAAGGTATCAGGGTACATAATTCAGAAAGGTATTTTAAGTGACTTGCCATTTTCTCTGAATATCCTCCTAAAAATTTTTAAAGCATTTTTAGAAATGCTAGCTTAATTTGTATCCTTTATTTTATCCATCTTTATAAGTTGCTGTTTGCTTACTATAAAGAAAATAGTTTTGAAAACTGCCCTCTTGGAACGGTGCACCAAGGAAGGGAGTTGGTCCATCATGATCACTACAAGTACACCTCATGGCCCACCACAGACATGGAGTTATCTGACAGTATTTATCAAGCACCTACTATGTTTGAGGAACTATACTAGGCATCTATACCAGTAATCAAAACAGAGATCCCTTTCCCCAGTGAATTATCTGCCAACCCGATAAATGGCAGATCAGCAGCCTCTTAACAAGAACATCAGCTACTTCTGGAGCAGAGATATGGTGCCATTTTATTACGCAAAGGAAACAGTGGTATAATCAAGACTCAGAATTCTTTTGAGATTTAACAGATACTCTCTAATGTGTTCTATCCTTCAGTGGGCCTGCAGCATTTTATAGATAGGGAAAATTTAAGGAATCCACTGCACTTTGAGGTCAGAGGAGTTGATCTAAAATGCCAGTCCGCCTAGTCCTGCATCACATGTTACCTGGGTGGCAGAGTATTTCATAATAGGTACTAAAAGAGGGAACTATTATCTCATGCAAACGTACCTTTTTAACTCTGAGAAGGGTGCTTCCCATTCAAGAACATCAAGGGTTACATTCAGAAAATTTGTTGTTCTGTTTGGAATGGTTAATTCCCCAAATATGACCTATTGTTTTAGATCTCCACTCTTTTTCTTAACTTAGTCCATCTGTCTCCAAAGATTCTTTTCCACCTTCCCTTCTTGTCTCTCATTTATAAAAATCGATGGATAGAAACATATGAATGGAGCCTAAAAGCTGCTGGAAGTGGGTTACAGCCAGGAAAACTTAGGGAGGAGGTCAGCTGTTTACAGAAATTGCTTTTGGTGTCCTCGACTCTCTAATTCAGTCTTGTGTTCTTTCTGAAAGCCAAGATGAACTGGACATAAGTTAAGCCCAAATCAGCAGACTTTCTCCCCCAAGTACTGGAATACAATAGTCATTCTGTTTCACAAATATATAAAAACATACTTGGCTTAGTTTCTTCAATATATTACTCTCACTCCAATGGAGCTCATTTGTAAAAAGGGCTCATCTGCAAATTGGCAGCTGGGGCCTGTCCAAGTAGCAAGAAACATTCAGGAGAAGAATTTAAGACTTTAAGATTAAAAAAAAAAAAGGAAAGAAAAAGAAAGAAAGAAAGAAAGGAAAGAAAGAAAGGAAAGAAAGAAAGAAAGAAAGAAAGAAAGAAAGAAAGAAAGAAAAGAAAGAAAGGAAAAAGAAAATTAAGTTATATATTTTTTAAAATCTTTTTTAAATTCTACAACAAGAGATTGTTTTGGTGTAGTCAAAAGAGCAAATAACTTGAAGTCCAGAGACGTGGATTCAGGTCACTAGTTGAATCCTGGGTAATTTATTATTTCATAAGGAAGTAATGCCCTGTTTCCCAGGACAATCGAGAATTACCAGATATACCGTATGTGAAACACACTGTAGTTCCTATTCCTTTCGGTCTCTTCTGTGTTTCCATAGTACTCTTAACATATCTTTATTGGCTAATACCATAATATACCATGATCATCGGTCACATGTACATGACTGGAGTGAAGGGGCCATATTATACATCTTTACATCTCTTTACACAGTATTTGGGTACATGGCAAGTGTGCAAAAAAATACTGGTTGAAAGAATTAACAGTTGTTTTATTAGGTAACTAATTTTAAAAAACACTAAAGTATGCTTAAAATTCTGAAGCAAGGTATCATTCTTCTTTATGAAGCTTCCTTTTGCCAATATGCAGATAGGCAGGCATATCTATAAGGAGGGGTTTCTACAGATAAGTCTTCATATAAAGTCACTACGCAAGGCTTAAATTTGGTCTGCCTAAAGTATCTTTATTCTACTGAGCAATTCTCCTTAGCACTGCCAAAGCACCTGAACCAGGACTGAAAGAGTAGGCCAATCTGTCTTCTGAGGACTCTCAGGGCACAAGGAATACATTTAAGTCTACATACATTCTATGCCCCAAGGCAAGAAGCAATTATGGAGCTTGGGGCATTGTCCACCATTTGTATGGGCTTCCACTTCTATCTCAGACACGGGTTTTAAATATTCTTTCTCTACACATAAAATAAAAAAGCTGGCAATAACAACTGTTCTTTAATCCCACAGGGAGATGCCTTTTAGTGGCAAGTCTTACAGAAATAGTAGTCAAACAAAAGCAGTGCTGTGATCAATAACTATACTTTTTTGGGGTAATATATAGACTTTTGAATGTGAAGGGAAAAATACTACAAATTCAAAAAAAATCATTTTTAGTTTCCTGTAATAACATTTAAAAGCTGGACAACACGTTCTAGGAACTTGGGGGATTTTTTGGTAAGTCATCTATTCACTTCCATATAAAAGGCATCAACAACAATGAGATGTAAAATATACTAGTTTAGCTTAAGGTGGAGAAGGAAGGATGCTGAAATCTAATTTGGTTTTCTCAGTGACTCTGACTGTACCCTATGGGGACAAGCTACGAACATGTGCACGCTTATACACATAAACCCACATCAAAGTACATCAGCCTAGATGAGTAGGGACAAATTTAAGAGCTTCCTCCGATGATCAGGAAAGAAATTCACAAATGCACTCTTGCAACATTTCTAAATGGAAAGCATGGGTCCCTCATTAAGGGTCGAACATCAGGCATTAAAAAAAAAAAAAGTGCAATGACTTGCTCAGTGTTTGGCTTCTCTTTCACATCCAAGCTCATGGGAGAATGGCCCAACCATGACAGGATGTTTAAAGTGTGCAGCATTAAACAAGAATCGAGGGTTGCAAAATTATTTCATAAATCTACAGAGAGACTGAAGAAAAGTCTGACACCACCCTGTGTGCTGCAACTCAAAGGTGAGTTAAAACCAACTCTGGAATTAATAACTCTGAGATCTCAAAGCTTTCTAAATACCGGGATTTTCAACTTTGCAATTTAACGCCAACCCTGCTGCTGGCCTTTCCTGACCTGTTGTGAAGTAAATCAGGCAAACTAATGTGGGCTAACAAGTCTTTTTCACACTGTTCGATCACCCTGCCTCTCTTTCTCTCTGCAGACATCGCCTTCCTCCCACTCTGTCTAGCCATCCTCCTCAAAGCACACAAAATGGCCACTGTAACCCTGCATTACTGCTCATTAGATCACAGGTTAGTCAAGTGGAACTGCCCGGGGTTCCCAAAGGAGAGCTATACTTCAAAAATCTGTCCATGTCAAATGAAGAAAAAAAACCCTGAGCGTGGGGTCACCCAGATCAATGATCAAAAGAAACAGAGAATGAAGGGGGAAAAAAAGCACACCCTCGTTTTTGTTAAAAACACACACAGGTCTGATTTATTATAAGGAATACAGAGCTACGATAGGGGTTTTCTCTTATGCCTGGTTTTCATTTTTTTTTTTTTTCTAATTAAGTAATTTCTTTTCATCAGGTCCTTTCTGGTTAACTTTTGGGCTTTTGGAAAGTCTACGACTAATCCTTAAAATTTCCCCCAAAAGAAAACACACTCCAGGAAATCCAGTTTTTAGGAGGACCCTTAAATATTTTCAAAAACACTTGAAAAGCAATAAAAGTAATGCAGAGTAATTCACCTTTAAGGCTTGAGGAGATTCCATTTAAATCGAAATGTAAGAATCGGTGCGACGACACTCTAAAATAATCCGAGTAACCTCTTGGGCCTTCAAAGAGAGGGAACAACGAGCCTGTCAATCACATCATGAGAACACACCAAGTGACACGCTACAAAAAGCAGATTTCTGGGCTTCTGTGGGGTCTCACAGAAACCTAGAAACCTGCAGGTAGGTCCACGGGTTGTCAAGCATCTCCCTTATTTCCATGCACCGGCAAAGCACAACCTTCTATATTAGCTTTTTTTCTTGAGGTAGAGCTACTAACAGTATTGCAAAACTGACAAATTTAAAAATTAAGGCAGAATGATCTGGAACACCGTAAAGAACAAACTTTACTATCAAGTTTCACAAGTCAAAATCTCCAGAAGATTTGATTTTCCTGGTTTCCTCACAACAGCAGAAGAAAGTGCATCTTGTCAGCATAATGATAAACAGTTCGACAAGAACACAGTCTATATGAATGGTAGTAAAATAAAGTGATTGCTTATAATTTAATCTAACCAAAGTTGTAAGGGTTGATTAAAGCCTTCATTGCTTTTAAAAATATATATATATGTATATATATTTTTTGGTATTTGGAATTTACGCTTCAAGCACTCTCCAAAGTATAAAAGCATATGGCCCTAAACTGCATTTTCTGTCTCGTTTCTCTGTACCTAACAAACACTCACGACACTATGCCAGGCACAGGTAGAAGGGCCATTTAATCCTCTTAACACCCTGGCCAGAGGAGGAGGAAAGGCACTAAGGAGCTGAGAGTTAATCCGGAGCACTCTATGTGCTCAATCCTCACTACTTGCTATGATGTAGGTTCTAGGATTATCCCCATTTTACAGATGAGGAAATGGATTTAAGTTTTTGCTCAATATTATTCAGCTGGTCAACAGTAAGAGGGATTTAAATCCAGATGGTCTGACCTCAGAGTCTTACTGTCTGTCACCTCTAAGCCCAGAGTGCCAAGTTAAATACCCATCAAGTTAAATGTCTGTATATCCTATGATCCAGCAATTCCAATTTGACATATATACACTTCAGAAATGCTTGCATATATACACAAGGAAACGTGTACGAAGATAGTTGTCAACAGCTTTGTTTGTAATCACAATAATCCGGAAACAACCTAGAAGTTTATCATTATCAGCATCTCAGGGTCAAGAGATCGAGCCTCGTGTTCAGGCTCCCTGCTCAATAGGGAGTCTGCTTGGGATTAGAGAATCTCCCTCTGCCCCTGCCTACCCGCCTCACTAGAATAAATAAATCTTTAAAAAAATTGTACTATGTGGTTTTATTAGTCATTTGGATTAATTTAAATGAGATGGATTTTTAAAATTGAAATGAATGGATTTTTAAAGATTATGTAATACTCCATGGAGATCCAAATGCAAACAACAGGCATACATTTTCCACAGGATGGTAGTCATATAATCTTAATTGACAGAGAATGGATCAAGTAATGTCAACCACAATTCATTACAAACTTGTACATATTTGTGAGCAGAGTTGGAGAAGAGACGTTATTCCAAAAATAATTTCAGTGAAAGTAAACTCAGCAATTATAGCCATATCTCTTGCTTTAACATCTTAGAAATATGACATTTTTAATAGCACATTTTTCAATTCAGCTTTACTATGGCTAAAGAACCAGATGGCAAAGTCTTGACTAACTAGAATCCAAATAAGAACAAGTACTAAAGGAATTACAATTTTTGTATTCCATTTTTAACAGATAAAACTACAAAAACACATATTCATCTCAAGTGTCTTACCAAAAAAAAGCAATGTGTAGGGCCTTATATGAAATTAGTACAAATTCAACAAAATATCTCATACTTTCTGCATCAATGTTGCTAGAACTAATGTTCTGAATAATTAAAGGGGCACTGTGCATTAGAATCATTAAAGACTATATTTCCCTAGAGCAGAAAACTGTGCTGATATAGTTTAAAAGACTTGTATGAGAGAAAAAGAAAAGCTTCTGGTAAAGTATAAAAGAGATAACTATATGAATAAAGAATTGCTATTAACTATAACAGGCTCAAGCAATCTGGTGATCTCATGTTTTACCTTAAAGTCTTGTTTTCCCTTTTTCAGCTAAAAAACAAGCTTAATTTGCTTGTTAATATGAAAGTCATTAAAAAGTCATTATTAATTAAGGAAAAACAGAAAGATGTCCAAACTTGAGCTTTAATTAAAGAAAAACATCAAAGTCCATATAAAAATATGGGAAATTGACATCTCTTTATATTGCCCCAAACATGTAGACACATGCATTTTAACACTTAATGAATCTCTACCCACTCATTTAAATAATTCAGATATTTGGACTTACCTTTTCAGTAAGTCACTATCCTAGAACGGAGTAAAATGTAAATATTCTTATATGTAATAAGAAAGATTCTTTCTTAAGAATTTATGCTGGAAAATTAGGGCATTTGTCTGGGCACAATGACTGGCTTCTGTATAATGACAATAACCGTAATAATGATACTACTTAGTGCATATGAATTATACCTCTATCTCAAGATCTTTTTTGGCCTATTTTTGAGGATCCCTCTAATGATTATTCAGTCTTCATATTATTATTCAGTCTCTCATATGCGAAAGCATCATGAGAGAATCTTTTATAGCACCGTTAACAATTGTTAACTCTTCAACCAGCTGTTCTTGAAGGATTCCTCTGCCAAGCTCTTATTTTCGTTTCATTATTTCTTTGTTCTCCTTGTCTAAACTATATGCAAGTTACCCAGATTTTCCACTCTGGCCCCTTTCAATAAAGACTTGTTTTGGCTCGACAAATTATTAGTCATCACCACAGTCTAAAAATAAATCATATTTTACAAATTCTACATGTTAAAATTATGATGTTCTATGGAACCTCCAAATTATTTCACGGTTCATACGCAGAACCTTCTTCCCATAAGGTTTAGTGGGTTTCACTTATCACTGAAGAAAACAATTCCAGTTATTTTATGGGACGGTTTACTACCTAAGCATTCTTTATAGAGCATGCTTATTTTAGGTGTGGAATGAAAGTAAACTCAATCTACGCACAGCACGCTTAGCACAATGAATCCAGACCCTGTAATATGTTACATTCTAAGCCTAAATAAAACAAAATGAAACCCTACTTGACTGCTCCTTTATAACTTAGTATAAAACTTGTCATTTTATTTTGTCAGAGATTTATGTGTACAAGTTTCGATTTCAGAATTTCTAGCCAAGAAGGTAATTTCCATTTCACTACTGGATACGGTGACATCAAACACAGCAAAGATCTTAATAGGCCAGTCAGGGGAGAACTATGTGGTCTCTGCAAATGAGATGCTGCTTTAGTTCAGTAGACTTCTCGTTTGTATTGGAAGTCTATACAGTGCCTTCATTCGAAATCACTCGATACCCCTCTTCTCCCAAGGTCTTATGTAAATACTTAGAGTCGTGGCTGAACGTGGATGTCTACATCAAGGGATATTACTAAAGAAAGAAAAAGAGATTCTAGATTACCCGTCAACCAAAGGGAAAAGAGGTTCCATAGCCAAAGTACTTAGGGGTGGGTTAATTCACTTCTACCAGCGTCGCGCGTGTACACTGGAAGAGCGGCTACTTCCGATTGGCAGCCTACGGTCTGTACCACCACACATGGCCAGCTCACTGTTGCAACAAAGGCACGTGTGATTCACAGGTAGAGGAAAAACAAAAGCAGCAAGGAGATAATTTCCAGTTTCTAAGGAGCAGAGTATTCTATTCATCTCAAAAGATGAAAACAGGTATCTTTCATTGCACGTTTTTGGTCTTCAAGGAAAGGCCAAAAATCTGTGATTTTCATATTTGTGTTAATAGAGCAGGGCTTTTCAAAGCCACTACCAAAAATCGACTGGTTTTCTTACCTGCTTTTTTTCCCTGCTTTAAGTGAAGGATGTCTGCCTCATTACAAACCTTGCTGGCTCCCTAGATTTTCTGGAGTCTGGCTTTGCTGTGATTACTGGCCAAAACCTTTCATTACAGTATATAGTTTGTGCAGCTGCCTGGAAATTGGTCTCGGGGTCAGTGGCTCTTCCCCGTTCCCCTCTTTCCCTTCTTTTGAAGCAATATCGCCGAACTGAAGGCATTGTTCCAGCTTTCTGCTGGGCTCTGTCTGCTGCACACTGTGAATAGCTTCGCAATCACTCCGGCAATTGGTTCTTCAACTGCCTTTAGGTTGTCAATTGTAATTCATTGGCTCCAGGCACCTTTTCTCTTTTCATTCTCTTGAGGTCTTTTCTTATTTAATTTGCAATAATATTAGGGAATGTCTTCTTCAGACATGTCACTAATGTCTTCCTGATTATGAGGCTGGATGGACGGTGGCCTTTCATACAGATGCCTGTTAAAATGTTTCAGTATTTCCTTTTCTCTGATTTGTGATGACGATCGTTATAGTATCTTTCTTGTAAGGAATGTGGCTTAAAGTCTTTCTAAAGAATAATCCTCCTTGAAATATTCTCATTGGAGTTAATTCATGCAATTAGTTACATTTTGATAACTTCCCAAAGATATAATTTTTCATTTTTGTGATAATTAAGCTTTCACATGTTCTTCCCATAATTATGCCCTCTTCTCTTTTTTATTATAAATTTGAGCTCTATACAACTTCTGTAATTAGTTAATTAAGAAATAAAGGGTTCTGACTAGTTAGAAATCAATGCCTATGTTTTCAGAGCCCTTCAGAGGACCTGCAGTTATTCCTCAAATACCGTTTTTCAAGATTATATAACATTCCAACTCTTCAAAACGAGTTCCAATGCTTCTGCATTACAAGATTTTATTTTATTTTATTTTTAGGAAAAAGGACAACTGTCTCTTGATTTATTAAAAAAAAACAAAAACCCAAAACCTCAGTTCATTATGTCTCAACTCCTTAGTTCTGGATAAAACCCAGCAGGGTAACCCCTCTCATTAGCCTCAGCCATCCCAGAGTAACCAAAGGTATTTTTAAGCAGACACTATGTAATAATAATAATGAAAATAATTATCATAATGATAATAACTAACGCTTATTGTGCTTTTTATCTTCAAAGCACCTTACTGACATTAACCATGTGTCTCTTTTCAAATTCATTTAACTCAACAAATGTTTTATTAACTCTGTACACCATGGAATGTGTAGTAAACTGAGTTTTCTTTTGCAAATGAAATAAGTAAATAAATAAGTGGAACTAGGGCCAAGGAAATTGTTCTGTAAACTTTTGCTTCAGAATCATTTGTTGGCTTTGTTGAATGAGAGTTAATAAAAGACTGATCTTTACAAAATACAAAATTGAAAAAAGGGTGAAGTTCATCACCACAACCACTCAAATACCTACTGCTTCAAAAAAGACCCAGAGGGGCGCCTGGGTGGCTCAGTCGTTTCGCGTCTGCCTGCAGCTCAGGCTCAGGTCATGGTCCCAGGATCCTGGGATCTAGCCCCGCGTGGGGCTCTCTGCTCGGCAGGAAGCCTGCTTCTCCCTCTCCCACTCCCCCTGCTTGTGTTCCCTCTCTTGCTGTCTGTCTCTGTCAAATAAATAAAATCTTTAAAAAACAAACAAACAAAAACACAAACAAAACAAAAAAACAAAACAAAAAGACCCAGAAAGAGAAAGTCAAAGTCTAACTGTATAGTTACGACTCATTATTTTAAAATATTTGCGTATATAAAGAAAAATGTTAAATGTAAGAAATGAAAAAACCCTTTAAGTTTCATTAATGTAAAACAATTTTATGACAAAGCTAGATTTGTTCTTAATAAATTGAATTTATTGCTTTAAAACCATTTCAATTATGTGCCCAAAGAGCTTCATCATATACCAGTCTCCATGTGAGAAATATAAAAAGTAAATTTTGCTCTGCTAGTAACCCAAATAAACTCTATATACTTAAAATACAGGCAATTAATAAAAACATATTAAAGGAATACCGTTCAGTCAAGACGTCCTGCCACTTTCTACGAAGGATTTTGGGAAGGAAACAGCAACCTACTATAAGCAAGGTCCTCAAGTGGACAAGCAGAGAAAAGTACATAAATACACATGAAAATAAAGATGTGTAAATCTGGTAGCTAGAGGATTAAAGCTTTGAGAAACTATTAACAGGGTCAGAGTGGTGAGATTTCACAGAAGATGCAATTTAGGAGTAATATTCAAAGGTCAGGGTTGGTGCAGAGGAAACAGGAATCAGACTGGGTGGAGGTAAGCAACCTGGATGAAGTTGATCACGTTAAAGCCCGGAGGAAAGCACAGGCACGTACGGAAGACTCCAACGTCGTACTCATCCCAACGACATATAATTAAGCACAGAGACTTATACAAGCCAGAATTCCTGTCCTTTAAGGAGCTTACAATGTTGAGGGGTAGACAGAAAAGTTACAGGCAATTAATGCTAGTATTATGATTTGGATATGCCCAGATGGCTTTGGAAGTCAGAGGAGGACACCCAGCTCCGCCTTCAATGTTCAGGGAAACTTCTTGATGTCACCTATAATCGTTAGGTGGTTTTCCCAGGGCAACAGAAATTGCGAGCAGTAGCTGAACGTGAGTGAGAAAAGAGAAGGGAATTCAATTACCAAGCACACGAACATATGAGATCAGTGGCGTTTCACTTGCTTCTAGAAGGAAATAGAAGATAGTCCTGGTTTTTAACATGGAAGATATGAAATCTGGTTCCTAATGGTCTCTGTTGAGGAATAGGGGGGAAGAGGGAGATCTGGGGATGTGAACAATCAGGAAACTGAGAGGTACTGCAGAGGTGGGAGAATTGTGTAGTGAAACGTCTGGATGTGCACAGTAAATAAGAGTAAGAATTGGAAGAGGTTCCAAAACTTGCCAGCTTTACAGAAAACAAAGATATGCGTGTGAGCTACTAAAGAAGAAAGTGGAAAGGAATAGGGGTTTTATAAGAGAACATAATGAATTCTTGTTTTGTTTTTAAAATGTATTATACTTTGTTATCCCACCTAAATAATTTTCTCGATAGGATGGACCTTTCTGATGTACCACCTGTCAATGGGAATTTTATTAATTTTCAGTAGGTAGGGCACATTCTCATGATTATTGCTTGGTGGGGGCAAGAAATACAGGTATATGAGTTCCCTTGAATGGTAAGATCAAAGTGGCTAGATTTAGAATCGATGAAATCAAATATACAAATTCATTTTTTTCAAGGAGTGCATATTTAGTAAGTACATGAATGTACAATAAAATATTCTGTTTTGGTATTCAGCTAAAAGTTGCTCTTTAAAATACAAAAGCGTCGGGGCGCCTGGGTGGCTCAGCCATTTAGTGTCTGCCTTCGGCTCAGGTCATGATCCCAGGGTCCTGGGATGGAGCCCCGCATCGGGCTCCTTGCTCGGCAGGGAAGCCTGCTTCTCCCTTTCCCACTCCCCCTGCTTGCGTTCCCTCTCTCGCTGTCTCTCTCTCTCTGTCAAAAAATAAATAAAAATCTTTATAAAAAAATAAATAAAATAAATAAAATAAAATACAAAAGTGTCATTACTATAAATGTATCTAACTATTGAAAGGATGGTTATTTTCAGCTTCTCTTGCACGTTAGTAAACATTTTCAGGAGATCACGGAGTCATTCCACGGAAAACAGATTTCCAAACCCTCTCATTGTTTCCCCAAGATTAAATTGTAACAGAGTAAAGTACATTTGTAAGGAATGGACAAAAAAATAATTCATATTCCATATCATTTTAGAATAAGTATACGTCCCATAAGGGAATTTTCAGACTGCTCACACAATAGGTATGTACACTGCTCCATGTGAAATCAAATCAGTATTCTAAAATGCTGCCAAGACACAGGTCAAGATACTTGGAAGACTCCTAAGATTTAAAGTATATGGCACTTTACAATCATTATTGTACAAAAACACACACACACGTTTCTCTCCATATACAGAGAGTAATAATAAACTAAGTATGTTATGTGACTTAAATGCTGCTTTGTATTTTCCAATAAAAGATTTGTCATGTAAAATCAGCGACAATATTCACTACTTCAGAGATACCAAAACAAAACACACCACTCCACTGTTAAGCAGTATGAATATAGAATGAAAATTTTAAATGAGAGTCTTACTATTTACAGACGTGTCCAAACATTTCAATCCTTCCAAACTCCCTGCCCCTTTGTAGGAAGGAGAAAAAGTATACAATTTAGAAATAATTATCTATAAACAAGAATTGTAAGTCAATGTAGTGGTCAAATATGAAATACATACTAGCAGTCTCTTCCAGAAGATGTCTATAGACTAAGAAGTGAGAACTAGATAAAGTATTCCTAATACACTGAATATTGAAAAGTATTTTTCAAAAAATATGGATATTTACAATCAAAACAAAACATGGGCTAAAACAGTAATGTTTATATCATCATAGACATACTTGCAAACACTCTTCTCACATTTATATTTTGTTCTTTTCCAATAAACACCACTTTCTATGTACCATCATGGTAACAAACTGAATGACAATTACAAGAAAACTGAGAAATGCCTGATCACAAATTTTAACCTTAGTGCTGACATCCTAATTTAAAAGCTGGGTCTTCCTGTGCTATAATTAATGAGGCATGGAACCAAAAGAGTAATCTGACCTTAAAATTTCACTTCAAAAATCTTTATTTCACAGGTTCCACATTTTTAAATATTTGACAGAGTTCAAAAATATTTGACAGAGTTGACTCAGTATTTGATGTACTATTTCTAAAAAAGTTACACTTTTGAATTAAG
The DNA here is from genome assembly GCF_054177405.1 of Leptonychotes weddellii. Classification (NCBI taxonomy): domain Eukaryota; kingdom Metazoa; phylum Chordata; class Mammalia; order Carnivora; family Phocidae; genus Leptonychotes; species Leptonychotes weddellii. The sequence continues at coordinate 36,277,825 of NC_138375.1, forward strand.
GACATGTACGAATATCCAATCAGACTAGACTGCTAAAAGGTTAAACTGTTTCTTTCACATTGATAAAATGTGTCATTTTATAAGACATGGTAATGCCCAATAAAACAAAAATATGATCTTAAAAAGCTAGGAAGTAAACGAGTCCCAATCGGCAACTGTGTAGAGGGAAAATAGGATTACATTTATTGGCTACTCTATCAACTTAACTTCTCATAAAATCCTCCTGATCTATTAAATAACTTCAGAACTGAAGTATGCTCTCCTATGGGAGTTGTAAAACAAATTAGATACAATTACAATTCAATACAAATAAAAAGCCAACCTATTTACCCTTAAGATGATTCTTGTTTTAGAGCTTTATTATTTGAATTGGACTAGAATTTTCCCTAATGAATCAAGTGGGCCCCTTGACTTAATTATAGATTTTTATATTATACTTTCTATAGAGAAACATAGTTGATAGGAGCAAGCTCTGGAAAACTGTGGTAACTACACCTCCCCAAAGTGAATACAACAAACATCTGTTGCAAGAACTGCTTGGCTTTCAGACAGTATGTAAAGGGTGTTCTTTTTCCCAGTGTTTTGCTATTAAAAAAAAAAAAAAAGATTATTTGTTAAGAAACATGTTTCTACTATCAATTCTCAAAATGTAAAATCTTAAAATTCTAAGTTAAACACAGGTCATTACCAGGTTTATTATAGAAGGCAAACTATGCAATGTACAAGACTCCAGTCGCATTCTAAAAGGGTAACAAAATAATTGGGCATGTTGCCCTCTGTCTGTGGGTTACAAAGTAATTTTAACCATTGTCTTCCTTTCTTAACTCCTCTACACAAACATCCCAACACTCAGAGCAGAGGAGGGGACTAAATATACAACCTCCTGGGATTTTCTTCCTCTGTTGCAATCCCAGTGATAATTCAACTTTCTCCTTGGGATCTCACCAGTTTCTGAACTCAATATCCTGTTATCCTCATTAAGTGATAAACGAATTCTTAAAGTTTTACTCAAGTGACAGGATAAATAACTGCAATTTTTTTACATAATGCATTAAGCACAAAATGTAATAATTTCAATGGGAGGAAGGGAGGAATCAATGAGCCCTTATGACTCCTCGTCTTTTCTTAACTGCATCAAAGACTTGTTCAGTGCTTTTAGTAAACTGAATACATTTTCCTTGATTCTGTAAGAACAAACTTTTGCCTCAGACTCACAGGTATTTTGCAAAGTAAAAACTCATCTTTTTTAGCATTTGGAAATTACACAAAGTGCACACAAATCAGCAGGTACAAATGAATAAAAATGTTTAAAAGCAACAGAGCACAGGGCACGTAATACCTTTGTAATAAGGAAAGGAGGAGTAGTAAACAGATGACCACCTCTAAACATATTTCAAATAACATGTAAGTTTTTTCACTTTTTAATCTTCTACCCCCTCTTCTACCCATGCCTCCTCCCAACCATTTTGAGATTACCATTCATTAAAAGTTTAAGATTCAGTTTTTACCATTTCACTTTTATGCTAACTTATTAATAAGATATTGATTTAATCCCTAAAACATTTCTGGGGATACTTCAACAAGGCATCATAACATTACTATACTGAGGAACCTCTTTCTCATTCAAGCAATGAGTAAAAGAAGCAGCTTCCATTTCTTTGCCAAATCCAAAGTATGAATACTTCATTATGTTTCGACAAACTTCAAGATCTATAATTGAATTTGCCCAAGTCTTCAATTAAAGTCTAAAATGTTAACATGCACCTGTACAGTCTGTGTTTATATAACCATAGGGAAAATGCCTTAAGCAGTCCTCAAAATGGTATTTGCAAATTCCATTACAAGCAAAAATTTTTTTTTTTTTAAGATTTTATTTATTTATTTGACAGAGACAGTGAGAGAGGGAACACAAGCAGGGGGAATGAGAGAGAGAGAAGCAGGCTTCCCACCGAGCAGGGACCCCGATGCGGGGCTCGATCCCAGGACCCTGGGATCATGACCTGAGCTGAAGGCAGACGCTTAACAACTGAGCCACCCAGGCGCCCCACAAGTAAAAATTTTGAGGAAAATTCATTTAAAGTTGATATAAATAGAAAGTCAAAGTCATACATATTCCAGTATATACAAGTTTTGAATAATTTTCAAATCATTACATTTTTTTTCTACATTTATAGTCTCTGTCTCAGTAAAAGATGAATCACAAAAAGATATTTGCCCATTTCCTAGGAAAGATAGCTAGCCAACACATGCAAAGCATATTCCAGAGCAATTAATTGTTAAAAGCTTCCTTTCTTCGATGTGACAGTCTTCAATTTTTATGGAGGATTACCCTGAGTTGTGAATTTGATTTCAAGAAAACATTAGTTTCAATTTTATGTCTAAGGAAAACAGTTCCTTAAATTTAAAAGGAAAAAAAAATCAGCTATTGTAAATAACTTGAAAAAGGGATTTGAAGTTATAAGGTCACTTGTATATGTATTTCATATGCTTTATTATAGATGTATTACATATTATTTATGTACAAAACATTATAGTCTATTTGTATTAATACATACCTATATTTCCCACAATGAATCTCAGAACAATGCATTTTCAGCAAGTACCTTATAATTATAAACGAATATAACACTCATAACTACCCATCATTAAATACTATTACATCCATTCTACAGACAGAAAAACTGGTGCTGAGAAGTTAAAAGATTTACCCAAAGCCTTAAGAACAAATCAGGAGGCACCACAACCACAAAGCTGAAGATCTGCACATTAATGACTCTCTGAATAGATTTGCATTGCTTTGTTTTTATCTTAATTACTTAATATTATCTAGATTTCACAAAATCTAAAAAGGGAAAAGATGCTTGCTGACCACTTAATGCTGAATGAAGCAACAGAGGATAGATGAGTTCTATTTAATAAGAAACCCTTGCCTTCTTTGCTATTTTCCTAAAACTTAAATGAAAATTCTCTATGTAGTACCTCTTCTACTGCTTAGTACTTTTAACTTCAAAGTGAATTATCCAAAATCATCCCACTCATTTATTAAGAAAAAAAAAAAAACTGCATTATTGCCATCTTACTGATGAGAAGACAGGGAAGGAACAAAGCTTTTTGAATGGGTCCCACATTAAGTGTGAGAGAAGTCTGGAGTTAGAACATCTTATGTCCTGGACTGTTCATCCAATTTTTCAGACTAAAGGGTAGTGCTGTTCCTCTTAATTATCTTATTCTGAAGTCAGTAAAGGAAGCACAGAATTTTCTAAAGGAGGGGGAGAAACCTATTCTGAAAGTTACAGGTGTAAAGGAATACATGAGAAGTATATTTCACTGTGCTTAGGTTAAAATTCACTACAATTCAAGTTTTAAAAAATTATTCACCTTTGTTATTCCTTTAGCATCCATGAATCAGAAACTCTGCTGGGTGAGACACTGAATTTTTTCTTCCCCCCAGAACTAGGCTCATGTTTTTATAGGTGAGATACAAGCTAAGAAATGAAATTAAATGAGGAAGATAAAGAATGGGTCCATATTAAAGCGTATTTGGTGGCATGGAACTTGCAAGATAAGACATCAATTTTCAGCCTGGCTGGTTACAGAATAGGACTCATTGCTTCTAGTCAACAGTGAGCATTTCAGAGGGACAAGAACATGACATTTGAGGGCAAATGATGCATGGTAATATGCACGATGCATTCCTTGAAAAGCTGGAGAAAAGAATGAACTAAGTAAGCTGGCAGGGTAAAAAATGTTCAATAACCAGGCCTTCAGATGAGAAAATAGATGAGAAAAATATTCAGATAAGTCCTCTAACTTCACTGAACAGTTTTTTAAAAAAAACTATGCTTCCCACGTGGAGAAAGATATATAAACAATAATTTCTATAGATCGATATAGTCTTTCTACTTTCTAAGAAAATTACGGTTTCATGTGGAAAAACAACATAACCAGCATATCCCTAATTATAGGCAAGTTTTCAGATTCCAAGGTGGCAGCAAAAGTGCAACAGACAAGACAAAGAGTTGTCACGTTAACGAGACATACCTCTTGGACTGATCGAGCAGCTGGCTTGTCTTGATGATTAGCCAATATTAAAAAGGGTAAAGTGCATAACTGTGGGTGCTGAAGAGCTGAGTGCAGTTCATTTCTAGCAGTTTCTAAATCATCTTCTGAAGAGGCACTGTCTAATACAAATATTACCCCTTGAGATCCTTGGTAGTAGCGACTCCAATATTTCCGGATATTATCAGCCCCTGTCAAAAACAAAACAAATTCTCTTTTTAAAAATAGCATTCAGAAACTGAAAAAACACTGAACAGTACTGTTGGGAACACTCAACAGTAATTCCTACTGGAAACCAGTGTAGCTTTTAAAAATTAAGTGCAGAAAACATGGTTGATGACAACAAAGGCATGAGAGCCAACAAGTGGATGTAGCCTTGAAGAAGAACACCAAAGTTGAGGAGTCATTCTTCATACCTTTCTTATCAAAATATGTGAGAAAAACCAGGATACTTTTTAGATTCAAACTCAAAATGTTTTCAGATTTTGCTTACTAGCCCAAAATAAACTCCATTCTTTATAAATTGAGTCTGAGCCTAACTCAGAGAGCAGTGTAACCTAGCTGTTCAGAGAGGCTTTTTTTTCCAAACAATGAACATTAGCTTGATATTTTCTAAAAGAATTGCTTGCTGATCAGGGCAGCCTTGTTTAATTTCATCTAGAAAGTGAAAACTACTAGCACAATACCTTCATGTATCAAAGTGCTGAAATTTGTGATGAATTAAAATCTTGATACATTTGCATAAACCCATTTGGCAATGAGCATCCTCATGGCCTTGGTATGACGGGGTGTTCACAAAAGACACTGAGATTCTCATCAGCCAGGGCCACGTCTTATTCTTCTTTGTATTCCCAATATCCAGCACAATATATAACTTGAAGCTCAGTACAGGAATGAGGGAAATGAGGGAAGGAGGAAGTGAAATTATACACTAATTAGGCTTTATGGATTTTGAGACTAGAAAGACCTGGAGAGACTGTCCAGTCCAACTGTCTGAGGAAATTGGGGCCAAGAGAGGTGAAGTGAGTAATCCCCATTCATATGTCTAGTCAATCACAAAACTGAGATTTGCATCTGAGTAGACAACCTATCCAGGGAGGGCATGGGCATTCCCCACTACATCATGATGACTGCTTCCTTTACTTTCATTCAATTCATGAATAGCACAGGCAGTGTTTGTATGGGGGGGTGTGGTTAGGGGATGGAGAGGGAGGCTTATTGGTTATACAACAAAAATTAGATAAAGGTATTTCATCAATTTAGTGCATACGATCAAGTCTTAACCTTAAGTTCAGTAACTACATGTTAGCCATCCATTGAATATTTAGCTCCTATATTGAATATACTGTGCTAAGTGCTAGGGGCACAGAGATTAAGGACTGGAGTCAGCATGCACTAACTGGCAACGGCCAAACGTGTGCATCTCTTTCCAATTCTGTGTTCAAGGACACCATACTGGAAGCTCGAAACTGGACAGGGTGGGAATATTTTCACCATCAAAATCAACAACAGCTATCATCAGGTCTTTTCTTCCCCTGAAGGCCAACACACCACTGGATGACATTAAGAAGCCCACATTTTTCTGTGAGAAATAGAAAATAAATAAATAAATAAATAAAGCCCTGTGAGAGAGGTACTCCTTAAGCGGGATGAGAGCAAGAGAGGTGGCATCTCAACTGGACTGGGCAATTCTCTTCAAAAATAGTAGTTACCAAACACCTACCATTTATTAAGCACTTTCTAGGTCCAGGCACAGTGCTAGGTGTTTTCAAAAGAAGAGCTCATATAATTCTTATAACCACCCTAAGAGGGAGGTATAATTGACTCAGGATTTAAAACTAATTTTCAGATTTTAAAATCCAGGGTATTTGCCATAATATTTTGCTGAAACAACCTGCTATATAAGATGATCAAGGACAGTTAATGTTGAGTAACCTTCAATATGTAAAGACATGGCATATGAATAGGGGTAACATCCAACCAAGAAAGCAGAACAAAACAAAGCAAAAGAAATTAAGCCAGAGATTATTTAATATAGGTAGGCAGTTGCATAAGTGATGGTTGAACTAAGAAAACAACAGAGGCATGGAAATTAGCAACACCTTAGGCCAGGTTCCCTAGGAACAGAGTCTGAGATGGCATTTCTTGAATGCCTAATTACAGATAGTATTATCAGGAGAAACCAGGAGTGAAAAAAAAAAAGCAAGCTAGAATTGGGAAGGAGCTAGGCAAAGATACGGTTTCAGAAATCCAACCTCAGCTTGATCCACTGAGGAACTCTAGAGCATGTACTAAACCACAGAAGTTGTCCAGTCCAAAGGCAAGGGGGCTGGGCTGCTATACCCCTGTACAGTCATTGGCTATGAGCCACCCTAGGGAACAGGAGGGGGTAGGGATGTGATCTCATACTCTCCCAGACATACTTAGTTGAGGCAATTACGGTCAGCCAAGGGCAGGCCTCTGGAGAAGGGTACAGGTGTGAGTTATTAGCAGCCAATACTCGCAGCAGCTGGGAGATGGATGCACTGGCCCAGTAAAGGAGATCTGGGTAGGATACCAACAGCATCTGCTACAAGCTACATCCAGACATTATCCATATGCTAGAGAACCATCCATAAGCTTGAGGAGCAAAAGTAGCAGCAGTGTTACCTGATGGTAAATGTTTAAAACAAAAATACTGTGCATGTACATATCTGTACATAATTTATTACAAATTTTATTAAAGGATGTGTAGCACACAATTTTCATCTAACATATGCAACATGCTTTACTGTAAATTCCATAGAGCTCATTAATGCTCACAAAATGGTTCCGTGATTTTGCCCAACTTTTGTATCCATAGTCAACCAACAGTTGCAATTGACCAAGTACAGTTCCAAAATAAATGTTGGTTCTGCTAAGTGTTTTACATGTATTAAATCATTTACCCTTGACAATCTTAAGAGGCAGGTATTCTTATGGCTCTCATTTTACCAATAATAAAATTAAGACATGAAACGATTACATAATGTGGCCAAGGTTACACATCTAAAATATATATTTAGGTCTCATGAGATTGAAAGAGAAGGATCATTGACTGGGAAGGTGATAAAACTAAGCAAAACACTCTATTACCACATAAGCCAAGGCGGGGGGTGGGGGGGTGAAGCAACCTATTAGAATAAAAGGTATTAGGTGCCTATATATATTAATGCTCAGAGTAGGAACATGTCCAAGAACATTTCCAGCCAATTAATTCAATGAATAGTATTATGAAGTACTATTCTATACAAGTCACTGAGCAAGAACCAGAAGAAATATTTAAAAATCCATTATTCCCTTTAGATCAAATCCTCAAATTCTTTCGAGTAATAATAACTACAACAAGGCCTATAAATACATTAGAGGGAATCAATACGGCCACAGCATTAAGAGGGTGTGCAGAGAATCAAATATAAAGAGAAGAATACTGGTTGCATATTCCAATGGAACTTTTCCGTTGGAAATACGTGGGACATACTCAAAATCCAACTCATGAGGCTCATCTCTTTCAACAAGAAACTATTTCCATCTGCCACATTTAGGAGCACATAAGACACCTGAAAATAGTGAGACAAAATGATGGTGAGTCCAATGATTGTGTTGGTAGAAACAAACCCAAAAAGAAATGTCATAATTCCTTAAAATGTCCCGTCTATGACAAAGTATGTGAATAATACATTATTAATGGTGCAAAGACCCTTTTCTTTAGTCTGCTACCACACAGTTATCTGCCCAATCTTAGCATTTCTGATGTTCATCACAAACATTGGGCCTGGAATTCGAAATTCCAGTTCAGCCTTTTGCCCAATGGCTTGGTCAGCAGCAGCCTAAACCCAGATTAGGGCCCAGGAAACCAGCAGTGGGACGAAGGGTTGTATAAAGTTGGTCAGTCTGGCTGAGTGGATCTTAGTTAAGCCACCAGATTAAAATGAGAAATGGATATGTCATTAACCAGCTGCCAGATGCTTTGAGAAGCAAGCCTAACTGGGAGAATTCAGAACACCCATTTGATGTCCACATCCCAATATTCCTCATCCACAAACGGAGTCCAAAGGGAGTAACATAACACAGGACATCACATCAAACAGTGGTCTGGGGCCACTCATTTTAATTACTGAATAGTGCATGCTTTGTGTCATTTAAATTGTTATATAAAAAGGTTAAACACCCAACTCAAACCCGGCCTGTATTTTGTACACTGATTAAAAAACAAAGGGGTATCTTAACAGTAGAGAGGGTCCGATACTGCCTTACTAAACGTTGTAAGGAGCCTTTGGTCATCTAAGAGTTCAATCTGAGATCCAATCAATCAGGAGAGCCTGGTTTAAGCCACTACAAGAGAAAAACTAGAAGGTAGGAGCGTAACGTGTCTTCATTATGCAAGGTTCTTTTTAAAGGCACACTATGGCAACTATGGACAACTATGGAACATTCTCTTAATATTCATTAATTCATCTAAGAGACGATTATTGAGCACCTGGCACCATCCCAGGTGCTGGGGACATAGTAGCAAACAAAGACAGACAAAAACTTCAGTCTTCACAGGGCTTACATTCTTTACCAGCAGAGCCAGCCTAGCATTACAGAGGTTAAAAATGCCAAGTATCTGTTTTCCAAGTTCTCTCCTACAGCATGGGCAGATTATTCAGTTCTAGTAAACTGGGACTCAACAAAGGTTTGCTGGGAGCTTCTGAAAAAAAAAAAAGTGTCCCTCAATAAAAAGAGAGATGTCCAAAGAGAGCCACCTCTCTCTCCTGGTTTTTTTTATTTCATTAGGTGATAAGATGATGCTTTGAACTGTGTTAACCCAGCAGTCTTGAAGGAGACACGCCAACACACTGAGGACGTCAGAACGGGAAGACAGAAAGAGCCTGGGTCGTTGAGAACACTGCTGAGCAGCAGTACCAACCACCAACATTGTAAGAACTCCTTATTCTGGAGTACAGTAAATGCCCATTATTCAAGCCAATTTTAGAAGACTACTTTGTTATTCACAGCCAAAAAAATGCTTAGTTCCCTTAAGTTAAAAGACCATAAATTTCTTACAAGAGTTGTTCTTTGAAAGATAAACCCAATGAGCTATAAAAAGCAAACAAACAAAAACAGGGATATACAGGAGTCAACAATAACAATAAAAACAGTTGTTCAAAGTTGTCCCTATGGCGGGGGGGGTGGGGGGGGAAGGCTGTCCTTATGGAAAATCTCATCTCCAGACCAGTGATTTCTAACTAAACTTTTTGTGTTAATTTTTTACCTGTGCTTTCCAATATGGTAACCACTAGCCACGGTGGCTACTGGGTACTTGAAATGCAGCCAGTGCAACAGAGGAACTGAATTTTATTTAAATTTGCTTAAATTTGAAGTTCAGATGCCACACGTGGCTGATGGCTACTGTACTGGATAGTGCGTTCTAGATATTCCTCTCGCTTCTTGCTGACTGTTAGGAACCCCTAAGACTAAAACAGTTAGAGATCTAATCCTGTCTCTGAAAGGAAAAGCAGGTAGCTGTGCTGGTCGAGGAGCAGGTGTGGTCGGTCCAATCCAAAGACGGTTTGCCGAGGGGCTACGTGTGGCTGACCCGGCACCAGGGCGAGGTCATCTGCTGTGCTCGGCCACCCTGCCGCGACACAGTGAGGGTGAGGATCAAGACTGTCCTCTCTTTCCATCCTCTTACCACAGTCTGAAGAAAATGAAGGAGAGTAAGATTATTTTCCCTCTGGAAAACTTAATGAGACTGGAGAACCCAAAAAAGAAGCCAATTTTGGAGAATTTTAATTGTAAATTAATTCTTCAAATCTTAGAGAAGGAGGATGTATCCTTGGAACAAAAGTCACCTCAGCAGTATTACTTTAAGAAGAATGGTTTCCAGCATGGGGAGAAAACGTTCAGAGAGCAGGACCCGAGAAGGGACAGAAAAGTAATACTTTTAAATTCTTTTTTTACCCCTCCCATCTGTGGAGTCTTGGGTCTTTCTGACGGATGGTTTCTTTCATTCTTTTCATCTTCTCTACATCAAACTCACTCAGCCTGTTTTTAAAAACTGATATACTAAGAGTTTGGGAGGACTAAGACCTACATATTTAAACTCAAACTTTTGTTACGGAACCCCCCTACCCCCACCCCCAATAAGTCAAAACATCTTAAATTAAGCCCTCCTTAAATGGTCAATACAAAGTATAAAAATGTGAAGATTCAAAGTCAAGCTCTCCTAAGGGAGGTGTATTGTCCTATTTTGCTTTCAGAGTCAAAAAAAACAAAAAACAAAAACACCCCAAAACACTCTAGATAATAAAAAAAAAATTTTAGAAAAATTTATGAAAAACAAAAATGTGGTCTACATCATGGGAAGAGAACCACCACTGAACAGGATAAACGGCTGAGCTGGAGGAGACCACAGTCCTCAGGCTCACAGCGAGATGTGCTGAGATGAGAACACCCACGTAGAATATAAAAGACAATTAACACATAGCCGTCATCCACCCCCGCCTCACCGACGTATTACATCACATCTAACCTTGTAAAGGTGTTTATATACATCACCTCACTTAACTTTTTAGGAGTTATTATCCTTATTTAATATATGGAGATTTGGGACAGAAAGTTTACTATGCACTTTTCTCCATATCCAGCTAATAAATGGCAGATCCAGGATTCAAAGTTTGGACTGATTTCAAAGACCACGTATTTTTTTCTCCTACACGGTGCTGCTTCCCAGAGAGTGTAAGAGGTTCCAATGAAAGGGAGAGAAGAGGAACAAAGGCATTCCAGTGGGGAGCGTGTGGCTGGGAGCATAAGCTAAGAGGAAACTAGGAGTGGGTGGGTGGATGGGGGCACAGTGAAGACAAGGAGCCGAAGAAGTCTCAGCTAGTGACAAGTAATGGCCAGTGTGAAGACAGAATATGGATGGCTTTGTAAGCCAGTCAGTGTCTGGGCGTGAGGCAGCAGTAAATGGAGAATTATTTCAGAGCCTGGGGGACATTACCTGGGTAGTCTTGTCTTGCTTAAGGGCCTTGTTTACTACCCATTATCTGTTAGTACTTAGGGCAGACAGTACTACCTACCCATAGCTGAGCTTCTTCCAATCCTAAAGTGCCAAGCCTCTAGATTTCATAAACCTTAAAAATGAATACTCTCCACACTCCTGGACATATAGCTAACTGCACAACTTGAAAAAGATTCACTTAGTAAGGTATTCCTGTATTTATTAGCAATACAGTTTCTTAGGGAGGGGTAAAAAATGTGGACAAGAAAGAAAAAGAGTTCTTCCTGCTCCCAAAGGGTATAAGAGAGTCAGTAAAGGAAATATATGTCGGGGCGCCTGGGTGGCTCAGTTGGTTAAGCGACTGCCTTCGGCTCAGGTCATGATCCTGGAGTCCCTGGATCGAGTCCCGCATCGGGCTCCCTGCTCAGCGGGGGGTCTGCTTCTCCCTCTGACCCTCTTCCCTCTTGTGCTGTCTCTCATTCTCTCTCTCAAATAAATAAATAAAATCTTTAAAAAAAAAAAAAAAGAAATATATGTCAACAAATAGTTTCTGCCTTATTTTGGATTCCCCCAGTGTAAAGGGTTTATTCAAGCGGTGAATGCAGAAAATGCTAGTGGCAGAGTGAGGAAGTGGGAGAGGGAAAGAGACAACCCACGAAAAGAGCTATCCAAACAGCAACCACTGTGGGTAGCCTGAACTGACTCAGGCTAGAACTGGAAGCATTTGGGGCCTCATCCACCTACCTCCCATTAGTGGTTGCTTCAGGAGAACTGCACATTATTTTCATAACATCTCCAGCTTTGCCAAGGCACCGAGGTCTCAATAATTCTTTTTTTTTTTTTTCAATAATTCTTGAGAGCGAAGAGGCTAAGACCCCATAGGGCTTTTAGAATTGTACATACTTGTGATCTTTAATATGCAAAAGGGACCACAGGGATCTGCTAAAACTCAGGCATATTTGGGGCTGTTTTTCAGCAGAAATAAATGTGTTACACCGAACTATCTTTACGTTCACCCTATCTCCTGTCCAAAGATAGGTCAGCCAGAGTTGGGAGTAAAATTGCAAAATTAAGAGGTCTATATAGGAACTGGACTAATCTCCTTGGTCTCATTATGCTGGAATTCTAACCCAGTGATCACATGCTTTGGAGCCCAGAAAGGTTATTACAACATGTGCAGCCTTGGCATCAGACTTCAAATAGCACATCCTCAGAAAATTTGGAAGCAGGTGGTCCTCAGCCTACCTTTTACAAACAAAAAGCTGTTGCACCAATTGCCCTCTTCCCACGTCCTCCTGCCCCTCAACAAGGATTCTGGATGTCCGGGTTACACAAAGCACAACTGTACATCATTACCTTCACCATCAAGTTCTAACTACCGTACCTGAGGACTCCGCCTGCTCCCTGATTATCTTGCCCTCCTCTACGTTCTCACTCTGGTCCACACCCGCAACCACTTTCCATCTGGATGACCAGAACAGCCCTGTAACTGATCTCCTTGCTTCTGTCCTGGCAGTGTTCTGATGACATTATTAATACTGATCCAGAAAACTAGCTCAAGCTCTATCACCACTCTGCTCAAAAACATCACAACTTAGCATTTACAGTTCTCTGTGATCTGGCTCCAACAGGCCATTCCTTACTCCATCTCTCCGTTCGTCTCCTTGTACCCTCCACAAGTGCAACTTGCTCTCTCCCAGACTAGACCAGGCTTCCACTATCACGTCTTTGGTTGTTATCCCCCCCTGCCTAGAGTTCCTGCCATATCTGTTCTCCCCTCGGCTCCTGCACAGGGAAATCACCACCTGCCCTGCACGAGCCAGATCACCTATTCCACCCAGCCTTTCCACAGTCTCCTGGCTGGAAAGAACGTCTCAGAAACTTTTAATCTCTTTCTCTCGGCACTCTTCATAAGACTTTCTACCCCGTAGCAGAGTTACCTGAATGCACATTTCATCTCTGAGCCGTCTGGGAGTTTGGAGCCTTTGTGTGCCTCACTCAGTTTCACACTCTGAATGCCTCTAACACAGTCTTACACAATCACTATTTTTTCCCATGAATTGGTTAATCTTTTATACAATGTTTACTCAGATTTCTCACATGCAGAATGTAGAGTTCACCCAACGAAACATTTCATGACAAAGAAATAAGTTATCTTCTTGATGGATGGTGGTAGCTTGTTGGCTTACTGTTATTAGCATGTAGTTTTTACATTTCTGGCACATACTCAGTTCTGCAAGGAATTGCTCATCCGACATTTTTAATTTAAAAAATTTTTAATTCCGCATACACAATAAAATTACACTCTATTCACAGCTTTTTGCCTTTCTCAGAGTTCTGTTTTAGTATTGGGAAATGTGCAGCCATAAGGGTACATGTGCTGAGCACCGTACTAAAACACAACTAAGAGCATTACCCTGTGCTCTTCGGGATCCATCAGCCTGCCCTGATGCTCCACAGAACAAGCAGCTCTAAGAAACTGAAAGTGTAGAACAAACAAGCTGTGGGAAGAGTTGTGGGAAAATGTTCCCTTCTGTACTCCCATAAAAGCCAAGGGCCTACTGCCTAGAAGACCCACAAAACCAAGGTGATCACTATGTGCATAGCTCCAAATGTTTACCAAGCAGCAAATTCCTGGGCTATTGGCCTAACACAAAAAAACAAAAAGCACATTTTGTAGTATTCTGGAAAATCTGGTGCCCAGACTAGAAAAGAGTCTGGGAACAATTTTGTTGCAATTGCCATTGACCAAGCAACAAATTGGGAAGAGCCACAACGTGAATTTTCTGGCTGAAATGGAAGGCGTTTCTTCCATACTCGGGGTGAAATACAATCTTCTAATACTGTGGAAAGGCTACGGTATTCTAGCGTAGCTTACCACCCCCCCCCCAAGTATTTTTTACTGTAAACTTTGACTTACACCAACCATATGACAAAATTGACAACATGAGGTTCTAGATGAACATAAATTCACAGTCCACAGAAAAAGTTTACAACATCTAATGTCTCATCCCACATAGCAATAAAGAATAATTAGGACAACAGATTATAAGCTTTGACCTTCAAAGGTAGAATATTAGGTTCTTACTCTAACTGTAATTTTTTTTTTTTTAAAGATTTTATTTATTTATTTGACAGAGAGAGACACAGCGAGAGAGGGAACACAAGCAGGAGGAGTTGGGGAGGGAGAAGCAGGCTTCCCACAGAGCAGGGAGCCCGATGCAGGGGCTCGATCCCAGGACTCTGGGATCATGACCTGAGCCGAAGGCAGACGCTTAACGACTGAGGCACCCAGGCGCCCCTCTAACTGTAATTTCTATTTTGTGATTAATTTGACCTCAAAACATTACTAGTAACATACTCATGTAATAAAACCTTAAGGGAATTCTGCTTGGTCCACAACATTTATTTGATCCCACTCATATTTACCCTTTTGTCTTTTAATACTTCATTTATTTATTTATTTATTTATTTATTTTTAAGATTTATCTATTTGGGAGAGAAGAAGAGAGAGTGCATGCACATGAGCAGGGGTGGGGAGGGGCAGAGGGCCAAACAGGGAGCCCAATGCAGGACTGGATCCAAGGACCCTGAGATCATGACCCGAGCGAAAGGAAGACACTTAACCAACTGAGCCACCCAGGCGCCCCAATACTCTGTTATTCTTGATGCAAATGCTTATCACAACTCCTAAAGGAGGTTTAAGTTTTCTTTCATGTACTCTTCCCTTCTGTCCTCTTTGTTGCCACCCTATGGATTATACAAGTTCAGCAAGGGTCCATGGTTAGGCTTAAGCATAAAAGAGCAAATGGAAAAAAAGAAAAAAAGCAAAGGGGCGCCTGTGTGGCTCAGTCGTTAAGCTACTGCCTTTGGCTCAGGTCATGATCAAGCCCCGCATCGGGCTCCCTGCTCCACGGGAAGCCTGCTTCTCCCTCTCCCACTCCCCCTGCTTGTGTTCCCTCTCTCGCTGTGTCTCTCTGTCAAATAAAATCCTAAAAAAAAAAAAAAAAAAAAAAAAAAAAAAGCTAATATACATTATAATCTGAACTCTATAATTAGACAAGTCAATGTGCTTTACAAATCATAAATAAATAGGGGCAGTTGTCAGCCTAGGGATCACTTATGCTCCAAAACTTTTGGAAGGCTCCAATTTTTTCAGAACTTGGCACACAGAATTTTCCCTGAAAATAAGGCAAGCACTGGAGTTGGGTTTAGTCGTGAGAGGCAGGTTAGCTCGGATAGAGGGTAGGACAGTGGAATGATTAGCACGGACCCTGATGTCAGACTCACTGGGTTCAAAATCTAGTTCCACCATGTCATCTTAGTGACCTCGGATAATTGGCTTAGTTGTTCTAAGCCTTGGGGTTTCCCTTTGATAAAAGGGAAAAATAATAATACCTAGGTACCCAATAGGATTGTTGGAATTAAACGAGATAACTCATTTGGCACAGTGCTTGGAATATTCTATATGTTCATTAAGTGTAGTTAATTTGTTATTGTTTCTATTATCATTGGGCCACCATTTAAGCCTATAACTTACTGAACTATGGTACTAACCTGAGTTCTAACGCCTGGAAGGAAAAGTCTACCAGGTGCTGAAAGAAACTGCGCAAAGGAGAGAGTACTTTCCTCTGCTATTTCCAGTACAGCCAATGCTATAAAAAATAAACCATGCTTTTGTTGTCTGATTGCTGAGGCTAGGACTTCTAGTACTATGTTGAAGAGCAGCGGTGATAGTGGACATCCCTGCCGTGTTCCTGCCTTAGGGGAAAAGCTCTCAGTTTTTCCCCATTGAGAATGATATTCACTGTGGGTTTTTCATAGATGGCTTTTATGATGTTGAGGTATTACCCTCTATCCCTATACTCTGAAGAGTTTTAATCAAGAAAGGATGCTGTACTTTGTCAAATGCTTTTTCTGCATCTATTGAGAGGATCATATGGACACAAACTGAGGGTTTTAGAGGGGAGGGGGTGGGGGGATTCGTTAGCCTGGTGATGGGTATTAAAGAGGGCACGTTCTGCATGGAGCACTGCGTGTTATACACAAACAATGAATCATGGAACACTACATCAAAAACTAATGATGTAATGTATGGTGATTAACATAATAAAATTTTAAAAAAAATGAACCACGCTTTTATTTGAGGTAGACCCTTTCTTCTTTCTAGTAACTTCCTTCTTCATCCTGTATCTCCCACAGCCTCTAGGACTTCATATTCCCCAATTTCTTCCTCCCCCATTGTTGTTGGTTGGGGGTGGGGGGAGGAATCTGAACATCAAAGAAACTTCTCCCCTTCAGATGAGCGTGCACGTTCCTTTACTACCAGAGGTCTTCAGCTAGATTTTTAAAGAAGCAGTGTTGATTTATCATTTTAACATTAAGATGACACTTTCATGACACTCTCATTTTATAGGATGAGAAAACCCCAACTGGTCACTACTGCAGACTGATTTCACGTGTGTCTGTGTACCTTTAGGAGCGGCTGTTACACAGACGGCTGACATACGGTGGATATACACACTTTACATTTCCCTCCCTTTTGTTATAAAGTCGTGGATCATCAAAAACTGGTACATTTACTCAACAACTCGTATGACTGCACTAGCAAGAGCTCAAGAAGCGTGGGTTAAGGCAGGGTTGCCATTTCGGGCAACAGTTTTTTGTTTTTTTTTTTAAAGGACTACTTTTAAATACAATGTAGGTGCATTAGGAGTAGGAAAAACCAAGCAAAACTAGGTACAAAATGAGCTCTTTTTCTCAGGAATCTTTGCATCTGTTTATAACCCACTTTCTCACACTCACAGCTTTTTGGTAGCTTTTCTGTAAACATGCCACATTCGTCAGGTCTCTATCAATTAACTTTGCTAAGTATACTCAGGATCTTCCTGCTCAATGGGTTCACTACTACGTCTCCAGGTGTCTCTGCAGACTCTGGCACAGAGCAGCCTGTCTGTATTTGCTGAGGAAGTTAAGAAGTGAATGAAAGGATGAATACGTGCGTTCTTTGCCCATGAGTTGGAGTATAAGCAGTCTCATTTTTATATAGTCCAAAATACCCTTTATTGCTCCCTTTTTAAAAAAAAGTTTTTATTATTTTAGAGAAAGAGCACGAGTAGGGGGAGGGTAAGAGAGAATTCCAAGTGGACTCCCCGCTGAGAGTGGAGCGGGACGCCAGGCTTGATCTCAGGACCCTGAGACCATGACTTGACCAGAAATCAAGAGTCGGCCACTTAACTGACCGAGCCACCCAGGAGCCCCTCCCTTACTTCCTTTCATAATTCTTGTCTGAAATACTCTTCTCTCTGAGCTTCTTTCTAAAGCAGGGCAGTTCTTTTTTGTCCTCAGAAGTAAGTTTTCCGTCTGTCCTTCGAAATTGCCCTTATAAAAGGAATACTAGTGATAAGACCACTCCACTTCAGACAATTCCAAATGAATAAACTCTATAACCCTGGCTGGATGAACGACTCATTAAAATGTCCTTAGGATAATCAGACTTCCTTTTTTACACACTTACTATATATTTAAATGAGATTAGCCCACTACATCACACATACCATTAAACAGATTTCTTCATGTGTAACTACATCACTACATCAATAATCGCCACCTCTGTCTTTGAAGCTCTGCGATGTCTCCGATTATCTCGAGGCAAGTGGAACTCTCAAAATGAAATTAATTTCAATTAACTATAAAATATAAGTATGTATGTATCACCCAGCACTTGGGGACAGAGGGTTACACAAAATAGAGTGTCACAGCATAAAAAGATTAGGAATCAGTGCACTAGCCAAAGAGAAGACAAATGAGTTTGAACACTGCCTGAGGTTAAGCACTTCACTTCCAAATACAGTTTCCCATGAAGAACACATTCAAAAGAAAAGAGACAGTGCAATTTAAATGATGCTAAGCCTACTAAGTTTTCTTTAGATTGGGTTAGTTAAAGAATATATTTGCTTGAGGATAAAGAAGAGATTATATGAAAAGACACATTTATTAGGTATCCCGTAGGGCTCAACAATGCTGTTTTCTTAAAGCTCTGATATTAGGACTTACTTTCAGAGCTGACTAATGAGGCCCTGTCACACCATTCATGTCCTCTTTATTTTAGGTAAGTGAAACAATTATAGGGTAGACATGTATAAAAGTATGCCAATCTGACATAAGATCAGAGTCCTTTAAGAAAAAACTTATTTTCAACACATTTATCATATACTTGTTGCTCTTTTGAATAGTATCTCTTACATACAAATGGATAAACCATGCATGCAGCAATTAGGAGAGGAAAAACACTATCTACCTCACCCCCATTCTTTGGTTTGTATCTTTCAAGATCTATTCCTTCTTTAATTAGAAAAATGATGGCCTTGCTGTAAACCTCAAGAATCAGATCATTTCATTCAGTGCACACACTTAGGTTCATACACATACAAACACAGTCTTAGTATACTAATCAATCTAAGGTTCTGTATCCTTGTGAATAACCAATGTCTAAGAAATAATTTCTGCCAAAAAAAAACAGGAAATATTAAAAGAATGACCCACATTTTATATTTTCACAAAGGAAATGACATCTTCTCTTTCTTTACACCTGCCATAATGGAATCACAGGTACTCAAATGTTCTTTTGAGTTTACATGAGGAAGGTTCTGTCAAGAAAAGCATATGATCATCATAATAGAAATAATCAAAAGCCTCACAGAGACATTAACAGCAAAAGCTATCCATTATGAGAGGCAGCCTCCAAGATGGCCCTCAGTGATCCCCACTTCTTGGTGCTGAGGCCTTTGTGTAATCTCCTCCCCGAGTGTGGGCTGGTCTAATGACTTACTTCTAACCAACAGAATGTGGCAAAGGTGGGGGCGCCTGGGTGGCTCAGTCGGTTAAGTGTCTGCCTTCAGCTCAGGTCATGATCCCAGGGTCCTGGGATTGAGCACGCACCCCCCCCCCGCCGCACTCCCTGCTTAGTGAGGAGCTTGCTTCTGCTTCTCCCACTCCCTCTCCCCACTGCGTCATGCTCTCAAATAAATAAATCTTAAAAAAGGAAAAAAAAAGAAAAGAATGTGGCAAAGGTGATGGGATGTCACTTCCATGATTAGGTTACAAAAGATTGTAACTTCCATTTTAACCACAGATTAGCTCTGTTGCCTTCTCAGTCAGGATACTTTTATAAAGCAAACTGCCATATTGCAATGGCACATGAGCCCAGGAACAGAGGCCATCCTCTGGCCAACAGGTGGCCAGGAACGGAGGCCCTCAGTCTAACCATTCCTGAGGAACTGAAATCCTCCAAGAAAAATGTGACCTTAGAAAGGGATCCTTTTATGGCTAAATATTTTACCATATAAATATACCACATTCTGTCTGTCCATCTGCTGATGGACGTGCTGGTTGTTTCTACCTTTTTTCTTTTCTTTTTTTTTTTTTTTTTAAAGATTTTATTTATTTATTTGAGAGGGAGAGACTGAAAGAGAGAGCACATGAGAGGGGGGAGGGTCGGGAGGGTCAGAGGGAGAAGCAGACTCCCTGCCGAGCAGGGAGCCCGATGTGGGACTCGATCCAGGGACTCCAGGATCATGACCTGAGCCGAAAGCAGTCGCTTAACCAACTGAGCCACCCAGGCGCCCGTTTCTACCTTTTTTCTACTGTGAATAGAGCTGCTATAAATATTGGTATACAAATTTTTGTTTGAACACCTATCTTCAATTCTTGAGTATATAACTAGGAGAATTGCTGGGTCACATGGTACTTCTGTGTTTAACTTAAGAAAAAAAACCCCATATTTGCCTTGCTAAGTCTCTAAGTTTGTAATAAATTGTTACACAGGAATAGGAAACAAAGCTCAAGAACCTGCAGCTAGGTAGCAACTTCCAGAATGTGAGCTAATGAACTAGACGTGGGGAAAAAAAAACTTACCCTAAATCTTACTGGCAACTTGTTATTGCTCTATGTAAATAGCATCTAGTAATTTTTCAAAATGTTTCTTTCCAAGGCAATATTTAAAAAACAAATTGTTATGAGGGCTTATTGAGTGCCATGTACTACACTCTACTGTACAGGTAAGACCATGGAACAGACATGGTATCTGCCTTCAGAGTGCACAGATCTCTTGATTGCTCTGATTTTCCCCAGAATTCTTCCTTCTCACTTTACATGTCCTCCTAGGGAATGTCTTTACTCCTATTGTTTCAGCTACCTCTAATATCCTGAAGACAGTTCAAATGCCCTTATCCAATCTTCTCCAAAGCCCCAGTATTCTTATTCCTTACCATCTATCTATCATATATTCCCTTCTAGAAGTTTCCCAGGTATTTTAAGCTCAACTTGTCCCCATGTGAACTCATTCTTGCCATAAATTCTTTTCTAAACCAGTCTCCTGGATTCCCTGTCTGGGAATTGACAGCCACCCAAATTATGAATCTTAAGAATCATCCTTAACCCCTTATCCCTTTTCCTAGTAGTCAATCAACCATCACCCAACTTTACCATCTATGTAACCGCCAAGCTCTTGGACACTCTGAAACTCCACCATTCATTTTTCCTATGGCTGTTTTTCCCCTGTTCCACTCATGTCTTACCAAAAAAAACCCTATGCACATTTCAAGTCTTACATCCAAACATCTCCTCTAGTGAAGTCCTCCTTAATTTTTACAAAACTGCTGTCTCCATCCTTTGTTATTCTAGAGCAAACTGTTCATCCCTTCACTGTTAGGATCTTGTAACGAAGTTTTTTTAGTACTTCCAGTTCCTTATGACTGCTCTGGACTGACAATCTCTACTTGTGCTTTGAGTCCAATTCTTTTGTATATTTCAAGGACCTAGTATAGGAACAGGCATAGAGTCCTCAATTAATTTACATATGCCGAACTCAAAATAGTCATTGGATTTATATTACTCATTCACTTATTCAACTAACAAGTATTTATTGAGTGGCTTCTATGTACCAGACCCAGTTCTGGGCACCAGGAAAACAGTGGCCAACTACGTACATGTGGACCCTGCCTGACTCATGACCTCATGGTCTAGCAGGTCACTGAACTGATAATATCTTTATGACAGTATGTCATTTAGGCTTCAACTTACATGTGCTGCAAAGTATTTCCTATAACAGCGTATTTATTCTTCTGATCCTTAAAGTAGTAACAATTGGAAAGTTAAGCTTCTTTTGGATGAGTTGTAAATAAAATAATTTTACTTCCAATGTCATCATCACTGCATTAAAAAAAAAAAACCTTCCTTGCAGTCTCAAGGCATGTGACTGTACAATATATCTAAACACCTATGGGATACCTCAACTATCCAGAACACAGCCAAAAACTAGGAGCCATGGGGCAGCCAACAGAAAGGGCCTCAAATTAACATTCTAAAGCTCACATGCTTAACCACTCTAAAAAGTCCCTCAGGCCCACACAAAAATCTTGCCTAGAAAAAAAATGTGATCACACTTAGATTCTTGGCTCTCTGCTCAGAGCATATTAGAAGTAGTAAATCATTATGTGGGAGACAGAGGAGAAATAGAAACCACCAGAGACAGGTATGTGGACAGTAGCAAGAAGAGACAGCCACAAAAGAAAGCAAATAAAAAAATTAGAACATTTTAAAAGAAAAAGAGAGGCAAGATCAACAACTATGAAAGAAAAAAAAAAAAAGGCAAAGACCAGAAATAAAAAAGGCCAATAGTTCAGATTTAAGGTAGCAGGGAAGAGTCACCCACTGCCCTCTTGACAGTATTACAGGGTTTTTAATGTTCATCAAATACACGATGTATTATACGCCTGCTACTTCCATTATTATGGAGAATTTTAAATATATGTAAGTAACTAAAAAAGTATGATGAACACCATCACTCAGCCTCGACAACCATCAATTCTGGCCAATCCAGCCTCAACCTAATTCCTCTGTCATATTATTTTGAAGCAAATCTCAGATATCATATAGTTTCATCTGTAAATATTTTGGTCTAGGTTTCTAAAAAAAAAAAAAAAAAGAATTCTTAAAGACACAACCAAAATATCATTACATCTAAAAGAAATTAACAAGTCCTTAAAATCATCAAATATCCAGTTGTTCAAATAATATTTCGGTACTAGAGGTACACCCTCAGCTGTTTCCAAAGTGTCCAAGTGAGATGCTACTGTGGAAAGTATAACATATAAGAATTTCAAAGTCTTAAAAATCAAATTGCAAGGTTTTCAATCCATTCTTGGTATTAAAATGTCTTAGTATTTCATCAAAATCTATTTTTATACTCTTAATTAGTTTAATTGGTTAAATGCCACGTGAGATACAGTAAGTGTTTTAAGAAACACCTTCTTCGCTAATGCAACAGCTAATGGAGATGTAACATTGTCAAATTATGGCACTGTAGGGCGCCTGGGTGGTCAGTTGGTTGAGCAACTGCCTTCGGCTCAGGTCATGGTCCTGGAGTCCCGGGATCGAGTCCCACATCGGGCTCCCTGCTCAGCAGGGAGTCTGCTTCTCCCTCTGACCCTCCCCCCTCTCATGTGCTCTCTCTCTCTCTCAAATAAATAAATAAAATCTTTAAAAAAAAAATTATGGCACTGTAGTATTTTAAACTTGTTTAATTAAGGGAAGACCTTTTATGGAAAAGCCATTTATTAAGATAATTTTGTTTACAGCCTACAATAGTTCCTACAGATTTCAAGTATAAGAGTTTGATTCATTATTATTTCAAAGCCATATACTAGTTCCCCGAAATCATCAGGGGTGGTCTGTTTACTTACAGTAACCTTGAGAGAATTTCATGTCACAATCCAGCTGCACTAGTACTAAGTTTTAATTATCCTTCAAAAGTAAAAAGGATGGGGGCACCTGGGTGGCAGAGTCAGTTGAGTGTCCGACTCTTAATTTTGGCTCAGGTCATGATCTAAGGGTCATGAGATTGAGCTCTGCCTTGGGGTCCCTGCTCAGAGGAGAGTCTGCTTAAGACTCTCTCTCTCCCTCTCCCACTGACCCTCTTCCCTCCCCCATTCTCTAAAATCTTTTTTAAAAAAAGTGAGTAGGATGAAACAATTGTAATGATACACACCTGAGAAATCTAGACTTTATCTTCGTTAACCACAACCTGGATAGGAAGCTAAAAGAACTTGAACACAGGGAGATTGGTATTCTCTTCTTACAATTAGAAGCCATGGTTTTGAAGGAAAAGTAAATAAATAGGACTATCAGTACCTGAATTGGGAACTGGAAACATGTGGTACATGTGAGGAAGAGTGTGTGTGTGTGTGTCTGTGTCTGTGTCTATGTGGTAGGTGAAGAGGTAGTTTGCTCAGCATAAAGTTCAAAACAGCTTCAGACTGAAATCAGAGAGAAAGTATCCCTTGATAAAAATCTCACCTTCCTAACATATATGTACCTTGGAAGGATTACAGATGTACTGAAATTCCTGTGGTCATTAGGGTGTCCAGTGGGGGCCAGGGTACAATCCTCTCATTTCTTGTCATCACCTCTCACAGTAAGTAGTTTCTGTTTATCCCAATATGTCATAAAAATATCATTTTCCATGAGTCTGATGTGAAAAATCTTGGGCAGCATTGGTCAAAAGAGCTTAGGCTGCCATTCAAGGCTCCTGATGGTCTGACCCAAGTGACCTTTCTATCCTCAAATCCTTCCACACCACTTATGAAACCTTTGCAGTGTCCAAAACGAACTGCTCACATTTTCATCTTACACCCATCATGTTCCTCAAATGCTACCGCCTCTGCTTATGACTTTTCCCTTGGCTGGGAATCTCCTCTCTCCCTAAATCTTTCTATCTTCGAGTGTCATCTATTCTCAAGTCCTGCATTAAATGCCACCTGCGCCACAACCATTCCTTTTACTGCACTTGTACATCATCTTTTTTCCTCCACTGAAGAGTAGTTATTTGTAGTTTTTTTAATGTCATGTGTAACTTTGTATTTTGTACTATTTTTGTTTTATGGACGGTTTCTAGTTTGCCAATGAGAATCACAGCTCTGACAGCTAAATTCAAGTCAACTCACTCCACACTTTTGAGTACCTTTTATATGCTGAATACCTTTTATATACTCGGTGCTGAGGAATAAAAATTAATGCGGCCCTACTATCATCAGAATTATTTAGCATTGTTCTGTTAAGTTCTAGTCAATATAATAAGGCAAGAAACTGATATAAGAGGAATAACCACTGGAAAGGAGACAAAATGATCATTATTTGCAGATGATGACTGTATACCTACAAACACAAGAGAACTAACTGGAAAACTTAAGACAATAATATGGTTCCAGAAGGTGATTAGAAACAAAAATTAAAATGTTTTACAATCTTTTTACTTCTACTTAAAATTTTAAAACCATGCAATAACATGTTAATACAGAAAAATCCCAACATCTGTATGAATGACACCAACAATGCCCATATGAATAAAGCACCGTACCATGTTTTTAGATGAGAAGACCAAATATAGTTAAGTATTTAAATTCTTTCCAAATTAACTAGTGAGTTTCATGCATCGCTGATCAAAACCTCACGGGAAACTTTCAACCCAAAAACTCACCTGGAATAACTAGTACATAAAACTAGCCATATTTTTTAATAACAAAATGATAAATAGACATAGACAATAACAAAGGTGACAAACTTAATCTCGGTTATCAAAAAAATTCAAGCTGAAATTATATGGAACCATTTTTCAAGTATCAAATTACCTAAAAAATCTAAATGATGGCCTGCAACAATAGGAAAGATGCAGTAAGATAACAGAATCGATTCCTATATAGGAATGCAAATCCATGCAAGTTTTCTATAGATGCATTTTGTACAATATATTAAGAGCCTTAAAATGTTTTGATACCAAATTCTGCTTTTAATATCTAAAAAATATTCCATAACTCAAAAACTTATGCTTTTATAAAATAATCAGAATAGATATAGGTCAGATCTTTATCAAAATACATATGACAACAGATATATAAGGGATCTGGGAAGGACATAGATACAGAATTAAATTATTTTATCATTAATCATTAGAAATTGTCAAGCACATTTAGAGTCAAAATTACACAAAGATCAGACTGAATTAGGAGTACTGACAGTTATATTGAGGAAAATGAGAAAGAGGGGTAGGTTAGTGATAGAACCCCCAAGGACACAGAGTGGTAAATGTTGGCAGTACCCTAAGAGCACTATCCGTGGCCTAATCCACGGCTTGCCCTGTCTTGATAGCAGCCCTACTATCAGAGCCAGATGCCATTAAACATGGCTGCTAAGAAGTCCTCAGTTCTGATAAATGTCTATCTTATTCACTCGACAATCTCATGGCAGAGAAGCATGAGCAAACAACAGAATTTAAATGTCTGGACTGTGACCATCAAAAAAGAAATGGTGGATCTTATTCCAGAGACCATAATATCAATGATGGTCATTTATGCTAGACTTTAGGGTTTCAACATAATTAGATGAGGAGGAGGAGGAGGAAAACCAGCCCATGACTTTAAGGGAAGATAAAACTGTAAGAAGGGGAAAGAATAGAGGCTAAAATGAATTTATACTTGTAAAATTGGTTATGAAGAACAGGTAAGCAAAAAAACCAAGGTAGGCATAAAAAGAATGATTTCGATCTGGAAAGAGTTAAGAGAAGGTAAATTTGAAGTGAGGAGAAAATGCATATCAAGCTTCTTTAAGTTAATGCAAGTCTCCAGATCCAGACAGATTACATACCAAGATAGCAGAAAAACTCAGACATCACCACAAAACTCCTCCAAGCACTGTGATATAACCATGAAGAATGGGAAAGTTACCAGGAGACTGAGGATAGGCAAATATCAATCCAGATTTAAAAAAAAAATGGGATCATCATGAACAATCATGGAGTCACTAAGAAGTCTTTGAAAATAATTCTCAGTTCCTTTTGTATTGGCTCGCCAGGTTGGTACACTTTGGGAATAGCGTAGTATGAGATCATTACAGCAAAGTATTTAACAAGTCTCCTGCTGTATCCTTGGGCAAGAAAGAAAAAGTAAATCAGATGACAGTAGTTAGGCAGCATTATAAGCGATTTAACAGCCACATCCAAAAATTCATGGAACTGTGCCATGGAAGGTGTTGGTTCTTCTATGATTTGCAACCAACCTTGGTTCTGCTAGCACTTTACACATAACTCTATTACAGCAATTATCACAGGGCATTATAGTTATATAATTACAGGTCTATTATTCCTCACAGTTTGTGAGCTCCCTAAAGGAATGAGTACATGCTAGTCTTCTTGTTATCCCTAGGAGAGAGCATGAGACTGGCACAAAGTAGGCAATTTGATACATGTCTATACATTTTAATTGAGTAAAAACTTTAAAGGTATCATTTCAAGATTTACAGATGGCACAAGGCTGAAAGAAATTGCTAATATGTTGGATGACAGAATAAAAAAAGTCAAAAAGTTCCTGACAAGCTGGAACAATGAGCCAGTGCTTACATAATGAAATTTAATAGAGATATAAGTAACGTCTGGAACTTGGAATTTAAAAAAAAAATTAACTGTGCAAGAACAGAAGAGTTGTGACTTAAAACAGCTGGGTATTTTGAGAGCATATCCAACGTGAACCAATGGGGTATTGTGGCTCAGATTGTTGGCTTTA
Source organism: Leptonychotes weddellii (assembly GCF_054177405.1). NCBI lineage: Eukaryota > Metazoa > Chordata > Mammalia > Carnivora > Phocidae > Leptonychotes > Leptonychotes weddellii. The sequence goes on from NC_138375.1 coordinate 36,304,501, forward strand.
AGAGAAATTTAAGTATTCAAAAGAAAGAGGGAAGTATCACTAGTCAGAGCACGTCTAAAACATCATGCTTCCGGATACATGTTTTACAAGGGACCACCACAGAAGGTGGCAACAAGGATGGTGATGAACCTGGACACCATGTAATACAGAAAATGACTGAAGAAATGAAAGATATTTAGCGTGGAAAATGATCTTCCAGAATATATGATAACAAGTTTCATGTTTCTGAATTACTGTCTAGAGAAGATATATCATTTGTTGAGCATGCCCCACAAAGCAGAACTGGATTCATTTTAGCTTCAAAGAAGCAGAAAGTTCCCTTTTGGCAAATGATAATGAATTGTAATAATTAAAACTCTTCCAACATGGCAGGTAAGTACGTACTTTCTGAAACATGGACTTCCTCACCATGGAAGCATTCAATCTGATACTGTATAGCCACACCTGGGGGATGGGAAAAAAGTTAATTCCTATCCAGTATAACCAGTTTGACTAAGTAACATCTGATTTAACATGTACGGTTTCATGTTATTTTATATGATGAAAGAACTGGAGGGCAGACTGCTATAACTTGCCTCGAATGACTTGTGAGACTCATTTCTGAAGGAAACTGCATACACAACTTTTCTGATATTGCTTTTGAGAAGGATGCTTGGGTCACTGCAGCAAATACACCCAAACCCAGAGTGATGGCGGAGGAGAGGTAAGACACTGCCATGTCTTCTGTGGCCAGAACTCTGCACATGCCCGCAGGTATGGGAAACCAGGAGCTGCCCACTATGATGTAGGTACACTACCGAAATACATAAAAATACATAGACAATCAAGAAGAACAAACTTTTAAACTCCATAACCATACCCTCCATCTTTTTTACACTGACTCCCAGACTTTTGACTGATTTGAAACAATTTTCCCAGCAAAAAAGCTTTGGCTATTTAATGAACTATATATTATAAAAAGAAGACATGAGCAAACAATGGAGTTCATTTATAAGTATATAAAATATGCAGTTTTTCAAGCACCTTTCAAATACCTGCAACAGCCAGTTTTATCACCACAGATACACATCTACTGGTTTCAGAATAATTCAAATCACAAGAATTCAAAAGTGAATTAAAATGTGACTTACGTCCAGTGTAATACAAGCAATTTTTCAATGCATCTTGACTAAATGTAAAATATCATCTGTTTTTGCGACAAACAAGTCTGTGCCATTAATCATATGCTTCCAGCTGCAACAACTCACATTCAAATTAAAACCATGAAATAGCATCCCAGTGTCAAGATTCACACAAACTGATCTTTTAACAGATTGGGGGGGGGGGGGCAGAAAAACAACATCCATTGAAAGAAGAATCTGGAAACAATGTTACACAATAAAAACATCTGAAAGAGCTTAAGCGCACAAGCAGATAGAATTCTGGTTTTTGAACTGCACAGGAATAAATGTTCAACAAAATTCACTGCCTGCTCTTAAACCACGAATATATCATAAAAAGAAAAAAATACTTCTTTTTATAGCCACGGGGCTGAGCGTTTTGCTGTTTATATCTATCCCAGCATACACATCCACAGTACTGCCAGGACTGTCCCCTCTGACTTCACTGGGAAGCCAGACAGGAGACTGTCCTGCCCGGGGTTCCTTTTAGTTGATTCAGTTTGTGTCCAAAACTGGCCCCAGAATCCTCTCTTCTTCGGTCACTACGCTCCTGCCTGCCAGTGACAAAGCTCCAAACAGCTCCCTTCCAGCTACAGATACTACAATGTTCTGTTTAAAACTCGACTTAGAACTGCGGTAGAGAGCTTGTGGGCTGTTCCACAAACAGCGCCACGGCATCCGCTGCACGTTCAAAACTAGGACGGTGCCAGGAGCCAGCAAAGTGATATATTCTAGCTTAGCCATGTCAGGCATTTTCCAGGCCCAGAGAAGGTTTCATATGGTCAGCACATGGGCCAAAGGATGCACACAGCTGTCCTGTATTTGCCCCCTTGTGTCCTCCTCTGGTGACCTGCCCCCTTGAACTCCCTGCACACGTTTCCAGAAAGGGACGCTATGCAAGGAGAACATGCTCCTCTGAGTCTTTCCTTTCGGCCTCAGGGCTCACACTATATTGCTATGGGGCTCGACACTCCAGGGTATCATCTGGTAAGCCGTACATTTTACTCTGTTCTCAGGTGACTTCTTTTTAAAATGGTACCCCAGCCCTAGACTGTCTTAAGAGCCAGACGAAAAAGAACAGACAAAACTTTGAAAAACCAACAATACAAATAAAAACTTTAATAGCCATACTGCCCATCAAGGTTAACAGTTCAGCTTCTCCAACTAACAAACCAAGATGAGACCAGGGTAGTTAAGATAGGAGATATAAAAATAGAGTAAAGAATCAGCGCTTCACCTCAAAAGGTTGTATGCTGGCTGCCTGGGTGGCTCAGTTGGTTAAGCGACTGCCTTCGGCTCAGGTCATGATCCTGGAGTCCCTGGATCGAGTCCCGCATCGGGCTCCCTGCTCGGCAGGGAGCCTGCTTCTCCCTCTGACCCTCCCCCCTCTCATGTGCTCTCTCTCTCTCATTCTCTCTGTCTCAAATAAATAAAATCTTAAAAAAAAAAAAAAAAAAAAGGTTGTATGCTTTAACTAGATTTTCTTCTCCTGTACTCATTCTTTCTTTCCTCCTCTTGTCCGCTTTCACAGAGACACTTTGTCCCAGATGATGAATGAACGAGTATATAAGACTATAATATCATAATAGCTGATGGAGGATTTTCCCAAAACAATTTAACTGAAGGTAAAGTTGTAAGTGATAGCTGCACATGTAGATTGCAGTGATTTTCAAACTCAGTAAAATAGACTAGCATCCTCTGGAGAGGATTTTTTTTTTTTCTTAAAGATATTATTTATTTGACACAGAGAGAGAGAGAAAGAGAGAGATAGCACATGCGCACAAACAGGGGGAGCGCAGGCAGTGGGAGAAGCAGGGAGCCCGATGTGGGGCTCGATCCCAGGACCCTGAGACCATGACCTGAGCCGAAGGCAGACATTTAATTGACTGAGCCACCCAGGTGCCCCAAGAGAGGTTGTTTTTTAAAGAAAAGTAGCACAAGGAAATTAGTAAAACACTGTAGTAACTAAGATTTATAAAAGAGAATGTCAGAGTCAATTTATGCCTTAGAAATGGTCTTGATAACATTTAATCAAATAATTTAAAATATACTGGGACTTCAATACCTTCAAGAAAACTTGGAGTGAAACCTTTTACAAAACCAATAATTCTTTCACAATACTACATATTATTTAATAAAACCTACTAATGTGTATATTTATATTTTTGTATAGGGTTTTCTTAAAGCAGAGTACAATTGTACAATCTTAACGAACTACAGAAATGATCCCTGAAAGTATAGTCTTAAAACAAAAATCTCAGTAATACTGTAAATGACAGATGACTAGCATTCTATTGATTTTTGCAAAATCTCCGCATCTGGGGATGATAATGGTGGTGAGGTGTCATGGTGGTGTCAAAATCACATTAACCTAAAATCCCAGCACCATGTTAAAAGAGAATTCTTTTCCACAGTGTACTGCATGCAAATAATCAAAATGAAGTAAACTATTTAGATCTTTACATCTGGGCAGCACTCAATGCTTTTTGCATAAAACAATGTATAATATATATATATGATATACAATTATATATGATAATATATATTATGTAATATATATAATATATAACTTTGTTTTCAAATTGTCTCATTTTGTTAAATCATGACTTGAAATTACTAGGGAAGGAGGTTGACCATTAGTCTCAGACAAAAGACTTGGTAGATAAAACCTTTCAAGACTCGTTAAATTCATACCCTCACTCCCTAATGCAAATAAATAAATACCTTTACCCTCTAATTGTGATCAGTTTAGAGAAAGGAAGAATTAGATGGAACAGAAAATCCAAAAATAATTATATTACAACCTCTTTCAAATTACAATGGGAAAAAAAAAATCAGGGAAAACTAACATGTATAGTTCCTTGACGTTTTTCCTTTTTCCTTTTTTCCTCTGCTGATCAGAGGGGAAACACAATTTAGAAATCTGAAGGAAAGGAAGACATGGGTGGAAAGGTTCATCCAAGCAGAAAGCTGTATGCTGTCTTAGTTCCAGGAAGTAACAGGACAAAGGAACAGTTAGGGTCCTATGTAGAAGTCAAGAAGATGTTTAATACCTGAAACACAATGGACAGCTATGAAAAAGTTCCAAGGCTCAGAACACCAAAACATCAAGCCTACCTAGAACAGGGCTACAAGAAGGCATTTGACCTTAAAAAGAGAGACGAAGTTGCTTGAAAAAAACAAAAACACACGAGCCATGGCAAAGGCTGATAATATTTAGAAAAAAAGGATCTTCCACCTAGGTATCTGAACTTCATCTGTATTTGTTCTTCCCATTTATTTGGCCGTGAACTGTTACTCTTTCATTTTAGGTAGAAACATGGGATTGGATTTGGGGTCTTTTTCTCTCAGCTCTCCTGCAAACATAGACTCTTTCAAGGATCTGAAAAAACAAAGTAACCTCCAAGAAATTTTAAAAAGTAACCACTAATAAAAAGATTCTTGGGTTTGGTATTGCTCTATTATTCACAGTACAATTCCTGATACACCTCTGTCAAAATTCCCCCAGCGTAATTGATTTTTCTTTGAGTCCTCATCCAAATCCATAGCAAGTTTAAAATTTATGGTGGTAACCCACATAACAAACTCAGAAAGGGAAAACAAACCGTTGATGGAACCTTGAGAGAAAATGAATTTATATTTACCAATTTTGGAGGATAAAGAGCAATCTGACATTTCCATTCTAAAATTTCAGCTGCTGTTGCCCAGCCTCATTTTCACCCAGAACTAAGAAGACTGCAGAGTCAAATGTATTCAGCCTGAGTCTCTCAGGATTTTTTTTACTGACACAAGTAGAATCTAGAATAACCAAGAAATTTTAAGTCTATTCAGAGATACACCTAAAACCTTTAGGTATTTTCGAGATTCTAAATTTAAGGCATAATCATTTTGGATCTTACCAAATTACCACTTAAAGAGATTTTTTATCTGCCCAAGGAGATCTAATGTCCTACAACTTGATAAATAATTGTAAAAATAGACAATCATACATAAAAGAGTAACAGCATCAAAGACAACCCATACTGAAAAGAATACCAACATGCTTATCTATTATCTACTGTAAAGCCCCATATTAAACTGACAACTAAGCCCCTGCATTTTTAACATGGCAGTTTATATTAGGTCCATCCTTACTTACTGAGATACAATCTAATTAGAGGAAAAATTCATTGACACCTAAATCTATTTAGAGGACTTTGGAAGAAAAAGAAAACCAAAAAAAAAGAAAAGTTTTATATTTACACACCCAATTTAAAAAAATACCATCACCTTAAAGAACATGGCAGGCCCCAAAAGAACTTGTTGGGATTGCTAATGGCAAAGTACACAGAGAGAAAATAGGTTATGTTCTACCTTCTTAGCTTATTATGTATAGAATATTACCAACAACCATACCTATACCAATCTTGACCAGGCATTTTGCGGAGACTTACAAAAATGAAAAAAAGAGAAATGCAAATGAAAAATACATTACTTTTTATGCCAAAATAAGGTCTGCTTGGAAAACTTTAACCTGAGGTGCCATGTGGATAGCCTAGGATCAGGTCAAGCAGATTGATTTAAAGCTGTAAAGATTCCTGAACAAAAAGGGATATTTCACCCCCCTACACACAAAATGTGTTCTTAAAATGTGAATTATTCCAATGTGGTTTGGAATCTGAGGCTTCTAAAATATTGGTTTGCTTTAGTGTTACTGTTTTCTTCCCCCCTCAACCTCCAACTTTGTGTAAGACCTGTGTCTTAGCCATTGCATAATCACTGACAGGAGTATTTTTCATAAACATAACTGCTAAGGTTGGAAAGAGAATTGTATCACTATGGTTCTGAGTATCCCTATGGAATGAACCACAACTGGTTTATTCTGAAAAATCTCTCACTCTTTGTATAATGAATCTGTCATATAAATTTCTTTGATTAATTGATGCTGCTGTGCACAGACAGATCAATCTGTCTTCTTTTATTAGCAATAAGATTTTTAAAATCTACACATTAAATTGATAGATTTGGTAACATCTTAATCTTAGTTTAACTGCCTACATACTTAATTTTAACAATTCAGCTACATATGATCATCCAGAAATGGATATTTTTCTTTGTGAAGTCTTTCCCCAGTCACATTTATCTTTTTTTAAACCATGGATATTAACTTAGGCTATTTAAAATAACTCGTTACTGGAAAGCAATCCAAGAGAAGGACCGTAAGTTCTTCACAAAACATATTTTCAATGCTTTTGACCAGAGATATTTCTAACAGTACAGAATATTTTCAATAGTTTTACTGTGGTATAATTGATATATAATAAACTGCACATATTAAAATATACAATGTGGTAAGTTTTGATTCATGTGCATCTGTGAAACCATGACCATAATCATGATAATAAGTGTATCTATCCATCACCTCCCAAATTTTCTCATGACGCTTCAAATCCCTCCACTCCATCCCTCCCCAGCCTCCTGTCCCTATCCCTCAGGCAATCCCTGAAACACTTTGGCACTAATTATTAGTTTGCATTTTCTAGTACTTTCTATAAATGGGGTAGGAGTTTATCCCAATATGGGAATACTACCTTATGTGTTCCATTTTGTCTAGCTTCTTTCACTTAGCATAATTACTTTGAGATTCATCCACATTATGACATGTATCTATAGTTGTTTCTTTTTTATTGCTGAATACGATTTCCTTATATGGATAGGTCACATTTATTTATCCATTCACCAACCAAAGACATTTGGGTTGTTTCCACTTTTCCTATTATAAAATTGCTATGAACACTTATGTACAGTATTTTGTGTAAACATCGGTTTTCGTTTCTCCAAGAGTGGAATGGCTTGATTATAAGATTGGTTTGCATTTATCTTAAGAAGCTGCCAAACTGTTTTTCAAAGTGTACCATTTTACATTTCTACTGGCAGTGAAGGAGATTCTTGTTCTTCCATATTCTTTCCAGAATACTTGATATATTCAGTCTTTTAAATTTTAGACATTTTAATGTGTGTGTGGTGATTTTAATTTCTATTTCCCTAATAAGTAATGATGGTGAGCATCTTTTGCATGTGCTTATTTACCTTCTTTATATCTTCTTTGATAAAGGTATGTTCAAAGTTTTTGCCCATTTTTAAAATGTTTCTTTTCTTATTATTGAGTGTTCTTTATATACTTTGGATACAAGTTCTCTATCAGATACATGATTTCCAAATAATGTTTACCTAGCCAATAAATGGCCTTTTCATTCTCTAGTAGTGTCTTTCAAAAAGCAGAAGTATTATGAAATCCAATTAACCAATTTTTTTTTCATGGATCATACCTTTGGTGTCTTATCTAAGAAATCTTTGCCTAACCCAAGGTCACAAAGATCATCTAAGTTTTCTTCTAGAAGTTTTATAGTTTTAGGTTTTATATTTAGGTCTAGGATCTATTTTGAATTTTTTTTTACATGTTATAAGGTTAGGGTAATTTTTTAATTTTTATTTTATTTTATTTTTTTAAAGATTTTTTTTTTAAAGATCTTATTTATTTATTTGACAGAGAGAGACACAGCGAGAAAGGGAACACAAGCAGGGGGAGTGGGAGAGGGAGAAGCAGGCTTCCAGCGGAGCAGGGATCCTGATGTGGGGCTCGAACCCAGGACTCTGGGATCACTACCTGAGCCAAAGGCAGACACTTAACAACTGAGCCACCCAGGAGCCTCAGGGTAATTTAAAAAAAAAAAAAAGGATTTTCTTTGAGAGAGAAAGAGAGAGCACGAGTGAGCACAAGTGGGATGTGGGGGCAGAGGGAAAGGGAGACGTAGACTCCCCACTGAGCAGGGAGCCCAGTGCAGGGCTCGATCACGACCTGAGCCAAAGGCAGACATTTAACTGACTAAGCCACCCAAGCATCCAAGATTAGGGTAATTTTAAATCTTGTTTAATGTGTTATTTTTGTCTATCTGCTACTAATTTCTAATTTTATTGGATTTTAGTCAGAAAACATACATGGTCATATGTAAATTTCAGGTGTATTTTAAAAGAACATGTTTTCTACTTGAGTGTAAAATTCTGTAATTATCAATTACATCAAGTTTGTTAATTGTCTATTTAAATCCTTCATGTATTTTTATTTATTTGACCTATTGTCTTATAAAGAAAGTATGGATAAATTCTTCTGATTGTGAACCTGTTGGCTTTTTCGTACATTTTTCTTAGTTTTAGTTTTATATAGTTCAGAATTATGTAGGTAAATATGTAAAGGTTCATGATTACTCAGTTATCCTAATAGAGCTACATGAAAATCCCTCTATTCTTAGTGTTCTTTGTTTTGAATTTCATCTCCTGGTACTTTCTTTTCAATGGTTTTTAAGGATATCTTTTCTATCCCTTTATTTCTACCTTGCCGCATTTTGTTGTTGCAGAAGTGTCTCTTATAACCAGAGATAGCTAAATAGGTTATAATCAGTTTTTATGCCACTCATTTAAAAGGGGAATTTAATCTACTTACATTTATTTTGATTACTGATGTATAGATGTTTTCTAGGTCTCATACGATTAATTTTGCTATTTTTCCATTTTTGCATTTTGCTGAATTTATCAAATATCCTTAGCTTTCTATCTTTATAGTGTATTTTCTTAAATTTTATTTCTTAAAAAGAAATTCTCATGGGGCACCTGGTGGCTCAGTCAGTTAAGTGTCTGACTTCAGCTCAGGTCATGATCTCAGGGTCCTGGGATCTAGATCCACGTTGGGCTCCCTGCTCAGTGGGGAGCCGGCTTCTCCCTCTGCCCCTCCCCCCACTCGCTCTCTCTCACTTTCAAATAAAATCTTAAAAAAAAAAACCTCATGAACAAAGTTCACACAAGAAAAAGCAAATTCTATTTGATCCCAGTGAACTCACTCCATTCCCTAAGATAATTCCCTAAGATAGCTGAATATGTAACTTTTCAGATTTTTTTTTTTTTAAAGATTTTATTTATTTATTTGAGAATGAGAGAGAGCACATGAGAGGGGGGAGGGTCAGAGGGAGAAGCAGACTCCCTGCCGAGCAGGGAGCCCGATGCGGGACTCGATCCAGGGACTCCAGGATCATGACCTGAGCCGAAGGCAGTCGCTTAACCAACTGAGCCACCCAGGCGCCCCAACTTTTCAGATTTTTTTAAAATGTATTTATGTAGATATCATCCTACTTTCACTGTTTTAGTGTTTACTCTCATTTTTAAAGATACATATTTAAACGTCAATCTTTCTTTTAATTATAATCTATAATCTAAAGAAAATATTCTTTGATTCTCTCTACTTGACTGACATCTCTCATGTTGAAATTAGAAATAACTCACTTGTGTGTTCCTGTGATTACAATTAATGATTTTTCTTCACAATATGTCTAGATTTAAGTCTTTTCTTGGCCTCAGAAGACCCATTAAATTTGAATAGTCTTTTTTCACATTTGAGGTTTTTCTATTTTCTTTGATTATTTTAATCTCTACAGTTTCTCTTTACTCTCCCTTTACACCTCTTAGAGGGATGTTAGAACTTCTATTAACTAGTCCTTTGGTCTCCTCAATTTTCTCTCATACTTTCAGAGCTGTCCTTTTGCAGGGTATTCTGAGGAAATTCCCTAGCTCAGTCCTTAGTTTTATTAATTTACATCTGAGTTGTGTCAATGGATATTGTCACTTTAAATTTTTGTTTCCCCAGTTCCATTAGATTCCTCTTCATGAATACAAAACCTATCTCTCTGAATGTCTTCTTCTGATCACTCTATTACCTCTAGGTCCTTAGGTACTTTTTCTTTTGATGGGGTAAGCTTTCTTTGATGGTGCTGATTTCCCTCATATTGTGGTATGCTGTGATTATATACTTATCTTTTAAGAAGCTATGTTTGCCAGCTCTTTTGTTTACCACTGCCTACTTTCAGTGATTAATAGGGACAGACGAGTGGCTTCTCTCCTGTGTGTGTGGGCTTCCTAACCCACCTGGCAGTCAGTACATTACTAGGACACTGCCTTGGCCTGAGTCTAGCACCCACTTCCAAGATTTAGTTTGTGGGTAAACACAGCTGCTATCCACTACTTAACACAAGGAGAGAAGAAAAATAAAGGCATGGCTCCAAATGTAAAGCCCCAATTAATAACTTTGATAAACTTATTAATAATCCTGATGAATTCTCCTTCTACTTCATGTTTCCATGGCCTATATCTCAGTCTTTGTCATGCTTTCCTTTCTTCATTGCAGATTAAATCTGTGTTATAGGTTTAACTTATAATCATTTTCTGATTTTTGTCATTTTATGAGATTGTGGCAAAGGAGGGAGAATAGACATTAAAAAAACCAACCCTCAATTTTCAATCATAAGTATTATGTATTAATGTATGTATTAAAAAGTTAACTTTAGACGATATTCTTCACATTACTTCTCACAATGATGCCATAAAATATCAGTGAATTTCAATATTAAAATAATTAAGCATTTTCAGTATAGAGCTTTTTGATAATACTTTGGACCTTAAGAAATTAAAAGCAACACATTTATAATGCCTCAAAATAAATCTAACCAGTTCTATTTTGTTCAGTTCTAGGATAGGTCAGAGAACCAACCTGGTCTGGTAAGAAATGAACAGCTACCAATATATTACCTCTTGAACAACTGTCAAGCTGCCATTCTAATTATAGAAATCTAGGAAAGCTGTTTAATCTTTTCTATGAACTTCCATAATCTTTTTTTAATTTTTTTTTTTTAAGACTTTATTTATTTGCGAGAGAGACAATGAGAGACAGAGAGCATGAGAGGGAGGAGGGTCAGAGGGAGAAGCAGACTCGCCGCCGAGCAGGGAGCCCGATGCGGGACTCGATCCCGGGACTCCAGGATCATGACCTGAGCCGAAGGCAGTCACTCAACCGACCGAGCCACCCAGGCGCCCAGAACTTCCATAATCTTTATGGCCAATATTACTCTCCCATCAAAATATCCAAAGAAATGGGCTCGTGATCGTGTGCATGCACACGTGGGGATTATATCTTTAGGGGATGGCATGTAGTTAGTATTTATTAAGTATTTACTGAAATGAATTTAATACAAAACACCATTTTGCTTCCGATGGGTCTAGCTTTACTCCAGTATCTTGGGGCATAACTTGGGAAATTTCTCTCCAGCTTGGAATTGCAGATATGTTTTACATCACAATATGATAGACCCTTAAGATTACAGTGTGTTTTTCAATTCTTTCTAATTTCATGGACTGGTATGCTAAATACTGTAACAGGACTAAGTACAAGATGTAATTAAGATCATACTGAAAGGAGAGACATTACAGAGGAAAAGAGTCTAGGAAAAGAAAACAGATGAGACAAGTCAAGGAGCTGACAGTGAACTTGGTTTATGGATGAAACAAGATTAGACCAAACCCACTGCCACTTCCATGACTTTTGTCCCAGACTGTTTCTAAATTGTCTTTTCCTCTGTGATGTCTCCTTTATCCTTTCTATATGATCCTAATGGCATCTTGCACACAATCCTATTATAGTATTTCCCATACCAGACTGTAATGCTTCTTGAAGTAAGCAGCACATTTAGTATTAGTTCGTATTTCATGTATGTATACCTGTTTCACACAAACACAAAAAGAAAACAGATTTATTGAAATGTCTACTCTACCAAAAAGAAAAAAAAAAGAGGAAGTCCAGGTTAAATGAAAAGAGAAAAAATAAAGCATTATAATCATGCATAGTTGTTAAAGATGAGCTCTATGGTTCCTAGGGACCACAGTGAAGTAGATACTATGGGTTTCAAGATTATACAAATAAACTAGTTCTGTTGTATCAAACAGGAGAATGGTTATCAGCATCCTCAGCTGCTAGAAACGCAAGCAGCCTTGGAAAAGTTAAGAGGCTTGCCCAATGTCCCATGGCTTGTTTTGATAGAGAAGAATACTGGTCTCTCGACTTACAGTGCTGTTGCTGCAATACCACGCTGAAACCAAATACACGATGAAAATTAGTTGCTATTATGGCAACCCCTGGGAGAAACAGAAATATCTATTCCCTTCTAAAGGTTAGGAAGCTCAGAACCCAGCATGAATGTTCTGTGAGGAAGTTCGGTAGAGTTGGAAGATATGATATGACCTGGCTGCCCCAAACAGGAATCAATGGGTGAGGGAGCTACATTAGAGGCACATGAAACCCCTCTTCTCAAGGGGGGAGGGGGGCGCATCAAAAGGCCAGGACACTGGTTTCTTTCTTTTTTTTTTAAAGATTTTATTTATTTATTTGAGACAGAGAGAATGAGAGACAGAGAGCATGAGAGGGAGGAGGGTCAGAGGGAGAAGCAGACTCCCTGCCGAGCAGGGAGCCCGATGCGGGACTCGATCCCGGGACTCCAGGATCATGACCTGAGCCGAAGGCAGTCGCTTAATCAACTGAGCCACCCAGGCGCCCAGGACACTAGTTTCTTGACCATTGTGTGTATTCATGTGTTTATGTGTGTATGTATTACACATCTGCGTGTGTGTGTATACGTATACAGTCTTAGAAGAGTGGATTGTTAAGTACTATACAAAACTATGACTGGGAAGGCAAATTCAAAAAAAATGTCCTAGGGCATTTCTCCAGAAGAAAACAAAAATTAAGGTCAGGTCTACATCAGCCAGTAACAGACTTTTGGGTCCCCAGATTCATTTATTTGGCTCTGTGACTGTTTGGCTCAGTTTTCCCTTAGCAAGTGTAAAAAACGCTTGAATACCACCACCCTGGGATCCTGTTCAACCAATTCAGATAGCTGTGGCCTTTCAACTCCCATCCAAGTGACTTGGCTTTATACCAATATCATTTCCCCTAGTAGAGCTAAGCCTCAGTGAGAAAGTACACAGCTCAGAGAGCCAGGAGTTAACTGGTTGTTCCCATTCCAGAAAGGTCTGGTTCTTCTCCTAGATAAGGAAACAATATTCTATCAAGAAGTTTCGATCATTCAATATTACATATCACACTGGAACCACAACTATAAAAACAGAATTAGTGGAAATACCACTATCTTAAAGCATCTTAAAGCATCTCTTGGGGAGCTTTAGGCAACTGAAGTTTTCTTTTCCAGCCCAATCCCTTGAGAAATAAGTAGTGATGATTTATTAAAACTTACATTTTGCAGATAAGAAAACAACAAGAAGTTCAAATGCACAGAGGGACAGAGCGTCTTGAGGCCACACTCTACTTGCTGAACCTCATTTCTTCCTTACAATTATACAACAGATATGGAATATGCACACTTACTTGTGTGTAGCTGACTATAATTTAGCAGGTAGCATGACTGTAAGGGGGCCCCCCTTACAATTCCTCTGGCCCCCACTCTGTGCTGTCATGTTCCTTTACCAGCATCATGGTTTCTTGCCACCTCCAGAGAATTCCATGTTTGGAGACGTCGAGAAGAGTTTTTGAATGGCAAGTTGTTCTCTCCTACACCAGCAAGCAATCTTTTAACTACACGTGTCCCTTCAAGCAATGTGGCAAAAATGTTTTCCAGACTACCTACACTGTTTCTAATAGAAAACCATTTTGTTTATATGGTCTTGATTCCTTCCTCTGTCTGTTGGATAGTATGACTCTCAGAGGCAGTGACATTAAATTCATAGGTATTTAGCTGGAATTTTTTTTTTTTTTTAAATAGGAGGTGGTAGTGGGGATATGGAGGCAATAATCATAGTATATATAGGACTGGGAGAACACATCAAGTGAAATAAAGAGCTATTCTTCCTTCTGAATTAAGTTTTAATGCAAGATTCTGAAGGAAGAAAGCTTTATTTGGGTGAAAGACATCAAATGGCCTGGGTACAGAAAGCAGAAATTAAAAAGATGCAGGCAGCAGTGCCCCCTGGGTTGCCTGTCAAGAAATTTGCCCTGTACTGTTTCTGGAGAAATTAAGAAATGCAAATAACCTGGACAGATTAACAGCACCCGAAGATAACTAGCAGGATACAAAGAAACAGCACCTTTCACTATGAGGAGGTGGTGTATTCCTCCAGGCAAACAAAGAAACAGGACAGAGTCAACATCTGTTTCATATAACAGCTTGGCTGCTGAAAGAAGCAACCTTTAAAAAAAAAAAAAAATGGCTTAGCTGACAATCCTTAAAAATCATTCAATCACTATTGCATGGGCTGAAGTAAATGGGTAAGTGAACACAACTTGCACTTTTCCACACAACCCTCACCACCTTCTGAAGAAAAAAGTTGTCTTGTCTTTAGAGGAAAAAAATAAAGTGCAAACAAAAATCTTCATGAACTTTCTTTCTGATTGACAACTAGCAGCAAATACTGAAGCGTAAAAGACAGCTTACTGCTTTTTAGCTTTTGCCTTTCCGAGTATCAACGGGGAAGACAAGACTGCCAAAGAGTTTACTGGGTGGGGAAACGACTCAGACATAACTCATTAGACTATCAGAAGGAGAAAACAAGTCATTTGACAAAACCAATTGTGATTCCAGAATTCAGTCAGGGAAAGAAAACGGAATATTATGATGTCTGGATCCTCATCAATTCATGGTAACAAACCAAATGTGTTAAGAAATGAAAAATTTCCTCTTTGGGCTCTATCAGTGTGCAAATGCAATTTCAAAATCAAGAGAAAAATATCTCCAAGTGCATCTGTAGATTTAAGAACTGGAAATTTCTAAAAGGAAAAATTACCAGAGCTGTAAGATCACTGAATCGGCACTGGTGCTTTCAACTCAACTAAATGCCAGATGCTTCATTCACCTTAGTAATGTGGTTACAATACATAAAGCCAAACAGAATGAAAGCAATTAAGAGACATGATAGAAGAGATTTTTCAGGTGGAAACTGAAACCAAAGGGAAAAGTGATAAGGTAGATGGGACAAAAACATTTAATATTAACACGTGTGTACTGCCAAAAACTGTGAGGCTGCTAACCCAAAGACTCTGAGGAGGTCCCTTCCCTGTGACTTTTCAGTTTAAACAGGTGTAACGAATTAAAAATAGAAATTAAAAAAAAAAAAGGAAGATCATCTTGTCCACAAGGGAGCAAGGCATGACCGCAAAGAGAAAAGCAATCAATGTGTGATTTGGGTTATTTCTCGAGCCTTTGGGGACAAAGCTTTATTGAAAGGTGTTTTTTTGAGGGGGTGGGGGTGAGGGAGGGGAAGGGTGTATTATAATATAAATCTTCCAAAACTGTTAGCTATGGGCCAGGCGATTTCTAAGTAGCTGACTTACGTTAATATAGTCTTCACAAACGGTTGTACATAATGCAGGAACTATTATTACTACGTTTTACAGAAAAGGAAGCAGAGATACAGGAAAATGGACTCGCCTAGAATCCTACAGAATGGCTGGGCTTCCTCTAATAGGAAGAAGGGAAATTTGCTGAAAGATTCATCTTTCTGTCTTTTCAGGATCCTGCTAGGTGTCTTGCACAACATCCAGAATAATAAAGAGCACAAGACAAGCAGAGTAATTAATTAAAACTAAAAAAGGATTTAGATTAGTTTCAACAAAAACCTCCCAAATGAAAGAATTTACAAGAAAAACAAATCCACTGAGCAATACTACAGAACGTCCTTTGTAGAGATCAGAACAGCCGTGCTGGATGGTATTAAAAATCCCTTCAAGTACTGAGGGGATTAACCCAGGAATTCGTTCTAGGCCTGTAAATAGCAATATTTGGCTTTACTCAAGGAGAGAAGTACACAAGAGTCTTCCCTTGTGTCCAATAGCTCGTCCATGCAAGGACTGTGCCTCTTTTGCCACTGTAACTGCCACTTTCTAGAACTCAGCCTGGGCATACCAATATGTACTTAATAAATATCTGTTGAATAAATGAAATAAAAAGAATAAAAATATGAAAATGATGTGTTTGTATAAGCCTCGAGATAGACTGGAAGGTTGAGACTGTGACTGATTCAGAAGCCAGTCTTGAAGAGATGGGAAGGGAAGCAGGACTCTAGCACTGAGAGTCAGAACCCGAGGCGTACAAGAGTTGGACTTGAGAGTCAGAAAATCAATGATAGAAGCAGCAGCAGGTAACACGTGGAAGCACTTCTCTTGTTCCAGGCATGGGATAAAATGTGCCATGTAGAGAGTAACTGGTTAAGTGCTTCAGATGGACATCCACCTCCTCCAAATAACCTTGATCAAGTCCCTCAGTCTCTGTGCCTGGCTGTCCTATGTCTCATTATCCGTGAGACAGTCCTAGCACCTACTCATTAGGCATGAAGCTGCAAAAGTGAAATGAGAACTTCACTGGAGGGAAATGGGAATAAGCAAAAAATTACAAAAAGCATTTAGAATTTCAATTTCACATAAATATAGGCATCATCAGTGCAGCCTGGTGGGTGTGAGAGCTAACTCGAGGAAAGCAAGTCATTCTCAAAACAGTGAAAATGGAGGTTGTCCATATACCACCAGGCTGGGCTGATTATGTCTATATTTGTGTCACCTCTTACCTTGAACTTACCCCCCCAACACACAATTTCATTTTCAAAAAAATTTCATTCCTTTCAAATATTTGTTTTCATGAATGTCTCCATAATCAAATCATGAGTTTCTTGAAGACAGGGATGTATTTTAAATATCTTTCATTCTCAACTCCTAGAATCATGCTTGATATACAACTGTGCTAGAATGATTGCATGAATGGTAGGAAAAGACCACACGAGAAAAATGTGAGTGAAAATTTTAAGAGTTTTTAGGTGAAAGATGTAGGAAACACTCTCCTAAGAGAAAGCTGATGAGAACATAGAACTATATATGTATATGCTATACATACAGGTTATATATAAGTTATATATATAAACAAAGTTTCTTACTAAGATCTCCCAAAAGTGACTTCCATTTAACTCCACTGGTCACTGTTAATTCATTTCATTCCATTTCTTACTAGATAAGGAACACAAGGTCATGCCTCTTCCTATTTTGAACAAGTGAGAAACTTAACTTAAGGCTGAAAGCGGGATGATGGAGAGCCTTAGAACCATCTGAGAGTGGTACTCCTCCTGGCAGGGAGGAGCAGGGGTCATGCCAATCTCTTGAATTACCCCTACGGTAAGCAGAGCTATTAGCATTCCCTAAGTCAGTGACGTTGTGGCACTCAGTATTGCTATTTCTGCCATCTATCTTCTTGAATTTCTCCCTTGATTTCAAGATTTTTCCCTGGATTCACACAACCCTCAAAAAAATATTTTTAAATAAAGAACTTAGTGAAGGCACAATTAGATTCTACTCAGAAAAATCACTTTCTCCTTGAAACAGTCTCTTGACTGAAAATAGAACGACTAAAATTGAGGGGGTAGAATACTGCATGCCAAACACATCCTCATTAGCCTGGAACTCATGTACCTGGACCTGTTGTCCTGGAAGTTTTACCTTTTACCTATATCTCAAACTATCACAGAATAACCATCACACGAACTAAAACGTTGCACCAAGCTCTATGGTTTTCTCTTCATTGCAATGTCCATTACTGCAATGTCCATTACTGCAATTGTTAGGGCAGAGGTTTTTCAGCAAAATTAAACCTTGCCTGGGAACAGACAGATTCCCACCTTATACACCCCTGTCCTCTAATTTTTCTTTTATCGTATTGAATTTCAGTGTTACAGTGGCACGGAGTCCAGGCTACAAAAATTCCCTAAAGTGTTCACGTCAATTGTCCAGACACATTCACTATCTGTATCATCCAACTAACATCCATAATAAACGCCTTTATCAATTAATCAACAGTTTCTTACACCTGGAGGGGGTTCAATAAAAGTTTTGTGTCTAGCCTAGTAATAAAATCCTTAATGAAGTATCAACCACACTTAAAACCAATAAAATTCTCAAACCATATATTTTGTTCCCATGGACTTTTACAATATATCCTCTGACTATAATTCTCTGGTCACTGAGAAGCAGAGTCACTAGAAACCACAAAGTAATATTAAAATATTCAACCTAAAAGAGCAGTCTTTTAAAAATTTTTATGTAGAAGAATGATTCCATGCTAAAAACACTCATGCTTTAGAATTTTTGTAGTCATATGACAAAATCAAATGCCTTAAAGGATAAACCAGAATTTATCAGCCACGGTTGATTTAAATATTAATGCTATGAAAGTCAAAGGGAGCTATACAAAAAGACTGGCAGAAGTAAACCTGTCCTAGATACAGCTCTTTAAAACACCTGAGAAAATGAGCTAATACATTAGGGAGATAAAAATAAGGTGGCATCAAACACTATTAAAATGGAATAAAGTTTGTGTTTCAATTGCATCAAGTTAAAAATAGGTCAGTTAGAATGAACTTAGGAAAAAAGAGGGGGGGGGAAGGTCAATATCACAAAGTGATTAAAGAGATGGAAGAGAACTTTCTTCTAAGTCATTAAACTCACCAATATGATCCTGAACTTCAGAGCACTTACCATTTGCCTGTGCTATTAGAGAATTTAGTAGGTTCACTGAATTGACTGATTTCTTTGTTAACCTATTTACATGGGTTAAGACCCTGACGGACATAAAGCACAACCAAAAAATCCCAGACAGAGGGTGTAACGAAAGACTGAGTGATGTATAGTTTGGGGTACAGCCTAACCAATAAATGTGCCTGGCCAGCAAAGAACCCGCTGGCAAAGATTTATTATCGGAACAAATACATTCTAAAAAGATCGAATACGGTAAAACCTGGAGGATGAATACAAACTACTCTAAAATATAGTTCGTTGCCCTGCATAATGTATGGCTTATCTTTCTGTTATGTTAAAATTTTCTTCATACTTTTTGATCAGGAATAAATGTTTTGAACAAATAAAACCAAAGAATATGTAGTGTATGAAACAACCACTAGCATGGTTCTCTAATTAAAAGAAAAAAAGTTTATTACTTAGAACTCTTCAACAACCTTTAAAACATATATAAAGAGAAAGACGTATCTCTATTACCAAGGGAAAAGGTAAAAATGAGTCACCTGCTAGAATAACAATTTTTTAATTACATTTAACATTAATACCGAATTAGCACAAATTTAAGCCAGACACAGAAAGGATTTTAAATGTTATACCTCCAAGTTCCTTTACATTCAAGATGGCATTCTGGAATGGCACTGCTTTTATACTAAAACCTAAAATTAAACAAAAACATAAAAAAGGAATTAGCGGCTTTTCTTTTAAAAATGCATAAAATGCTCAAAGCCTTTTTTAGGCTGATTAAGAGCTACTTTTCATAGCTTTGTATTTATGCAGGAAACAATTCAAGACACATTGATAACACATTATCCTCTTCAAATTTTCAAAACATAGTTGATTATTACAGCAAAATCTAACACTTTTTCAAAATACTGCCCTATTCTTTAATGTTATGTAACTTGTAAATTTTACCAGTAGTGAGAAAGAAATTTGGAAGTACAGAGAAACTTCAAAGAAAATATTAATCTATGAGGACCTTTGCATCTAATTCCTAAAGTTAATTGTCTCTCACATATAACTAAGCAACTCTAGAGAGTAAGGTAACTAAATTACAACCATCTTATATTACAATTACATAGGTTTATGTCATAGTTTTAAGAGCATGGTTAATATCATACATATATTTAAAAGTGCACCTGTAATTGTCTATTTATGTACATTTTATAATACATGCAGTAAGTGATTTCTATTACAATATATATTCAGAGTATAGTTTTTTTTGTTATATATTTAGAACTTAACTATTATCATTCAAGTCATGATTTACTTCAACATATCTGGTTCATAGGTTTTAGTATAAAAGCTTAGCAGTTACAACATACACGCTTATATACCTACACACATACACCAACAAATACACTATTTCTGAAAGAATCCACAAGAAACAAACTAGTGAGGATTCTTGGGACAACTGGGGACATGGAGGTCTTAAATATAAGATTCTTGTTTATTAAATATAAGATTCTTTTTGTTTCATTTGAATGTTTTGCTATATACAAGGACTTTTTTTTCTTTTTTTAAAAGATTTTATTTATTTATTTGACAGAGAGAGACACAGCGAGAGAGGGAACACAAGCAGGGGGAGTGGGAGAGGGAGAAGCAGGCTTCCCTCAGAGCAGGGAGCCTGATGTGGGGCTCGATCCCAGGACCCTGGGATCATGACCCAAGCCAAAGGCAGATGCTTAACGACTGAGCCACCCATGCGCCCCTATACAAGGACTTTTTCAATTAAAAGCCCTACTAATTTTTTTTAAGATTTTATTTACTTGTTTGACAGAGGGACACACAGAGAGAAAGGGAACACAAGCAGGGGGAGTGGGAGAGGGAGAAGCAGGCTCCCCGCCAAACAGGGAGCTCAATGTGGAGCTTGATCCCAGAACTCCGGGACCATGACCTGAACTGAAGGCAGATGCCTAACGACTGAGCCACCCACGTGCCCCAAAGCCCTACTAATTTTTAAAAGTTAATTTATTCAGTCATTTCCAACCACCTAAGTAATCTAAGGTTTTACACATTAGTATGTGCAAATTTTAAGATAATTTCTTAGAAAACGGATGATGACTTAACACTATCAGATATAGAAATACTTTTAGTTGAAGCAAATTATGAAATAATGATAGGTGCCCAGAAAGGTAAAAAGATACACTGTATGTTGTGGATAAAGAACAATTCTTTTACATGGTTCTGCTTTACTGTATAAAAACAGAAGTCAGTATGTATCTTTTTATATTCTGCCCTATTACTACCACTCTTTTGCTGTATGTTGTCCTAGCACTTTAAAATTCTATATAGTATCTTCCACTTCAGGCAGTGAATATTACCTAATGGTTAAAAAAGGACTTTGGAGTCAGAATTAGGTTCAAATCAGCTCTGTGACTGTGGGCAACCTACTAGCCTTGGCTTTCACTGGGAATGAAGAATCTGATAGAATCTACCTCATGTAGTTGTTATAAAAATATATAACGTATGTATTATGTTTATCACAGTGCCTGATACAAATAAGCATACAATACATGATTGCTAGCATTCTCTATCAATTGGCTCTGTATTGATGATTTCACCATTAGCTATGCATGGCTCTTGCCTGCCTGAATACATTACAGACTCTTAAGAGAAATCCTGGGGGCTTATTTATTAATCTAAATACTTAGTTGGAGCTACAGATATTACCACTGAATGAAAAGTACCGTTATTAGAGTGACAGAAGTGTGGACAGTTGAAATTTGTGGTATAGAATGTGAATGTTCATTGGGCCCTCTAGGAATCTTCCAAAACATACCCCTCCTGTGTGGGTTTTATGCAGACTGACGACACAGTCACCACAGCGTTACGGTTAATGGTGCATGCAGTCACTGAATCTTAGTAAAATAGCAGAAGGAATGAGGAGGCAGCCCCATGTGGCTGAAGCACTGGCATGTACCTGAGCCTGCAGAAAAAGCCTCTCCAGGTGTCTGGCCTCTGGGAAATTAAGGAGAGTCAGTGCCAATCACAATATTCCTGCTGGCACCGAAATTTGCCTGCAGGAGACGTGGATGTTTGAATGTACCTACCTACCTCACAGGGGTGTCATATGGATTAAAGTGCAATGATTGTGAAATCCTGAAAATAAAAAGCTCTATGCAAATGCTCAACAGTCTATTAGTGGTTATGTTCAGGACAACTCCAGTATGGATTTTCCAGAGAAATGAGAAAGGCCCCAACTTTGACAAAGACACAGTTATGGAGTACATCAGCGATATTTAATTTGCTGTGATTCTTAAAAGCTGACAATATGCAGGTGCCCAAGGAAAGGAAAAACCTTCCAGAAATTGCTGCACCCATATGCAAAATACGACTTTTGAAATTTATAATCCAACAGGCAGATTATACCATTGTTACCCTCTTTAACCCTCACAGATATAATAAATTGACTGCAAAAATGTCCTCAAATGTTCACGCTAAGCAAATGCTATTTATAGGCATATAAATGTTTCTGCAGAATACACACGTTTTCTCTCCAAATAGAACATGTGTGGCTAGATTTATACTGCAAAGGTATATACAGTCTTCCATTTTGCTGTCTTCACATTTTTACAGTATAGCTGTGGTAATGAATGTTCAGAGGACAAAGTCTACATAATCAGTCTAGGAAATAAGAAAAATGTACTACACATGGAAGAGAAACAATTTTTTAAAAATTTTTAGTCATTCTAAATGTTTGCAAGGATTAAAAAGAATTAAAATTTAAAGCTACACTTTCAGTTCACCAGAAGGGCAACCAAGAAGGGTGACTATCAGATCAACTCTTATTTATTCCTTTACATTGGGTTAGATGAGGTCAAAGGAAGGAGGGAGAAATATTAATATTTAGTGGGATATAATGGTCAAACCATCAAAATACCTTTCTCAAAGGTTGCTTTGAGGAATAAAAACCACCAGGATAGCATGGGGTCCAAAGAAAGAATAGCTGGGTTCCAATTCTGGCTCTACCGTTATCAACTGAACAAGTAACTTAACCCCTCTGTGCCTCAGTTTCCTCATGTGTAAATGAGAACAGATGGCACTCAGTGCTATAAAGTGTTGAGTAAATAAAGCTAAAATTTCAGAATACTAACAGTCAACAGCTGACTACTAGAGGCTTTAAATTTCTCCCAGTCAAGATCACATGCGGTCTCAAGGTCTGATATATCATGAAAGCAGTGGTAAAAATGAAACCTACAGAATGAAAACATTTGAGGACTTTTATAGACTAAACATCTAGCATCTTCCATAGCACTTCCTTTCCCTCTCTTAATTCCAGTCAACAAAGCCTGTCAATTCCATCTACAAAATAGTTCTCAAATAGGTCCACTTCTCTCCATAACTCTGACCAAGCCACCACCACGATCTGGACAACTTCAAGAGCCTCCTAACTCAACACTTTGCATCTAGCGTTGGCCTGCTCAATCAACTCCACACATCAGTAGGAGTGACCATCTTGCAATTCACATCTGTTCACATCACTCCCCTGGCTAAAACCTACGGGTAGCTTCTCCCTACTCAGGGTATAGTTCAAAACATCCAACAAGGCTCGACCTGGTCTGGTTCTTTTTTCCTTTCCCGGGCTTATTTTGTATAACTTCCCCCTCATTTTCATCTTCAGTTCTTAAAACAAGCTATGTCCTTTCCAACTCGAGGCCTCTGCACATTCTGCTCCATCGGTGCCCTTTGCCCCTCTGGCAAAGTCTTCATCCTTCAGGTGCAGTTTTAACTCCACTTCATCAGGCAAGCTTTCCATGGCGTTCCTCAAATAGGGTGATTTTGGGGGATCCATGTTCTTCCAAGACTCAGTACGTCTATGTAATTTTCAGTGATAATTACGTATCAGTTTCTCTGTTTTAGGTCTGTCCGCCAGTTAGGCGGCAATAATCCCTACCAGAGAAAGGTTGTGCAGTATACCCTGTATGCCAGTGAGAGGCACATAATATGATTGCAGTATTTCTTTAAAGACCTACGCTAAGGGTTTTTATTTACTTCCTGATTTAACTGTCACAACAATCCTAACATCACAGAACTACTATCGAGGAGGAAAGTGAGCCAGAAATACTACTACTGGGTACCATCTTCAAAACTTCACCCCAGGCCTTGTCACCAAAGCTCTATACCTCCTCTGGACACCAACAACCTGATCGATTCACAGGATTCTGTCCAATTTTGAACTAAATACTGGTGAAACTGATTGTCAAAACACACACACACACCTAATAAACCCACTATTCTGCCTCTTTATAAATAATTTAATACGAAGAACCAAAGTAAAGTGTTCTCAGGAGGCACACTACAATGCCTTATTAATGGAATAAAAATAGCCTGAGTTCAGAAAGTACTTTTTCATTGGCATTAACAAAACCAGGAACTTAGTAGGGGAGAGAAATATCCAACTCGACCATGACACTAGGCTTGATCACTCTTCCTTGTCCACAAAATAGGCATCCTCTGATGCTCTCCACAGGTAGTCAGTGTACTGATGTCCTAGAAGCCCTAGCCACAGCTCTGAGACTCACCAGCCACATTTTTTCTTGACCTTGAATCCCTCATCTGCAAAATGAGTAGACTAGATAAGCTCCTTGAGGTTTCTTCTAGCATTACGTTTCCATTATTTATATTAAACAAGAAAGAGGAAATGACAGTAACAACGGAGTCAATCATCACTGGCCTCTAGTATTTGGCTGAAGGCCTCGTGGGCAGGTCTCCCCAAAAAGGGACAACACCAATCAAACAAGTCAATGGCTGAAGCCTAAGTTACGCAGTCATTTTTTCCTGGCCTCTCTAAGCTACATTAGTAAGACTGAAACCTCCCCTAAGATTTAACCCCACAAATTTTAATAAATATATGACTTAGCAACTCTTTGGGGAAATAATTGTTTGCATAGACTTTCAATTTTTGTCTTTTAGTCCTTAAATTCAGCAAAACCTGTGATACGAGGGAGATGGATGTGACATTTTTTATGCAGGGAAAGCCTTCCTGGAATTATAACAAAATTAGTTTGGGGAGTGAGGCTAGTCTATTTTTACTCATTTGTGGAACACATGAGTATCTTATTTGGATCTACAGACCAACTACCTCCCCACCCCCCTAACACATAAGTCTGCACACTTGCACATGGATACTTTGTGTGTACTTCTGAAATCCCTGGATCACTTTAAGGACTGCTGAAGGCAAAGGCATTCCACAGATCTGGTGGCCTTGACTTAGACCCAGGGCATGATTTATGCCATGGTAATTTTGTGACATTTGGACAATTCTTCCAGTCTAGTGAGATTCTTCTAAATATGATTTCAGTATCCTAAAAACAAATTTAATCCACCAGCATTTATTAAACAATCCTTTAGCAGATAACAAAATTGGACTTTCTAACTTGTTTCTCTTGTTGACTTAACACATATGCAGCAAATAACTTAAATTTCTAAAAACACCTCATTCAATTTTTCATGGGCGTTTTCTACATTTCTTTCAAATTATCACGACCTTTTTCTATTTTAAGTGAATGGCATACCACCCGACTTTTTTCCAAGTGTAGTAATAAGTATCCATAGAGGAGATCTTCAACCTTTTTCAATTCCAGGTGCTCAGCTTTCTCCAGGTTACATCACTATATTATCCCAAGCCTTTAAACTCCATTCCTCTAGTTCAGAGTCTCTGTGTAATCTACAGGTTAACAACCCTTTTATACAAATTCCTCATACATCTTCAGTCAAGGAATTCACTCGGGACAGAGATCACTTTTGTTTCTCGACCAAGGTGCAAGCTTTCCAGAGATCACTTTTGTTTCTTGACCAAGGTGCAAGCTTTCCAATCACTCTCTGGAGGGTTTCTTGGCCCTTTAAGTTTTGACAATTTAAGTATCTTCTAAAAATTATGACAAAGGTAAAAGATTGCTGATGTTAACCATCCAATAAAGTTTGGACTCCCTTTGCTTCTGAAGAAAGGGCAGACATTCTTGTCCTGCTAAAATTGGATGGATGTTTTTTCTTTATGATAAGACCCAATGCTTGGTAAGGTTGTGGTAGCATGCATTCGTGGTGGCATTGTGATTGGTGTTGTCCCTTTTCTTGGAAAACAATTATTCATATAAATCAAAGGTTACCAAAATATTCACATCTTTTCACCTAGTAATTATGCCACTGAGAACTTAAGCACATAATTTCAAAGAAACAATACACACAAAGTGATTCTGGCAACACTTGTATAACTAAAACTTTAAACATCCTATAGCAAGGGGCTTTATTAATTAAATTCTAGTACCTCCATTGAAAAGATTATAGATTGGAGAAATAGTCTTCTGTTGAAGATAATTTACATTTGTTTTTAAAATTAAATGGCTTTTGAATGAAAAGTGAGAAAAGAATATAAAAATAGCTGGAAGTAGGTTTGAACACACCAGCCACGCTTATCTGGAACTCCAGTGGGGACTGGTTTTTGTAGGTCCACTGATAACTTAAAATCAGCCTGCTTGGCTCTTTTCTACTGCCTTTCTTTCCCCCTTCCTGTCATCGCTAATTAGTTTCTCCAACCTCTTACCTACCTTCATTAGCTACAGTGAACACACAAGACTCAACCAGTAAGCATCTCTCCCTTCCCTCCTATATCCTTCTTCAGGCCTCTCATTCCCAAGCCAGCCCTTCCTTCATCATGATGGAGCCCTTTCACTGAGTCATACGGAACCTCAGCTTTGTTAAGAATTAAGAAAAGTCTTCTCTAGGCTCCAACATTTTCTTGCACTTTTCCATCCTCCTTATGCTAGCCAACAGAACTTTTCCTTTCCCTAATAGTGCCACCCAAGACAAGTGTGCGTTCCTTATAATGCTTTTGGACCACTTCAGCCCAGTCACCTCTTAATAATTTCCCACCTGAAGTTGTGGCATCTGCTTATACACAGACCTCTGCATTTCCATTTATCAATTTTCAGGGAGTCTGGTAATCTATCTGAATGAATTCAATACTTGGCTAACGTTTATCCACCACACTCTTCCTGCTTCTATTCTTATGGACAACATTCTCCAAATTAATGATCAAGATATCCTCCAAATTTTCATATCTCTAAGATTACCGGCTCTAATTCACATCTGCTGTCTCTAATTCACTGATAAAAAGTTGTAGATTCCATCGAATTTTCTACATAGATGATTGTGTCATTTGCAAATAAAGATAGTTTTACTTATTCCTTTCCTTTTCTTTTTCTTGCCTAATGCCCTGTTAGAATCTCTGCTACAATGCTGAATCGAAGTGTTGAGAACAGACATCCGTGTCTTCTTATTCTTGATCTGAGGAGGAAAGAATTCTTTCATCATTAAGAATGACAGTAGCTGTAGGGTTTTCACAGATGCCCTTTAACAGTTGTGAAAATTCCTTTTTGTTCCTATTCTGTAGTTTTATCAGAAACTGAGGTTTTTTTTGTTTGTATCTGAATCACATTTTTTTAATTTGATATTATGAATTAAATTTTATTGATTTTTTTGAGTGTGAAATCAACCCTGCATTCCTAGGATAAATGTCACTTTGTGATATATTAGATTTGCTAAATTTGTATTTATGCTTTTTTGCATCTGTATTCATGAGAGATACTGCTATGTAGTTTTCTTGTAATGTCTTCGGTTCTGGCATTAAACTTACTAGTCTTACACAAGTTGGGAAGTTTTCCATCTCTTCAATTTTCTAGATGGTATTATGTAGCATTGGCATTATTTTTTCATTAAAATTTGATAGAATTTACCAGTGCAGCTGACAAGAGTTCAAGTTTTCTTTTTTAACTAAGACTTCATTTCCATTAAATACAGATCTGAGTTTTCTATTTCTTCTTAAATGACCTTTGATGGTTTGTCTTTCAAGGAATTTTTCCATTTAAGTTGTCAAATTTATTGGTATAAAGTTGTTTATACTATTCTTTTTAATATTTATAAAACCTACATTTATGTAACTCCTCTTCATTCCTGATATTAGTGTCTGAATATTTTTTCCTGATCTATATGGGTAGAGTTGCAAATTTCATTCATCTTCTCAAAGAACCAGGCTTTGGTTTCAATGATTTTCTCTTTCCTTTTGCTTGAGTTCCACTTTACTTTGGTCTTTAGTATTTCTTTTCTTCTGCTTACTTTGTTTTTAATACGTTCTTCTTTTAGTTCATTAAGGTAGTAACTGAGGTCACTGATTTGAGGCTCTTCTCTTCTAACATAGATGTTTAGTGCTGTTAAGTTTCCTCTACAGCCCTGCTTTGGAGGCATCCCACAAATTCTGATGTGTTATATGTTCATTTGGTGCAAAATGCTTTATAATTTCCCTTTGGGTTCTTCTTTGATCCATGGGTTATTTAGAAGTAATTTGGTATCCAAATATTTGGGGATTTCCTTAGAAATCTTCTTGTTATATTGATTTCTAATTCAATTCCACTGTGATTTGAGAACATATTTATGACTTGAATCCCTTTAAATTTACTGAGACTTGTTGTATATCCTCGAATATGGTCTAATTTAATTAATTTTCCACATGCACTTGAGAATAACGTCTTCCACTGTCAGAGTGTTCTATAAATGTTAATCAAGTCAAGTTGGCTGATAGCACTTTTCAAGTCTACTCTATCTTGGCTGATTTTCTTCTTACATGTTCTGTCAATAATTGAGAGAGTATTAAATTCTGACATGTGGGTTTGTCTATTTCCCTTTAAATTCCGTCAGTTTTTACTTTGTGTATTTTAAAGCTGTTAACAGTTATATAAATGTTTAGTACTCCTATGTTCTCTTGATTAAATGATCTCATTATAAAATGAACTTCTTTATTCCCAGCGTTATTCTTTGCTCTAAAATCTACCTCTTCTGATAACATAGCCACTCCAACTTTCTTTTGACTCCTGTTAGCATGATACATCTTTTTCCAACCTATTTGTGTCTTTAAGATTTGTCTCAAGTCAGCATAGAGTTGGGTCCTATTTTTTATTTATTTAATCTTATCTCAATCTCAGTCCCTTAATTAAGTCTAGACAATTTACATTTAATTTGCTTATTGATGATTAGGTTTGAGTGTATCACCCTAGTACTTGTTTTCTATTTATTCCATCTATTCTTGTTCCTTTTCTTTCTGCCTTTTTTGGATAATTTTTGATAATTCCATCTTATCTCATTTGTTGCCTTATTGGCTAACACTCTGTTATTTTAGTGGTTATAATAGTACATCTCTTATCATAGTTCATCTATCTTCAAGTGTTATAACCACTCTACATACAAGAACCTTACAGTGGTATACTTCTTTTTACACTATGACTTTTATGCCATTATTCTCCTGCATTTTGCTTTACGTATGTTATAAACCCCACATTTTTTAAACAATTATCTTATAAAGAGATTTAAATAAGAACTAAATCTTATATAATTACCCCTGTAGTCACCATTTCTGTACTTTCCACTTCTTTGTGTAAATCCAGACTTCCATCTGGAATTATTTTTCTTCTGCCTGAAGGACTTAACACTTCCTTTAATGCTGGAAAAAGTATTACAAAATTGTAATAAAAAGGTATAATGAAAAAGTCTTTGTCTTTTTCCAAGGTATTTTTGCTGGGTATAGGTTGATAAATTTTTTTCCCTTTGGTATTTTAATGATGTTGCCCCACGGTCTTCTTGTTTGCGTTGTTTCCAGTGAGAAACACTGGAATCTGATGTCACTCTTATCATGGTTCCTTTGTAACATCCATTACTTCCTTCTAAGATTTTCTTTGTTTTATCCAAAGTTCTCTAGAGAAACAGACCAATAGGAGGTATATGTATACATAGATTTATTTTAAGGAGTTGACTCAATTATGGAGGCTGGCAAAGTCTAAAATCTGCAGGGTAGGCCTGGTAGGCTGGAGAAGCAGGAAAAAAGTCCAAAGGCCACCTGACACACATTTCCTCCTTGCTGGAGGGTGGAATGGTGGTCATCTTTTGTTCTATTCAGGCCGTCAACTGATTGGAGGAGACCCACTCACATTATAGAGGGCTGTCTGCTTCACTTAAAGTCCACTCATTTAAATATTCTCATCCAAAACACAAACATCCAGGATAATATTTGACCAAATACCTGAGCACCTTGGCCCAGCCAGGTTGACAACATAAAATTAATCATCACACTTTATCACTGGTTTTGAGAAACTTTATTATATGTCTTCATTGTAGCTTGTTCTTATCTCTTTCTTGAGGTTTAATGGGCTTCTTGGATTTGTTGTTGATAGTTTTAAGTTTAAATACATTTTAGACCTTATTTCTTCAAATATTTTTTTCTATCTCTTTCTCCATCCTTTACCTTCACAGACTCCAACGACCCATGTTTGGGGACTTGAAATTGTCCCACAGTTCATGCTGCTCTTTGCACTTTCCATTTTCTTCTCCCTCCCTCAACACTATAGACAGTCTCTAATACTAATGGCCTTCAAGGTTATTACTCTTCACTTCTGCAATGTGTAATCTGCTGT
Source organism: Leptonychotes weddellii (assembly GCF_054177405.1). NCBI lineage: Eukaryota > Metazoa > Chordata > Mammalia > Carnivora > Phocidae > Leptonychotes > Leptonychotes weddellii. The sequence continues at coordinate 36,334,536 of NC_138375.1, forward strand.
GAATCCTATCTGGTGCATATTTTCACCTCAGATATTGTAGTATTTACCACCAGAAATTTTATGTGGGTCTTTTAAAAATCTTCCATGTCTCTACTTAACTGTATGAACAGACAGAATTCAGTTATAGTAACAGGTTTAAGTCTTTCTTTGCTAATTCCTTTGTGTCAGTTTTGAGTCAGATTCAATTGATTTTTCTTCTCATTATAAATCATGTTTTCCTGCCTTTTTCATGGCTGGTAATATTTTAAATGTCCAACATTGTGAATTTTGCCATAAGTGCTGGGTAATTCTGTTTTCTGTAAATCTCCTGCAACTTTTTTCTAGGATGCATTAAAGTTAGTAGGAAACTGAGCTTTTGGTTTTGTTAATATGATTTCCTAGGTGAGTCTAGAGCAGTGCTCAGCTTTGGGCTGAGTCCTAAGGCAAGACCCTCCTGAGTACTCTGCCCAGTACCTTGTGAATTATGACTTTTCCAATCTGGCTAGTGGGAACAGCCCTAACTTTTAGCCTTGTATGAACAAGGCTAAGCACTGAGTATCCTGGATACTCAAGGGAGACCCTCTGTTCTCTCCCTGTACAACTCTTTCCTCTCCGTTACTGTGTCCCATGAACCCCAGCTGCCTTGGTCTCTCCAACTCTTGCTCCATCTCAGTGTAGGGAGTCTACTGAACTCCACCTCAGTTCCCCCTGGAAGCGTGCCATGGCCGAGGAGCTCTCTCAAGACAGTAAGATGGGGCAAATGCAGGGCTCAGCCCATTTGTTTCTCATCTCTCAGGGATGACTATGTTTTGTTGCTTCATATTCATGTTCTTGAAATCAGTTTCATATTTTGTCTGTCCCCCAACCCCTCCCCCCAGTTATTTCAAGTGAGAGGGTAAACCCGTTCCAATTATTCCTTCTTGACAGAATCAGAAATCCTCACTCATTCTTGCTATCACTGCCTCTGTTGAGCATCTTCATCTTTCCTTCCCTCTGCCCACCACCCTAATACCTCTGCCCACCACTAGCATGCCCACACAGCACTTATCCTTTTATAAAAACAGATTTCCTGGACACTGCTTCCTCTATTGCTGTCTGCCTTCTTGAAAGAGTAGTCTATGTGCGGTCTTAGCTAAGGGGCCAAGGGTGAAAAGGACAGTCTATACGCTGTAATTTCCTCTGCTTGCTCACCACTCCCTCATCGCTCAGGTTTTGACTCTAATACTCTGCGCTGAAACCGTTCACTAATGGCCATAATGTCACCACACCCAAAAGCCATTCCTCAGACTTAAGACTGATGATTATTTAAGCCAATTATTTTGACTTCTTATTCATATCTGACTATATGGTACCAAACAGAACAGCCTGGCTTAGAATTCCTGTCTAATGCAGATGCTAGAATGTAAGCTCCAACATTTGTCTATTAATGCATACTCAGTGCCTAAATCAGTGGCAGTCATGTAATGGGTATTCAACAAATATGGGAAGAAGGAATGAAACATAGTTGGTGCTTAGCACCCTTCTTCCTTCTACCACCCATCATCCCTCGACAATCTCCAAACCCACAATTCAGTTGTCTGTCAAATCCAGATCCAAACTTTCTCTAGTCAGCTTGTCTTGTGGTATTTGGATCATTGTTGAAAGTACCACCAATACCTCAAAAGTAGCATGTTCAAAGCCAAATTCATCATTTATCTTAAAATTGCCTGTCATGTTCTCCATACTTTTTACAATTCACTCAATCACTAGGCTAGAAACTTAAGGCACACTTCATTCTTATCTCTTCCTTTCCTCTGTATTACACAATATGACTGTCACTCTGACGGCATCAATCATATCTGCCTCTAACTCTCCATCCCCACAATTACAGTCCCTACTGGACCCACTCTCCATGGTACACGTCTTAGAAGCTCCTTCACTGTCAGGTCACCACACACCCTAACCTCTGTGTCCTTGGCCTCAACCCAGTAAGATCTCTGTTCTCTGAATGCTTCCTATCCTTCCTCTCTTCACTCCATTCCTCTCTGTTCAGGTACTCATCATCACGAGGCCCTTCTCAAATGTAACATCCTCTATGCCTTCTTTGACTCCTCACATTAGAAATGACCCCTTTTAACTTTCTCGTTTTCATCATCAAGTACAGCACTTATCACGCTGTCTTAGCACCTGGCATGCAACAAGTATCAAATGTTTGTCATTAGAAAACTTATCTTCCTAACCTGGGTGTAAACTTCTTGCTGCCAGAGACCTCCAAAAAGGCCTCAAAAAGTCATTGTGCCTGGTTCAGGATAATGACAACTTATAGAAGCTTGATATCCAAAATGTTAGGCAACTTAACATCTAATGTATCAGAAAAATCAACTAGCACACAATGTAACTATTGGTTCCAGTAAAAGGAACATGTTCAAAATTTAATAATGATATAAAACTTATAATTTACAAATAATTATAGTATTATTTACAGATAATCTTTTACATTACAATTCAAAACTGCTTTTCTAGCAAGAGTGCTTCTGATTTATACCTCCGGTTAAGTGAAGAAGACTATATTTTGTATTACTTTTACACATTTTAGGGAATGGTATTTTGCTTGGAAAGAATTACTAAGTTAATAAGGTTTGTATAATTTCATAACCCATTTCTCCAAAGATATCCACAATTTTACCAACAATCAGCAAATACTACTCTCATCACAAATCCTAAGCCTTAGGCACAGCTAAACTTCATTTGAAGACTTGAACTGGCACCCCTACCTCGATCACTAGCTGTGTAACAATAGCCACATCACCACAACTTTAAGCCTCAGATGATTTAAAGACAGAATCTGGAGGGGAAAAAAAAATCTTACCTGCCATGTAAGGCCATTATAAGGCGCACAGAGTTTTGATACTTTATGCAAAAACAAAATTCAAGTTACTATTGCCTCCTATTCACTCAAAAAACATCTGGAGCTATGTCCAAAGCCTATGCTAGGTTCTGGGTATATACAGCCAAATAAAATGTGCTATCTTTGCCCTTAGGATTTTACACCCCAGGCTGGGGGACATAAATGTAGCCAGCAGTGTTGTAGGCACTAAATAACAGAAATATGGACAATGTACAGTGGGGGAGAAGGGAGAGCTCAGTTCTGTCTTGGAGAAAGGGAAAACAGGAATGGCTTCACATGAAAGGCCAGTCTTGAGCTCTGCTCACCCTCTGTCGTCTCACCAATTACCATAAGCACCTTACTCTTTTCTTCATTCTTTCTTTATTTTTTTTTAAGATGTACTTACTTGACAGAGGGTGGGGGTGGAGGGACAGAGGGAGAGAGAGAACCCCAAGCGGACTCCCCGCTGAGTGCAAAGCCTATTCCCAGGACCCTGAGATCATGACTTGAGCCGCAATCAAGAGTTGGCCACTTAACTGACTGAGCCACCGGGCAGACCTCTTTTCTTCATCCTTTAATGGTGCTGTCTCTATTGCTTTACAAGTCCACAGTTTCTCATCTACATTTCTAAAATCTGAAAAGCTCTAAGAACCCAACTTATCTGATGGTAAATCCTGACCCTAACTGAGGTAAGGCTCTTCTTGGTCATCAGTATTTTTCCTACTTGATAGGAAATCCTAGTTAATGATTCCATTACCCTCCTATCACCTAAACCAGGCCTTGAGTCATCTTTGGCTTCGTTCTTGCTCACCATTCAAACCCAATCAGCCACTAAGTGAGCTCTCACTCCCTCTTCCTTGTGGTGAGGGCCTGTTTTGCTCATTGTGGGATCCCGGGCATCCACTCAACAGAAGCCAGTAGACTCTTCCCCTACCTGTGACAACCCAAAGTCTCTCCTGATTGAGAACCACTGCCTAGACTGACTTCTTAGCCACGTCTAGAAACAACATAACCCGATCAGTGGTTCCTGCACTGACTCTCCTCCAGACAGGAGCTCTGAGGAAAGAAGATTCAGACCATCAGCTGAACCATTTAGGGAGTGTATGACCAACACAAGTAGGCCAGAGTGATTCCTCAAGGGAGACTAGCACTCAGTGAGCCTGAGATGAAGCTATTTTGTTACAGTACTAAAATTCCCGGTTTCAGTGTTAGTTTGTACTAATATTCTCCTGAGCTTGACTTGTCCAGTGGCATTGAAATATCCAACTAGAGAGATACAGGGTACAGAAATTTAATGCATCTAACCCCCTACTCTATTTTGAAAAACAGAACACCCAAAAATAAACTGACTGAAGCATTTAACCATAAAGAGAAGAGAGAGGTCCCACAAATAGCATAAGAAACCAGAATATTTGAGGGGTGAAAAAGAGAAAGGGGTAGAACCCTGGCACAGTACCCACCTGTGGTCGACACGATGTTCTCAGGGCTTTCGCTGCAGAGCTTTGACAACAGACTGGTCTTGCCAGAGCCTGTGAGGCCTATGCAAACCAGGTCATATTCAGGTCGTGCGGGCGGTGGTCCCTTGCAGCAGAGTGCTCTAAAACACTGCCAAGAAAGGGGGAAAATGGGGCTCTTTTAAATAAGACAGGACACAAAGCTCAGTAACATTTATAATGACTAAGTATGAAGTAAATAACTTATTCATTATAAGGAGGAGAGGTAACTTCAAGGTGGAGAAACCCAGAAGACATCACCTTAAGTGATCAAAGTTAACGTCCCTAGGAACGAGACCTATGTGGACCTCACGGCTCCCCTCCTGCTGCGACAGGCACCCTGTGAGGAGCATGACATCCTCGCTCAGCTTTCCTGCCAAAAATGCACAGCCTGAATCCAAGCATGAGACAATTTCAGACAAAACCACTCTGAGGAGCATTCCATGAGATGGCGGGCCCATTCTCTAAAATCTCAATGTCTTAAAAGTCAAATGCTGAGGAACTGTTCTAGGTTTGAGAAGACTAGAAACAGCCTTCTGAATTGGACCCATGGAACAGGTGGAGGAAAATGGCAAAGTGAGATGTGGACAACAGGTGAGGGCTGACTTGTGACCACATAATAGACAGCAGTGTTGTATGAGGTCATGTTTTCCTGAATTTAATCACTGTACTGTGCTTTATAAAAGGAAAATCCTTGTTCTGAGAAAACATGTACTAATCAAGTATTTAGAGATGAAGGGTCTTGATGTCCATAATTAATAGGTTAAGAAAATTTCTAAATCTGTTTCCATCATCAGCTCTATATGGTGAGGACTATAAGGCCAACGTGGTAAAATGTTAATGACCGATGAAAATTCCTTCTGTTAGTCTTCCAACTCTGGTATTATTTGAGAATAAAAAGCTTTTACAAATCATTCAACAGAGTCCCTGTACATATCACTGCCATCTTGACCTGGGCCAAATTCTGTTTCAGGTCAAATGACCTCAGGATACTATGAACTGTTTACAGTTTGGGCATGGCAAGAACCTGTTTGCTCTGCAACAGTTAAAGGCAGGGAGATTTGAGAGACTGGAAATTAGGTAGTTTATGATCTTTCTACTTATTTGACATTCATTTATTAGGGGCCAATTATGTGCCGACTTGTAGAGCCTTAAATATTTAGGTCCCCAGTAACTCAGGAGAGAAAAAGAGGGAGAGGGAGAGAGACCTACTGACTGCTAGATCATCTGGAGATCATGAGAGAAGAGTCCTATAAAAAGTCTGTGCTAATTCTCATTCAGATAAAATCTGAGGCCTAATTGGCTCTCATAAGTCAAGCTTGACTGGTTTTCTCCCATGTTTCTCCTACCTAGTCACTCAATAAGTCCATACCTCCTCTGAAATAGCTCTAGAACTTGTCTACTTCTCTCTAGGCCAAGCCACCATCACCTGGACAACACCAACATTCTCCCACTGGTCCCAGTATATTGACTCTCACCCTCTCTGTTCTCCATGACAGCCACCATGATTGTTTATAAAGACAAAATCTCATCTTATCTGTTTAACCACCTTCAGTGACCTCCCACTGTTCTAGGGTCCAAACCCTTATGATCTACAAGGTTTTCCATAATCTGCTCCACCAACCCCCTCACTTCCACCTAGCCTCTTCTCCCATCCCTCTCCACTCACTCCTCCCTCTACTCTGCCCCCCGAGCCACACTGACCCTCTCGCACCTCCAGGCACTCCCAGATGCCATTCCCTCTTCCCCTAGCTCTTGGCTCAGTGAACTTGTCAGCTTTCAGGTCTTAGCTTCAGCATGCCTTCTCGAGGGGCACCTGATCTGATCCTTGGAGAATGTTAGCAATTTGGCTCAAGCTCTTACGGCACGTTTGTCAAGTCACCACACCGACCATTACAGTTTCCTATTTACCACTAAACCACCTCTTTCCAACTTCATCCCAGTGTCCCCAGGGCTTAGCGGAAGACACAGCACAGAATCTACCTTCAATGAATAAATGTTGAATGAAGAACCCACAACACTTGACATTTCACCTAAGGAAAAAAAAAATGTAAAAACTACAAGGAAGCTTCATCTATTCTTTCCCGGAACCCTCACATTTCAAGAAAATAGTATCAAAGTAAGAGCAACCCTTTACCCTTTCAGTTCCCTTCAATGCCAAAAGTCAGTCCAGTTTTCAAGAGTGATTTTGCTGTACAGGGTCTACTTGCCCGGTATAACAGGCAAGTTGTCCTCAGTTCACTTCTTGGCTTTTAAGAGGTTCTGCCTACTTCTGGTAAACAATTCTATGATCATCTAATCCATACTCTTCACAAATTTATTAAACTCTAATCCTATTTCTGCTCCGTCTTTTCAAACCTGAGGAGCCCTAATTATTTCAGTCTGCGTGCATATAGCAACCCCTCCTACTCCCTCATATTAGTTGCTGTTCTTTGGCATTATTTGAGTTCCATTATGCCTTCTCTTACAAGATTAATGACCGCAACTATAAAGAGCACCCTAGATGCCAACACATCACATCCTGGATTTGCATGAAGGTTGGTTGATAGTGTGACTTCTTGCAAACTTTATCCCCAAGTCTCTTGGACTCATGGTGAGTTTTTCGAAGAAGCAGATGTATTGCATTTGCACATACATGCATATACACATGTGTTCCCTCAAAGAGGACCACTGACTAGCAGCTATTCACTTGGGAGAGTTCTGCCATGTTCAACTACGTCAGGCAACACCACTAATCACACTGTGGTTTCTCTCATTGGGCTACTTTGATCTTCACTGGGGAAAGAAGGGAGAGATCCTATTCCGGCTCCCGACTGTCCCTTTCTTGTTCAGCTCCTCTCCCAGAATTCCCTCAGACTATCTCCTGGAGGGAGCCTGACCCAACTATCCTGGTCCAAACAATCAAATCTTAAATACAAAATAAAATTGTAGGTGATTGCTATATTGCCCTGTTTAAGTTATTCATATACCAGTATTACTCAACATACTTTGAAGTTCCAAAATTTCACCTTCATGCTCTTTTTAAAATCCAGAATGTAAAAACGTTTGCAGCCAAACTCATTAATATCTAGATCACCTGTTAATTTTCTCCAGGTCACCAAGACACTTAGGACATGAAAAGCAATTTAGTAATGACACTCTTATCCACATGTATGTTTCATCTCCTCTCTCTAGATTCTCCACAGTGATATTTAAGACACCTAACATGACATTTCTCCTCTCCCCCCAGTCTCGTTCCTGAATTCCAGGCTCTGTATTTTCAACTGTTCTGGAAGAACCCAAACTTAATCTGAATAAAACAAAAGCCTTCCCCCAGCCGCCCCAAAACACAGTCTATGGAAATCAGGTATTTTGGAACACAAAAGGCATAAAGGTTAGATTGACAATCATTACAAGACAGAATCTTTGAAATAAATCACAGAACCTCTGAATATTTATTTGAAATAAATAAATCCTATGCTTGGCAGGAACAGTGTCAGATTTTGAGCCAACAAAATAAGGCTTTTAAAAATATGCTATTTCAAACGGGAGAAGAATGTTCATGTTTTTTGAGTCAGTTCCTAAAAACTGTACAGTCTTCACTTGTTTTTCATTTTAAAACTTAATGAAGCTTTGGATCTCATAGTCAATTTACTTAAAATTACTCATTTTGGCCTCTAGACTATACTGTACCAAAGTTCATTGTGTCTGCCTCCTAAAGCAGCTCTCGCATTGTTAGGAGTAAGCCCCTTTCACTGCTGTACAATGCTAAACACAATGCCGGCGGCAGTCCTGACAGCAAGCGGCAAACTCAGGCTTCATTCCCAGGCCAGACACTAAGGCATTGTGTGACTCTGCTCAGGCTCCATAAACCTATCCATGCTTCAGTTTCCCCATGATTAACCAGTAACGTTTCAACACTATCTGCCACTTCCTTTCTTCACGAGGATGTTGTGAGGCATCAGTTCAATGCATTTTGCTACAAGAAAGGCACCATACAAATAAATAAGTGTTCATCGGGATGCTTATTATCCTAATGTATCCTAGGTGATAGTTTCCTTGGGCAAGGGTCTGGCAGCCCACATGCTGGTACCTCCCTTCGCCGGCCCACAGCGGCTTCCACAGGCTCCATCCCTTTCCACTCCAACCCAAGACACTACAGACACACAACCCTTGGCCCTCACTTGCAGGAGGGAATAGAGAACGGGGTGAGTCTGCACTGTAGCTATGGGGTGGGGGGAGGGGGTGCGCGCGTGCGTGGGCAACCAAGGTCATGGTCTCTTGTCTAGACCGCTTCAGTTCACAGGTCTTTTCACATAGGGTCTGTTATGATTTGTTCCTTTTCAAAAGGACCCAGGGTATCTGGGATGCAGGATGTTTCCCCTTAGCATGTGTCTATAAGCTTCTACCGATGTTGTATGTGAGGAAATCACAGTGCGGAAAGGTCTTGAGAGAGGGCAGAGACCAGAATCACCAGAAATGTGTCGTATGCTTCGGACAAATTATATAATCATGTAATCTTTAGCTGAAAGGTGGACTAACTAAAAAGATAAACAAAAGCCTTAGCAATATTTGCTTAAGGGAGAATGACCATGTGTACGGCGGTGGGTGTGTGTGGGGGGGAGCCAAAGATTAAATTGTGAAGGTCAAATGAGAACTTGCATTTCAGATGGGTGGTCTAGCACCAAGGCAGCAAGACGATCTTAAAATGTCCCCATTTCTGTCGGGGACAGTGGCAGACGTCTTGGCAGGTCTGGTAGAGCACCATATACAACAGGTACACAGTGAGGAACTGCTCCACGAACTGGCATTCTAAAGCACTAATTCAGCACTGAACCGTAGATCTCATTTCCCTCTCCATCTCCCCCTTAATGGCCCCGGCTACTGTCCCAATCACTCACTAGTTCCTCCAGCAGCCTGGGAACTTCATGCTCAGACTGTGCGCCCGCGGAAGGGAAGGCTCTTCCCACTCGTTTCTACTTGGCAAATTCCTATTCAAAGTTCTACTCAGATGGCACCTCGTCTGGGACGTCTTCTCCAGTTCCCGCAGAGAATTAATCCTTTCTTTCACTCCTGGGTCTGTTCCACACACTTCTATCGCTGCAGTAAATGCCAGGCCACACGTGTTTTGTTTTGTTTTTTCCTAATTGTAAGAATTAGATGATAGAATTACACACACCGACCCAAAGACCTATTCATCCTTGATTCATGAAGTCTAACTTTATAGTTACCAAGGGTGGCCAGGCACCAGAGCAGAGGGGTAGAGCTGTCCTACAACTTCTCAATCCTGGACCAAGTCTTTCTCAAAATCTTCCCCCTCGGGCAGCGGCCCCAGCATTGCCAGGACTTCCTACCATCCCGTGTCCCTGAATCCCTAGCCTTTGGGGACATGGCATTTGTTTCAATCGAGGCTCTGTTTTTCATCATGAATACATGATTTTATTCCGAGCATGATTTCAATTTGATTGAAGCTCTGTACAGTTGCTGGAAAATGTTCTTCAGTCAGCTCTGGGACTTCCCCAGGGCCATGCAGTCGCTGCCTGAAACCCCACTCTATCTCCTCCCTATTTAAATACGGGTCTCACTGACTAAAACCCAGAGATTTCCGATAGCAAAGAGCCAAGCCTTTTGGTGGCATCCCAGGGTGGGTCCTGGCACTGCACTCCATAAATACTCGTCAGAGGCAGGCAACACCAATTAGTTGGTATCTAAAACTACGAGACAATTCACCCATAACCTGAAGTGGATTTATTTCTCAGACTGGTTTTAAAACCAAAAAGAGGGGGCGCCTGGGTGGCTCAGTCGTTAAGCATCTGCCTTCGGCTCAGGTCATAGTCCCAGGGTCCTGGGATCGAGCCCCACATCGGGCTTCCTGCTCCACGGGAATCCTGCTTCTCCCTCTGCCACTCCCCCTGCTTGTGTTCCCTCTCTCGCTGTGTCTCTCTCTGTCAAATAAATAAATAAAATCTTTAAAAAAAAAAAAAAAAGAGGTACCTATACATTCTGACCCTCACTCTCACGATGAAAGCAGCTTTTAAAAGGAAGTCAATTTCTAGAAGTGTTTTCTAACACTAAGCAGTTAATAAAATACTTAGTATTTAAATACCTAAAATTGTAAGATTTAAAATACAGTACTTTCTAAGTCCGTAATAGTCAAATGTGGGGTCTGTCTTTGGAAACTACAACCAAAATGTGTCATAAGGTTTATAAAGCTACTTAAACTTCTGGGAAAGATACGAGGAAGGATGGGTGCCCCCCAAAACTTAAAAACAAACAAAAATGGGGGCGCCTGGGTGGCTCAGTCGTTAAGCATCTGCCTTCAGCTCAGGTCATGATCCCAGGGTCCTGAGATCGAGCCCCACATTGAGCCCCATATCGGGCTCCCTGCTCGGCAGGAAGCCTGCTTCTCCCTCTCCCACTCCCCCTGCTTGTGTTCCCTCTCTCGCTGTGACTCTGTCAATAAATAAAATATTAAAAAAAAACCCAAAAAACACAAATGTCGCTAAAACTATTTAACACCTGATACAAGTGACCTATGTACTAATTCACTTATTCCTTGAACAACCCATTGACAAAGGCACTCCATGCTTCCCATCTTCAGATAACTGAGGCCCAAAGGTGGTAAATGACTTGCCTCGGTGGAGCCAGGGCCAGAAGCTGCTAACGTCTGAGGAGGTGCCACGTGGAGGAGACATTAGCGGCATCCGGTATAGAGGGAACACGGAGATATGACAGTGCGACAGAGCTCAGAAGGGACAGAGCTGGAGGTCCGAGCAGGGCTGCTTGGCTCCAGAGCGCCTACTCATGTCCTCTCAGCCTCGGTACCACCACCGCCGAGGCCAGACTCAGGGATCAGAGCCCCAGAAGTGGGGTGTTTCTGTGGTTTCGAGGGAATGAGAGCGCGTTGAGGACGTCTGCCCGTGTGAGAGAACAGACACCCGGCAGGGGATGGGGATGGCGCAAGTGCTGACATTGCTTCCTTCCTTGCACCCGTCAAGTTTACGGCTCAAGTACCCGCATCTTCAGTAGACCGGGAGGAACTGCTTCCTGCAGGGCGGAGATAGGGAGCAGGGAAGGGGGCGAGCGGACAGGCTGGGAGGAAGGCGAGGGGGCCCGGAAGAGCTGCTGGCTTCTCTGCCCTGCCTTCTGGTGCTTCCACGTAACCATTTTTTGTCCTCTGGCAAGGACAAAGCTGGTCTATTAAGAGAAGCCCATGCTGGCTGCAGAGATTTCGGATTCTAAGCACGGTAGCAAGGGGGAGAAACATCTCTAAAGAACAGTCCTCAATTTTCTCCCTTAAAATATAGGTATATGTAAATTATCCCTCAATAAATAGGTAAGTAAATACTAAACCAAATAAACTGTATTGGGGGAGAGTATGGAGAAAATACATGAATAAACCGGGATGTGTGGAAATACACGTGAAGGAAATAGTCTATAATAAACATGCCATCTCTTAGCTAATCCTTTCCTTCTACCTGCAAGAAAAATGAATTTCAAATATGCCCCGATGTCTTGGAATAAACCAGCGGTTCTTGCAAACAAGTGAAGAGAATGGAAATTCAAGTGGCACTGATAGCAAGAGAAGGAAGGAACAGGGAATCGGCGCCGACTGTGAAGAGGCCCCTTGACCACCAGGCAGACCCCAGCAGAAGACTCTTCCCCACGTCACCAGAGCAATCCACTTTTCAAGGTGAAAAATCCTGTGGCCCTTTAAGACCCTAGTGGGAAAAACAGTAAATTGTTTTTATAGAAGGTGGGTCAAACCTTTCGGCCATGTGGGCTGCTCCAAGCTCACTGATGAAGGCTTTGGCCTGGAATTGTCCCAGGGCTGAGGCTTCTGGCCAATACATCACACTGCCTCGGGACACTAAGTCTGTCTTTGCCTTACCCTTTGTATTTCTCAATCCACATTCCTTTTTGGGGTGAAATACTCCATTATTTCTGCTTTGTTCTGGGCTGTCTCCTGTCTCTGTCCCTATTAACTCGTGGCAACAAAAGAAACAAACAGAAGCAGGGGATTTCATGCTTAGCCGCTAGAGACACTGGCCTCCTGGCTTTGCAGAGGAGCAGACATCTGAGACCCTGAATGGAAGAGAGTGCTGCTGTGCTGAGCCAGACCAGGGACCCACGTGGCTCCCAGCCTGTGCATCAGTCATCCCTGATGGGCGGCATTCACTAGTCCTGGGACAAGCACCTCAAGATGAACCAAAAGTAGGGTTTTAAAAGTTAGGGCATGTATCTGATAATTAGATTTAAATAGACTCTAATTCAAGGCATTCCTATGTTCCCAGCTCTCTACAATTTCAGGACTTTTCATACTGAAAATCGGTCAAGGGGGAGAAGGGTGGGTTTTTGTTTTTGTTTTTTAAACTAAAACTCAAAAAGGTAGCTAAGTAGAAGATAAAGGTCTTACTTTTACTATGCAGTTCTTCTAATGGCTAGATGGAAGATCTCATTTCTAACTATCGATTTTTAAAATAACAGAATTATCCAATAAAACTAGCAGAAAATTTCCCAGGCATGACTGTGTGTAATAAGACTCAAGCTTTATATGCATATTCACACACGTACCCAAATTAGGGCTTCACCTGGGTCAGTTTCAGACCATGTATTTTTTTTTTTTTCCTATAGAGCCAAGAAATAAAAAATTGAGCTGAAAATGAACGATTAATGCATTTTGTATCAAATCTCATTTTTGGTCACTATCTGAACAGAACACTTCTAGATGGGAAGTGGGGCATAAAAATATATAAACAGTTTAATATTCCTTACCAAGGGCATTTTCCTATACTTTGTACACTTAGGAAGAGTCAGGGAATGAAGACATTTGGAAGAGTCAGGAAATGAAGACATTTAAAAAGAGCTAGGCTCCCTAAGTGGACCTTCAAGTAGGTTTAAGTATCCTCTAAAAATCCCCAGAAGAGACCCTAACAAAGCAAATTCTCTCTGCTCTTGGTACTTTGGGTGCTTTTGGAACTGGAGCTGGGGAGCCTTGTAATACAAGAAAGCAAAACAAACCAAACTCAAGTTGGCTTCCTGGTAGCCCCTAACAGTGGAAATCCTATTCCCAGATTTTGGGAAACAAGAGAGCATTCCTTCACTTAACAATCTTTAGGCTCCACAAAGATGGGTCTGAGGCCCACATATCCCATCAGTCACCAATTCCTGATCTGTCCCACTCAGTCTCTGTGATCTCCCCGCTGTTCTCAGCCCTAAAGCCTTTGTTCAAAAACATTCCCACTATCTCCTAGATAACACAGTCTGTTCTCCCAACTGGTCTCCTTACCTCAGGTTTACCAGACTCCAGTTCAGTCTCCAAAATGCTAACAGTGACCTTTCTTAAACACATCAAGTCATTCCCAAGATTTCAAATCTTTCCACGACCACCTAGAATGTCAGGATAAAGTCCAAGCTCCTTATCTAAGCAGATAGGCTCCTCATGATCTAGACTTTGCCTTCTTTTGTGGTCTCCAATGGCTGCTCGAGGGATCACGTGAGATAATGGTTGTTAATGTCTGTAAAGCACCTAAACCAGGGTTCGACACACAAAATTTAAAGTTATATTTTAAGTTTATAATGTATAGGAGATGATTTTCCACCATATTAATGACCCCCATGGCAGTCATACAGATCTGTGTGCACAGGTCGTGTTCCAGTCTCTTTCATGCTCCAAGTGCAAGGAACTGGCCCTCTGCCTACACATCATTCTCCACTATCTCCCTCTAGCTGGCTCCTGTCACCCTTCGAAATTCAGCTCCATGATCTTTTTTTTCCCAGAAAGACTTCTTTGCCCTCAGTCTGATTTAGATGATCTTCTTTAACTTCTTTAGCACCTTTTCTATTCCACTGTCATAACACTTCTCATTCTGTGAAGCTGATTTCCAGTCCATATTCCCCCCACCAGACTTGGAGCCCTTGAATGTAGGCACCACTTCTAATTCAGCTTTGGAACTTCAGTGTCTGACACAGCATCCACCCCGTGGTTGATAAGCTCCCCCATGATTCAGTACATGGCTTTATTAAGTGCATAGTCTGACAAGCCTGAAATGGAGCCCCACTGGGATCTGGAGAAGTTATTTCACCGATATCTGTTTCCCAATCCAGAAAGTGGGGATCATGTCCCAGATTGCTGGGAGTAGTCAGTGAGATACTCTATACCAAATGCTCTCAATAGTGCTCAATCAGTAGGTATTACCATCATGACTTATTAGATTTCTCACTTAGAGTTGTTTTCCTAAAGAGAACAGATTTTTCTGGCCAATCAGGACTCTCTTCAGAGTAGATAATTAAAGAATTAATTCAGCATTTGGATTTATTTTATTATCCATTTGGTCAAAGTTCTGATATGATATACCAAATGCCAACGGTGACCAAGGACATGTAGACAGTCCTTTGGTTTGCTATAATAACAGCCATTAAAAGGGATCACGATATGATGTATTGTGGGACCATCACTGGATTTTTTTTTTTCTTCACCTGAGAGGAGAAAACTCCTATGAAACGGCTTTTAAACATTACTGGTATATCTTAACAGGTAAACCAATTCTCTGAATCTGAATGTGAATCTCCTCCTACGTGTATGTGGACCTAGACAAAAGCGTCATAGGGAATCAAGGGTCTGTAACCCACGTATATCCTCAAATCTCGTTGCTGTTAACTGCTGACAAAGATGAATGTTTACTACGGTCTGGCACTGAGGAGCCAACACAGTGCGCGAGATGTGCTCTCGCCTCACACATCAACGCCCGTGTCAGACAGATTCTGCCTGCGGAGTCTGCACTGGTGGGGGGGGCCCAGCTGGGTATTTCAGATCCACAGCTGAGCTGGCAGCAGTGGTATTTCAAGTCATCTTCTCACTTTAGAAGCTGGAATTAGTCGGAGAGAGTTATTTAAAGGTGCATTTCATTAAAGAGGCGCTTTCCAGCCACTGTCAAACTTCACAGAGGCTGAACACAGATGAAGGCAGCTCCACCTGAGGTCATCAGAGCCATCACCAGGTTTCTCTCAGCCCCCACACGTCACTGATCAAAAATGAAATACCAACAAAAATAATCTTCCGTTCCCTCAGAAGTAGCACGTGGACTTCATATTAAAAACATTTTTATTGGGCGCCTGGGTGGCTCAGTCGTTAAGCGTCTGCCTTCGGCTCAGGTCATGGTCCCAGGGTCCTGGGATCGAGTCCCACATCGGGCTCCCTGCTCTGCGGGGAGCCTGCTTCTCCCTCTCCCACTCCCCCTGCTTGTGTTCCTGCTCTCGCTGTCTCTGTCAAATAAATAAATAAAATCTTTAAAAAAAAAAACCAAAACATTTTTATTATTTGTTCTATTTAACTCCCTGGGATACAGCACAAATGCCTTAAATTATGTCCCCATATAGGTTACAGAGACAATACGGGTCCCATTTAACAGGATGGTGAAGATATCTGAGGACTCTGTGGGCCTGACCTATTTATCTGGGGTCTTCCCACAACAAAGTCCGATCAACTTTTTTCTTCTTTCTCGAGGGGTCAAATAAGGCACCAACTCCCATCAAAGGAATTCTCAAGCTACCAAGAAAATACGATAATTTCAAAGAAGTGTCCTTTTTCTTTTACACCAGACAGGAGTCTGCTTCTAAACAGCAGCATACTGATAATGCACAGAATAGATGAGAAGCTAAAGGACAGCAAGAACCAAGGCAGCCCATGGTGACATGGCGGCAACCGCTACTTCAGGAGTCGCCATTTGTACTTGGCACCCTGCACCCAACTCCACTGTGGTGAAGAATGACCTCTGACTGCACCAGCCAGGTGCCAATGAGCATCAGGCTGGAGCATCCAACTGGACGAACCTCGGCTTCATACTGGGGTCCTGGCTGCCAGGGAGCAGAGAACAAAAATAGCTGTCCCCTACCTTCAGCAATGAAAGGAGGGAGCCCCGAAGCCAAGCTCCTGTGGGATTGCAAATAGAGCATTCATTTGTAGGGCAGCCAAAAACAATACCAACTACACATTTTGTCCCTTGGCCCAGCAGACAGCAGACTTTTTCTATTATGACAATTTAAAGAACATAAAATACAACAGCATTTGCTGATCTTCCAATTCCATGGATTTACTCTGAAAGAATACGCCAGAGTCTTAGGAATGGCCAAGAAGAGTCCAGCTGACTCAAGGCAGAGGGCAGGATGGAAGCTAGTAGAAAATCTGGCTGGGATTTTCCTGAGCAAACATGTTTGCCCTCTTAATGTCCCACTTATGCACTCACAGCTCTTCTATCCTACATGCATTCTCGGCTTTCCTTCCATCGTCCTACCGCTCTATTCTCACATGTATGAAGGTGGGGGTTGGCTGTGTACGTACAGAAGGCTAATGCCTGGCACCTCTGATGTCCACACTTGCATATTCTCGCTTTCCTTTCACTTTAGTATCTTGGTGGAAAATGGGACAGGGCAGACTTGGAGATGTGTACAGCATGTAGCTTTTGTTACTTAAGAACAAAAATTCAATCAGGTAGTTGTCTGTGCTATAGCTTGTCACTAGAAACACAAATCCCCTGATGATGTGTGACTGGGCCGTTTTTTTGTTTTTGTTCGTTAATAGACCACTCTGGTGTTCAACATATTTCTCCAATGTATAATTCTTCCAGTCTCCCTTTTCTGGTTTGCAAATTATAGCATAATCGAGAAGCAACTGTTACAACAAAAAACTACTCACCTGGAACATACACACACAAAAAGAGCAATCATATTTATGCTTTGCAAAAAATTAAAAATTTTTAAAAACCATGGTCTTTGGCTGACAAATTCAGCTTTCCCAAAAGAATAAAATCTGAATGCTTGCAGTAAACAAGCATGTTAAAGAACAACTAACGATATGGAGAAGGAGGTTGGAAGGAAAAGCATTAGATAACGACATGGTTTGTTTGTTTTGTTTTTTAAAGGACATTTTGTCTCATTTGGTGAATCTGTGGAAATAATTTACGGCAGTCTGTACGAGGAATTATGACCCCACCTGAATGGACTCTGTAGTTCTCCATGGCTCTCCAGAAGCAGGAAAGGCTACACTCATGATTCTTTGAATCTAGTGTTAGAATCGATTTTATAATTACAATAATAGTGCATACAAAGGTCCTCGAGGGAACTGTTCATGGACAAATTAGAGACACTGTTGGCAGAGATAAAATATTCATCACCAAAAGAGTACATAAAATGTATCTGAGAGGATCAGGACTCATCTGGGAATCACAAGGGGAGTAAGACATTACCGGAAAAATGCAAGTATTCTCTGCTACGTAAAAATCTGAAACAAAGAATTTCAGTCTTAACTAATTCTGTATATATTAAAGTAAGACCTCACGGTCACATAATCTGGTAGCAGTGGGGTATGGTAGAGAATACAAAATTGCCCTGAGATTTTCTTAACTAGCAAGACTTCCAAATCAAGTATACATGAACACCACAGCTCTCTGCAATCCTATTAGTTTTCCGTGATTTACAATTTCCTATAATTTCTATTCACATATTTCTATTTACCCTCAAAAAAGTACAGATGATATGAAATCTTCAACCCTGAGATTTTTGAAATGCTACATTATGCAATGTTAAATCATGTATTTCTTATATGCTTTCTTTGATTTTTTATTGTAAGCCATAGCTAGTCCTTCTTTGAAAGAAATAAGAAGTGAATAAGGTAATAAAAAGAGATCCAATAAAATGTGAACAAATAGGAGCAAAAGATACACTCTAAATCCCCTTCAATTCAGGTTAAAGTAGGGATTTCCAGCGTTCACAGACCAAGGATAGAAAGGCAAAAGGAGCCAAAGGGGGGTCATACAGAGCGCACTACGTAATGTGCTCGCTCACCTGTGACTTCACACAGGATATGCCTCAGTGGGAGTTGCAACTGCCGCCTCAAATACTCTACCGAATCTCAGCTGGAGCATTTCCTACACTTGCATTACAAGACTCAGTATTTCTTCTACTCCAACAATTAATGAGATTTCAAAAAGGTTCAAGATTTAGAAAACAAAGCATACAATACTAAAATGTCAACTGCTAATAATTACACTTCACATACGTTCATCAGGTTTAAAACAATTTCTAACAACTTAACATTCAAATTATCTGGCTATAAAAAGCATATTAATTAACAAAATTTCTGGCTAGCCTTCTAAGACCGCTGCCTGACTAGATGAGTGTTTCAGGAAACAGTGATACCCTAGGTGTGATGAGGGCTTCATTACTCAAGAGGGGAAAAAAAAAAAGGTTTTTTTTTTTAAAAAAAAAAAAGACCTAAAAAACAACAGAAAGAGGATCATAAACCACGAAGAAAAGGAGAGTTCAAAGATAGGTGTAACAGGAAATGGACACCAAATGCAGAAAATACATGGGGGAAGAAAAAACTATTTATTTAGGATAGGTCCCAGGTAATGTACTGCAGGCTTCACCACCCTCTGTGCTGGGTGCCCACCTCCGCTCTTCTCCTCCCTGCTCCGTGGGCCCGCAGGCTGACCTGTAGGGACTGCACAGCTGGGCACCCCCGCCTTGTCTTCTAGTCCGATTGCACAGAGTAGAGGCACCAGTAAGAGAAGGCAGAAAGAATGAAACTGGGTGTTTATTCCCTCAGCTGCCTGAGAGTGAGACCCACAGCTCCAATCAGGCTAGCCCCTCCACTCAGCCCTCTCTGCCTCTGGGTTCCCATAAGGGCTCCCTCACTTTGCTCCTTTGGGACTATCGATGGTTTCCTCATACAGTGTCCACACCTCTGTATATTCTCATTAGTTAAAGCTCCTCAAATTACCCAATTTGAATAGATCATTTTTTTCCCTGCCAGAACCCTGATAGAGTCTTCTTAGCAACTGAAATGAAATCAAGAATGACACCTAGATTTCTGGCTTTAACAACTAAGGAATTAAGGTTTGGGGGTACTGGAGGAGAAAGAAATTTAAGAATTTGGTTTTAGTTATCTCTGAGATGCCTATTGGTTTGGGGTTCTGAAGAGGGGTCAGTGTTGATATAAATAGGAGTATTGCTGGGTAGTTTTTAAGCCACGGGTGAGGTCACCTAGGGAGTCTGTATGTCCAGAGGGGAGTGTGAGTTTTCTTGGTATTCTTGTAAGAAATGACTCCTTTTGTAAACTAATGTTAAAATTACTAAAGGCAAAATGTAAAAACTTCACTCTTCCTTATGCTTTTGTCTTATAAATCCCATTATTGTACTTTAACAAACTTAATTCATTAAATTCCCTTTAAATTGTATTTATAAATTTAATATATTGGCTTAACACAAACATTTCGAAGCACTAAATTCTTTGTAACATCAATAAATCAAACATAAAACTTGGTAGATCTTAAATTCTCAAACATTTCAATCCTGATTACAAAAACATACTAAGATCACAAGTCTAAATTATTCAATTTGATAGTTTTAATTAGAATCACAATTAAATCATGATTATAGAAAAAATCTTTTAATTACAAAAATTAAAATGTTATTTCAAACCTACCACGAAAATATCAATAATTAAAGTTTGATTTACTTTATGCCCATCCATAATTCTAAATTTCATCCAAAGACTTCTGACAGCAAGTCATGATTTGGATTCTTCTGTGAAGTATCAGTCATGTATAGAATTCTTTGCCAAGTCCCTATAATGGAAATGCCAGGCCTTAAAAATGGTTTTGTTAAGGAGCAGGTACCCCAGAGTGAAGCTGATACCACATAATTCTTCCCTGAGATCTGGATCAGCAACATCCCTCCTAGGCTGTACCTAAATTATTTCATTAATTCACTGAATTTGCATTTCTTTGCATTTTAATGGCTTCCCATCTAGCTCTAAGGACACATTAAGGCCAATATTGTGGGTTGCTGTATCGCTCTTCTGGAAAACCAGTCTTACCACCAGATTCTAATCCCTTCAGCCTAATCGAGGAAAGTGCTACAGCTTTCCTCCTCCCTGTCCCTAAGTTCCCCCTCCTACTGAGTGATGCCCACCAGTATACAGCATGCGGCTATTTCTCGAACCAGGAAAGGGGGATTAGAGGAAAAGAGGGGGAAGGGGGCAGAGGGAAGGGGAGAAAGGCAAGGACTCTCTCCAGGACCCATTTCTTCCTCCATTTCTGTTTTCTGTTAGAGCAAAACAATTTAAAAGCATCATCTCTGTTTCCTCTCTTTCCTTTCTCTCCCAAACCCACTCTTATCAGGCTTTAACCATGTGCTCTCTTCTCAAGGTCATCAGTGATGTCCCCAGTATAGACCCAATGGTCAAATCTCAGCCCTCATGTTACAGGTCCTTTTAACACAACTCTCACCGTTTCCGCCTTACAGCTTTCTCACTTAACTCCTGGACACCACCCACTCTTCTGGATTTTCTCTTATTTTACAGAGAAGGGGGTTCCTCTCTAGTTGCTTCATCCCACCAACCTCTTACTCCTGGGATATCTGAGGCTGACCTAAAGCTTCTTTTCTATCTACACTTACATGCTTGATCTCATCCAGTCACATGCTTTCCATGTCTCTAGAAGCTTTTAACTTTAAATTTACATCTGCAGCATGGACCTCTGAACTCATAAGCAAATTATTCTGCCTATCCCAACTTGGATATCTAACTGGCGTCTCAAACTGAACATAGCCAGAATAGCACTCCTCACTTGTTCCCAACCTTTTCCTCCTCCATTAGTGACAACTCCATTTGCACTCAGGCCAAAAACCCTGGGATAATCCTTGGTATCTTTTTTTTTCTCTCAAACCACACAACTAATCAATCAGGAAATTCTGCCAGTAATAGCTTCAAAATATATCCAGAATCCAACTACTGCTTGCCCTCTACCCTTACAACTCTGGCCTAAGCCATGATCACCGTTTGTCTGGATTACTCTCCCCTTAGCCGCAGCTTTGTTTTCTGCTATTCCAGTTATGCACTTTGAAGCTCACTCCAGAAGCAGGTGATCCTCCTTCTAAAGAGTATCCTCAGCAGGTCAATAGGAGCCTAATGCTACGTCACAGCGCCTACGTCATTCCCCTGACTTCACCTCATCACATAGGCACTTTATCATCTCACATCATCACAAGGAGGGTGAGTGCAGGCCAATAAGACTGTGAGAGACCACTTCACATAACTTTTATTACGGTATATTGTTATAATTGTTCTATTTTTTTATTAGTTGTTAATCTCTTACTGTGTCTATTTTATAAATTAAACTTTATCACAGGTATCTACGTACAGGAAAAAACACATACACAGGTTCAGTACTATCTGAGGTATCTAGTATCCACTGGGGGTCTTAGATCGTATCCCCAACAGCTAAGGGGGACAGGGAGACTGTGCAGTCTCACAGCTGGCTTCCTCCTCCCACCCTAGCCTCCCCAGAATCTGTTTACAAAACAGCAACTGGAGCGGTCCTGTTAAAATGCAGCACAGCTCTGGGGCGCCTGGGTGGCTCAGTTGGTTGAGCATCTGACTCGATTTCGGTTCAGATCATGATCTCAGCGTCATGGGATCAAACCCTTTGTAGGGCTCCTCACTCATCGAGGAGTCTGCTGGAAATTCTTTCTCCCTCTCCCTCTGCTCTTCCCCTCCCCCCCCACAGTTCACGTGTGCACACTCTTGTCTCTAAAATAAATAAATCTTTAAAAAAAATTTTAAAAAGAGGACATTCCTTTAAACACACACACACACACACACACACACCATAGCTCTTTTCCACTCTAAGTCCTCTCAGGCCACCAATCTAACTCAGGGTAAAAATTAAAGTCCTTATAATGGACTGTATGATCCTATAAAATCTGCCACCACCTCTGTCCCTACCATCCCTCCCCGTCCTACAGTTTCATCCCCCAGTTGCTCAGGCAAACTGGTGTCTTAGCAGTTCATGGATCATGCAAGGCACAATCCTACTTCAGGGCCCTCGCACTTGCCATTCCCTCTGCCTGCAAATCTCTCACCCCTAGATACACAGGTGATTCAGTCACTCCTTTATCTTGTTTGGGTCTCTGCTCATAATCACTTTTCAGTGAGACGTGCCCTAATTACTCTTTATTAAAAAGTATATCCTTCCCTCCTCACAACATTCCCTATCCCCCTTTCCTGCTATGTTTTTCCATAACATTTATCTTCATAAGAAGATATTCAATAATTTACTTATTCATTGGTTTGAAATCTCCCCTCACTAGAATGGAAATCCTATGAGGGCAGGAGTTCTTGCAGGCTTTTGACTGATACATCCTTAGCAACTAGAACATGAGCACACATCCCATACATTTATTATTAAAGATTTATCTATTTGAGAGAGAGAGAGAGAGAGCACGTGAGTGGTGGGAAGGAACAGAGGGAGAGGGAAAGAGAAACCCAAGCAGACTCTGCCCTGAATGTGGAGCCCAACGTCATGACCCTGAGATCATGACCTGAGCAGAAACCAAGAGTTAGAGGCTCAACCGACTAAGCCACCCAGGCGTTCCCCCCAAGCAATAAATATTTTTAAACTAATTTGTTGAATGGTTTCCACAGATCCTCTACAAGCATATTGGATTATTTCCTAACCTCTTATTAGATTGAGGTCAATGGAGTTTATATTCTATCTATCTTTTCCTTGAACATGAACACATATCCTCTTAAATCACATCTTACTGGTTTTGGCGTATCTTATACCTTTATCTGACTTAGGAAGTTTTGTTTTCCTCTAGAATTACAACACTAATATCATGCCAATGACAAAGAGGGGGTAGGTCTAGGCAGACTCCTGGAGCTGTCCAACCTTTCTGAGTTGGGTACAAGAGGAGAAACCAAGCAGTCTGACTAAGGGGATGGGGGGGAACAACTAGAAAACAGGGTCATAAAAGTCAAGAAAGATTAAGTGTTTCAACAAGAGGGAGGAGAAGGTGATCAACTAAGATAAATGCTTCTAAGTAGTAACTTAAGATCAGAACACACAGATAAACGTTATATTTGGGAGTATGCAGGATGTTGGTGATCTTGATAATCTCAGGGGAATAGTAGAAATGGAAATCCAGGGTGTATAGGTCCAAATATGCTCTTTCTCACTTGAGGTGTTTTACCTGGGCCATTCCCCTCAATTCTCATTGTTTCAACTATATTGAGGACTTCCAAATCCTATGTATAGGCTTCGATCTCTTTCTGGAGACTCAAGCCAGTGTTTTTAAGTTTCCTGTTAGACATCTATATCTAGATATCCCTTAGGCACTCAAAAACTCAAATTCATCATTAATCTTCCCACCCATTTGTTCCTCATCCCTATATGTCCTACTTTAGTAAATGGTACCATCCAACCCACCATCTAACGCCAGAAACCATTTAAACATCCTCACTCCTTTCTCTTTCACACTGCTCACAATTCATGAAGGCCCCCACTTGTGTTGATTCTACCTCTTAAATTTTTCTTCAATGTATATATGTTCTATCCCTACTGTTTTACAACAGAGCCTTCATTGTTTATTGACAGAACTGTAACTACTTCAACATATGTCTAGCACATCACAGCTGCTGAATCAACTACTTGTTGATTCACTGAAGTAGCTCAAAGGGCTCTATTAAGGTTGTTCAGATTTATGGTTATAAAATCAGTCTGAGATATCACCAATGAGATATCACTGATGGATCTACCACAAATAAAGCACCAAATGGAAAGTACCATCTGGATTTGAGTGTTCACTGGGAGATTATGGTCGTGAACACTGTAGAATCCTGACTATGACTGTCACTCATTGGAATTATTCCCACTATTACTTTCCATAGTTGCTCCTTGTCCACTCGACCTTCCACAATGTATTTCCCCTTCCTAACTTACTCTCCATTGTCTACAAATTGTAACTTCAATGAAAGAACCTGAGCATTGCTAAGACAGACAAAATAGGTAACACATTATTAGTTTATCTTTGTTGAGACGTGGACCCAATGAGATGTTCGTCTTGAACAAGAAGTGACAAGTCATGACTGGGAGAACACAGGCAAGGATAGAAGAGGATGCAAGCCTAAGACTCATGACTGCTCACTTCCTGCAATGCCCTGAGACCCAGCTACATAGTCTTAACCTTGATAACCTTCAGAAGGCCTCACCAGGAGAGCACAGAAAAGATCTCAGAACTGTTTTGGCCCCAAAACATTTTTGAAGCAAGTTAGAAAAGTTATGAAACTCACAGTTGTCATACTTGACTTGCATCCAGAAACACAACTCAAATGAAGCATGTAGTCTAAATGGTTGATGGTTTTCAGCTGGATGTACTTTCCAGCTACCTAAAATGAAAAATCTTTCTCTAGTCTTACCCTAATAAAAATCTTTGACCTGGCAAGGGGAGGAAAAAACAAACAAACAAAAAATTATCTACCTTTTTGTCAAAGTGAGGAGAGGGGTTGGGTAATAGAAGATAGAATAACTTTACATAGCTTTAAGCACTGTAATTTATAGGTTAAATACAGTCTAGAAAGCCAAAGCCTGGAAAGAATCTACTATCAGCATACCTGATACATCATACACAAAAAAACGAATCCCCTATTATCTAACTCCTACCATGGAAGAGTTTTACTTTCAGCTGTACACACTTCTCAAGGGGATCTCTAGTCATGCTATTTGGATTCCCAAAGGGCTGGCCTGGAGTGGGGTTTCCCACACAGTAGGGTGTCCCCATCTCTATAGTAGATGGAAACGATATACAGACTTCCTGAGACACTCAGGATGATTATTACTCAGAAAGTAAGTCCATATTCCTTTTGTCCAAGAGGCAATACTGTTCTCATTTCTCATGGCCCACTTACCCCTCCTAACTCCTCCTCCCTGCTCTAGGCTCACACTGCACTCTGTATACTCATTATTTCATGTTGCTCATGATCAATTACTATATTGCATTAGAGCCAACATATGACTGAATGTCTGTCTCTCCCATTAAATGTACGGTTTAACGCAATCATTTATTCAACTTTGCATCATTATGCCTGACAGCGTGTTTGTGAAATGTGTCAATCAATGGATAAAATTAATCATATCTAATCTCAAGCAAATTGAACAGATCCATTAAAATAGTCCAGAATCAAGGTTAGGTTGGATTAATGGAAAATATGAAGGTTTTAGTCTCACTTTTTGAGGTAGAGTCTCTATTCACTACCCATATTCTAACTGGTAATTTACTTGCAAGCCTCAGAAAGATCTAAAAAAGGTATTCCTTGTCTCAGACTTTGAAAATTATCTTATAAGAATAACAGATGCAGGGGAGTTCACTTTAAAGTATATTTTAAGAACAATAATTTTTTTTGTAAAGATTTTATCCATTTATTTAATTGACAGAGAGAGACAGCGAGAGAGGGAACAGAAGCAGGGGAAGTGGGCGAGAGAGAAGCTTCCCGCCAAGCAGGGAGCCCGATGCGGGGCTCGATCCCAGGACCCTGGAACCATAACCTGAGCCGAAGGCAGTCGCCTAACCAACTGAGCCACGCAGGCGCCCCTTAAGAACAATAATTTAAATGAGATATGAACACTTACATACTAACTGCTCTTTGGGGCTAAGAATGAAAACAATTGTCTGAATCATTTGATTTATATAAGGAAAAAAGATAAAGCTGCCTGAAAGCTTCTGGAACCAGGAGTTTTGAGTCAGAGCTATACATTTCTTACAACAACCCCTATCCCCATAATTGGGGTGTCCCTCTCAAAAATCAAACAACCTGTGGTCAATATATACTGAGGCAACAAGACTCGAGAGGGTTATTTCAACAAAGAGAAATTAAAATTTTGTGTTCAGACAATCAATAAAAATGTGGAATAAAATGAATCCAACCCCTTACCTTGTTTTTATTCATAAGGAATCCTGCAAAGAAGATTTTATCAGGATACAAAATAGGATGACTTAAATAACTACAAAAACAAATGGAGGCCATAAAATTCTTCCACAGGCTAGAGAAGGAAATAATTTGCTGTCTCCATTAATCTAAAGGTTGGTCCAACCCCTCATGTTTCAGGAAAAGTTCTGTTATGTCTAGTCCAGTTATAGGCACACATAGATGTACATTTGACTTTTTTTCTATTTTTTTCTGATGCTTAAAGTACTTGTAAAAAATAATTCAATCAAATGTATAAGGGAGAAAAGTCAAAGTCCCTCCATACTCTAACCTCCGAAAAGATTATAGGTGTTTGGTTCTTCAACTTTTTTATGCATATATACTAGTGTTTATACACCATTTTCTCTTTTTACACAAAAACAGGATCACTGTATGCATAGTTATACAACTAGTTAGTTCATTGTTTCTGATTTCTCATAGACAATCCTCTGTTCTGTTGATTCTTTTTAATGTCAGCACAGAGTTTCACTGTATGATCACCCCAAAATGGATTTAACCAGTCCCCAACTGGCTGATACGTGGTTAGTTTTAAACTATACAGAATTTAGATTTTAATTTTTTTTTTAAGATTTTATTTATTTATTTAACAGAGAGAGACAGCGAGAGAGGGAACACAAGCAGGGGAGTGGGACAGGGAGAAGCAGGCCCCCCACGGAGCAGGGAGCCCGATGCGGGGCTCCATCCCAGGACCCTGGGACCATGACCTGAGCCAAAGGCAGACGTTTAACGACTGAGACACCCAGGCACCCCCAGAATTTAGATTTTAGGGCTAAAGAAGACCTTATAGTGTATAACGTTGTCATTTCACAGATGAAAACACTGAACCCTCAAAATACCGAAGCATATTAATCAAAAAGATCACAGGCTTGCTTGGAGGGAGACAGGGAATATGGACTGCAGCTTTCTCTACTACTTAGAAGTTGAGAGCTCAAACTCTAGCATCCGACTTCTGGGTTTGACTCTCACCCAGCTTCATTATTTACTAGCTGAGCCACCTTTGCTAATCCTTTAACCTCTCTGGGACTGTTTTCTTATCTCCATAATGGTGATAATTATATAGTTTTTTGTCAAGCTAAGTTTGTTCTAATATAAAGTGCTCAGAGTATTACACTGGCAATGAAGCAGTAAGTGCTAATTACTACTGTTGCGGGCTAAATGTTTACGTCTCCCCCTTCAAATTCATTGTTTTGAAATGCTAACCCCCGAAAGGACAGTATTGGGAAGTAGGGCCTTTGGGAGGTGATCAGGTCTTTAAGGGTGGAGCCCTCATGAGTGGGATTGGTGCCCTTATATAAAAGAGATGCCAGAGAACAATCCTGTCCCTCCCACCATGTGAAAACATAGCAAAAAGTCTGGGCTGTCTATGAACCTCAGGAAGCAGGCCCTCATCAGACACTGAATCTGCTAACTATTTCACCTGGGACTTCCGAGGCTCTCAAACTGTAAAAAAATAAATAAATAAATGTTTGTTGTTTAAGCCACTCATTCTATAGTACTTTGGCACAGCAGCCCGCACTAAGACAATTATTGTTGCTATCACTATACCATGCTACCTCAAGCTTATTTTACACAATATTAACATTTCTGTTGGTATGGAGAGAACAGAAAGCCCAAGATTCTGGTTGTTATTCAAAATGTTGGTATTTATATGTTCATGCTCTCTCCATCATTCCTTATGAAAACATAAAATTACGTTAACAGCTATAGTGAGATATACTGAATTGTAAGTGATTAGATTTAAGTATATCCAATTGAAATAGAACTCTTACAAATGTGAATAAACATTTATTTATGTTAGGGTTACTAGTTACCCATATAAGCCTCGTTGGAATGAGGATTGGAGGAAGAAAAGGAAATCAAAACCAACAGTCCTACTATATTTTCAATCATATGAATTTTACAGTAAAGGGCGAAAATTTTAAGCTCCAAAGAATACACCAGTAAATATACTGTATTGATTCTTGAGCAGTAAAGACACCTGGCTCCAGTGGTAGACTAACATTTGCAGGAAACAGATGTGTTGGTTTTACCTCTTTGTGACTGGTAAGATTTGCACTTCCTTTAATATTGGTGGTATTACTGGTTTTCTGTCTTATTCTTTATTTTTTTACCTCAAACACATTAGAATGAAGTTTATTAGCATAGTCCAAAACGTTTGAACACTTTTCAACAGCAAGAACAACACACTCTATACTGTGAGGCAAAGCCTAATAAACCCACCAGGACCAGTCTGTCTGTTCTCATTCTAATGTTCTTCCCTTCTATAACCCCATCAGCTACACGTTACATTTTTCTTTATTGGTCAAAATCATGAAATTTTAGGTCACAGAATACTTTTCACTTTATGATCTAACAGCTTTTACTAAAAAAAAAAAAAAAAAAAAAAAAAAGCAGAGTTCATTTCAAAACTTAAAAGATTGAGTATGTAGCTCACCAGAATGGCCCAAGAGAGTCAGCATGTGGAACACAAATTACTTGTTGAAGTTAAAATTTATAGAGCATTTTGGCTGGTCCAAGACTAAAATTTAGAAGGTCAAGTAGGTATTTAAAGGAAACTTATTTTAGACTGAACTCATCACTATTCTACTTAAAGTCACTTTAGCCATTTAAAATTTAAATTTGAATATTTAAGAATCAGGGGACATTTTCATCACTTTTTCAAAAGGAATCTTTGGTAATAAAAAGTCAAGCAGGACTCAGATCAAAGGTTAAAATTTCTCAGACCATATTTTTTTCTCAGGCCTGCACCCCCTAATCAGGTAAACAAGCTTCAATTGTTAAAATTATATAGCTTGGACCCTAAAGAAAAAGCAATTAAACATTCTTGTGACATCATGGGAAATTCTACTTTGAATATAGATCAACAGCAACAAGAAATAATAAAGTAGTTGATTAGCACACTTGCTGGCCCAGCTTTGCAACATATAAGCTCTTTAAAATTTTAATGCAGTCTTTTTAGTGATAGAAAATGGAAAGAAAACAAGCACGAAATTGGAAAAGATCAAGTCTGGGTCTCACCCCATCCCACTTTTAAAGAACTGAACTTGGTCTGTGTCCCCCAGAGGCTAGCGCCCAGACAAGAATAACTCTGGCAGGTCATTCCCAGGTCCTGAGTGGACTCCTAAATGAAGTCCTTCTCGTCTCTCTGTATGTTACCGTATGTGGAGCAATTCACTTACATCCCAACTGCACCTCACATGAGAAGACCCACTCTGAGACTATGCTGACGGGAAGAATCTGGAATTGGAAGTGTAAGACAGAAGGAAAAGGGGAGGAAATATTAATCTGGAGTGTCATGGTGAAAAGGCAGCACGAACTTGCCTGCGTATCTTCAGGTAATGAGAAACATCTCACAAAGGCCAAGGAAAGAACTTGAAGTGATTGCTCTTTTAATTCGCCTTTCAGGGAATGTCTTAAGGCCGGTGTCAGAGAAAAGCACCTAAACAGGAGGGGCTGCCCCTGCTTCATGATCACACTAGCTCTCAGCGTAATTAAAACTAATCCTTTTACCTGCCTACATTTCTTACAAGCAATCTGTCTAGCGCAGTGCATAAAAAAGGTCTGGATGCTTTGCACTGACAAGACTCAATCAGTACTTCGACATTTGGGGGAGAAAAATGCAAGTCCCAACAGCGGCAGCTCATTCGCTTATTGAAAACATTCAGCTACTTTAAAAGGCTTAGAACATGCAGAGCATAATGGTGTAGCAAAATGACAAGCCCTCATCAGAGGCCCTGCATCCAAAACTTGCTTACCTCAAGCTTTGAGACATAGCCAAGACATGAAAACTCTGGAGAAGGGAAAACTTATGCCATGACTTGCATTAAGAAACAGGCTGTAGGATCAACAGATGTTTACAAACCAGTTTTGGGTGCTGGACATTACACAGGGAGGATAGGAAAAAAAAACAACAAAAACCCTCTTTCACGAAATAGTTGATACAATTACAAACCAACTCCCTAGAAGGGTGACCTTGTGCTAGGGTGAGGGAGAGGTCAGTCCTGCTCTGTCCTCACGTCACCCTCCTGGCAGAACCAAAGGGAAAAACACAGGGAATACCTTGACTTAGGTGCCACGGGAGAGACATTTCACTCTTTTTTTTTTTTAAAGATTTTATTTATTTATGTGACAGAGAGAGACACAGCGAGAGAGGGAACACAAGCAGGGGGAGTGGGAGAGGGAGAAGCAGGCTTCCCGCGGAGCAGGGAGCCCGATGCGGGGCTCGATCCCAGGACCCTGGGATCATGACCTGAGCCGAAGGCAGATGCTCAACGACTGAGCCACCCAGGCGCCCTGAGACATTTCACTCTTGCAACACACACTTTGACCGTTGAAGACAAACTTTCTGCGCAGTTTTCTTCCTCTCCGCACTCTGACAGAGGGGCCCGAACAACAGGTAAATAACTTGAGCCACAATTATCCTGCTACAGTGATTGTTCTCACACGGTTATTTTATTTACACATTACTTGTTAGAACGTCAAAAATCCTGCCTTTCCAAATTGGATTTACTTTCACCACTTTTTTGCAGCTCAGTTGCCTATCATGGGATATACCACCCCTGCGCCCTGGTCTCTATCTCAATGCCTCCAAGTCAGTAGGGGAGGCAAACAGTGTTAGTGATTCTCATCACCTCAACAGCTTTCCTTGGCTTCCTCTTCCATTCACATCTACAGCTTTCCAGAAACAAGAGGGTGAGGTAACCCAAAGTCCCTGATCTTCTCATCCTGGTAACTGGGGCTCCTTAGAAAGTTTCAAGCCAGGAATTTAAAGTCACGTGGATTATAATCAGGCAAGCAAGATATGTGACTGGCAAAAAACTCAAAGGAAGAAAGGATTCCCTCACAGCCCCAAACACTGGTACCAGCCAGAGTAGATACAAATGAATTATAAAGGCGTTATTTTTAAAGTCACACGAATGAGTTCTCCTTCACCCCAGTTTAATGACTCCCAGCCCCTTAAAGGTTTAATGCTTAACTTATTTTTTTAGGCAGGTACAACAAAGGAGCATCCTCCTACACTGTAGAAAATCAAGGCAGAAAAACGGTGTTTGTGTGATACAGAGGTGTGCTGAGGAGGAGGATGGCTTGCCCCCAGGATGTCCACATCCTAATCCCTGGAACCTGTAAATATGTTACATTACATGGAAAGAGGGTGAACTGAGGTTGCTAATCAGCTGACCTTTACAAGAATATGCGGGAATGATCCAGGTGGCCCCAATGTAATCACAGTGGTCCTTAAACGGGGAAGGAGGAGAGACAGAGCACTGTGAGAAAGAAGGGCTAGTCATCGATGGCTGAGAGGACAGAAAGACTCAGGAGCCGAGGCAAATCAGCCTCCAGACACTGGAAAAGGCCGGACAATGGCTTCTCCCCTAGAGCCTCCAGAAAAGGATGCAATCCCACCGACACATTGATTTTATCCTGGTGAGACGCATTTCAGACTTCTCACCTCCAGAACCATCGAGTAAGTAATGTATTATTTTTAAATTTATTTATTTGAGGAAGCAGGAGGAGCGGCAGGCAGAGGGAGAAGCAGGCTCCCCGCTGAGCAGGGAGCCTGATGCAATGCAGGGATCAATCCCAGGACACCAGAATCATGACCTGAGCCGAAGGCAGACGCTTAACCAACTGAGCCACCCAGGCGCCCCTAATGTATGTTGTTTTAAGTCACTAAGCATGTGGTAATTTGTTATAACAGCAGAGATGCTGGAGAATGGCCCAGATCTTTTAAATTATACAGAAGATCATTTTGTATGTAATTTTCCTTGAAGTATTTGCAAGAAAGGATGTTATATTTTTGTTTTCATTTTCCTTATTAGGGTTTTCTGAGGTCAGATTAATATCTGGCATATCAACTTCCATGAATGAGTGACATCAAGAGAAAAGAAGTTTCAACAAATTTCTCAATTAAAAAGCAATGTAGTGAAGTCCTAGAGAAGCAGCGGTTGTCCATTCTAAGGGTAGGAAAAGTTAATGTGATTCCCCATTCTCTGCCACAGCTTCAGGAGGCTCCCTATCTTCCATGGGCAATCACCCCACGTGGGAATAGTCTGTCCAAACATCTTAAGAAAAAGAAAAAAAAAATCATAGGTTGTTTCCTCCCTGTCACCTGGCCTCATCTTACTCTCCTGAATCCTCAATCCTTCACACATAATTTACTCTTCCTTCCTCTCTTCTTCTATCTTTTACATACACACCTCTCACTTGTTGATATAAACCTCAGGGGACATAGATTTAATATCAACCAAGAGAAAATATAATTACCCCCAAGTAGATATAAAAGGTTAATATATTTTAAAACCAAATAGGGTAACATCTAACTTCTGGTCACCTAACCATCAATCTCAACTATATCTAAGACATAGGTAAGAAAATAAAATGGAGAAAAAAGGCATCTGGGTAGTCAAAGTAGATATGCCAAAGTGTATCAACTTTAAATTTATATACCTCATTGACAGTACAGTTCCCCACATTCGTAGTCCCAATCTAATGACATTCATTTTAGATAGAATTCTAACAGATTAGATTATCTAGTTTCGGCAGATTCAAAACATGAGGGTGAAAAACAGGAAGAGATGAAGGACAGATATCTTTTTAAAAAGAGGGGAAGGTAACATCCATTTATGGAGTATTTACCGGATGCTAAGCCCATATGGAGCACTTTGACCACCTGATCTGACACAGAGGATGAAACTTTGCTCTCCCTGGAGCTAAGTGGCCCAGAATTAGAAAAAAGGGATATATGTACATACATATATATGAGCAGGAAGAGAACTCAATCTTTTCTCCATCTGATTCAGAAATGAACTCTTTTCCCACCAATGAATGAATGACAAAATGAGTCAAAACACAAGCCCAAGATTTCAGCAAGAGCAGCATTGTAGAGGGTCACATAAAGCTGAAAAAACACTCATGCATTACTAAAAATCTCTTAAAGGCATCCCTATATAAAAGGATTTTTCAAGAAAGGTAAAATCATGATTCCCACAGATACAAAATATGTATCCAAAGTTCCTTTTAACTCATTAATTAATTAATTAATTAACTGAGGGAATGGAAAGAGAGGTCACAGCCAGTTCAAAAGAGCAAAGAACCACAAATTTAATGTAGCAAAGGAATGTTGAAACAAATGTGCGAACACTGGTCAACTGCATTCCCCAGGATATAACTAATTTGCATCTCTATGGACAAGAATTATCTGTACTGGTTTCAATTTTCTACAACTTCTAGTTCTACAGAGTTATAAAACAGTCTAGTCAAAGACAAAAACTCAGGCCCTTATGTAGAGAAATCCCCTCAGAGAGGAATGAAAGTTTATCCTGGCATTGAAAGAGTATCCAAAAGTCTTTTTTTGCCCATTTTAAAGTACTACATTTTTCTTATATCAACACTGCACCATAGCACAGTGACCGATAACTACACTGTCTTCAGTATATTCTTGCAAAGACTAAATTTGTGATAAAAACTTGAAAATTTTTCCATCTAATTGGCTATCTATGTAGATCTGCCAATCCCAATGATGCTGTGGAATGTACCCACTGCATACTTGATAAGTGATTGGAAGGCAAGGGGGGTGGGGGGAATTGTTCGAGGATGACCTTCCCAAGTATTTCCTAGTATCACAACTCCCCTTCCTTATTAGAATAGATTTCTGGACAATAAACTATTCAACACCATTTGATTTCTCTTCTTAAAGCACAAGTCCAATACCTTGTTCCTATTTGCTAATATAGTAAGTCTATGAAAGTAAAAGCCAACATCCAATGATTTTCATATTGTCAATTCTATGGTATTTTTTGGTGATCTACAGGTCATATACACAAGCTTCTACATCTGGCTCAGTAACATTGATTTTAAGACTCTTACAATTTTAATCACGGCAATTCCTTTGTATGTGTGGAGCCATCAACTAGGACCATTCCATATACAAATGAATGATCCCCAGAACTGCTGTGTGAGCTAAGAAGGTCAGTGATCCACAGTGAACTGAGAAAGTTAAGAATATAGGGCTTTTCTTTCTATAAAAAGTTACCTTTATAAACTTGCTACTGAGGCCGAGGGGTAGGAGGGGTGAAAGCTTTCTCTGTCATGAAATGAACTTAGTGACGGTACATAAGTATTGTTTTTCTAATGTCTTTATGGCAAAGTAAAGCCGTATATCCAGGCTTTTGCCTTTATTATGTTCCATAAAATCCCTAAATCTGGAAGCTAGTACATAAAAATCTTTGGAAAGTTGAGTAATAAAGGATACATTAGGTTATATACAGTTTTCATTTTGAGGAGGAAATCAATGTATTTGTCACATGTTAATCAAACCACAAAATGTCCTTTGGGATAAAGACAACTTTTCCATCCACGGTTATGAGCACCGATAAAAAAACAAATCACATGCGACCATCATCTTTGCCAGACTCCATTGTATTTGCTGTAATTCCCTAGGAGACTTGCAGAAATTCCACACTGCCCATATTTTCAAGAATTAAGATTTTCACTTTTCTTTCTTTCCCAACACTTCCTCTAAGAACTTAGTCTTAAACTGTCATAAATGAACTAAGATTTTTGGCAGATGTACATTGCTTTGAATTGTTCATCAGTACCTATGATACCTAAACATGAATTTGTGTTGTTCCCTTTTAAGCTGATTCCAGACTGTGGCCTTCTTAAAGTCCCTGACAAATTACCCAATACCCAATCTTCCTTCTAGAAACTAATGAAAATGCACACACCCTAAAATTTTGATAATGGTAAAGAAGTTTCAAGACAAGTTTTGTACTTTTTCCCTACCTTTTTATATGGCAGTGTAGGCACAATAAAATTTGTAAAGTTAAGGTTAAACACGTAAAATTTCTCAGAATTGTGGATCCAAAGTCAAAATTAAAGCAGTGATTCTGAACATTTCTGCCTAATTTTAGAGCCAGGAAAACTCAGTTACCACTCAGAATCCATGTATTTATATGTAGCTTGTGGAGTATTTTTCATGAAATACCCGGAAAAATGTTGAGTCATTTACTAATAATTATCTTTGCTACTAATTCCCTTGCACTTTTCCAACTCCCCTGATTGCACACCCCTGAAAAATCTAGTAACTGCTATGGTGTGGAGAGCTCTCAGTCTGGGTGAAGTACTTCCCAAGCACTTTAGAAGGATTATCGCATTTAATCCTCACAACTCCCCTGGGAGGTACGCACTTTAATCAGCCCCTGTGACCCTGAAGGAAACTGCAGTTTAGAGAAAACACTTGCCCAAGATTATACAGCTAACACAATCTGGAATTTGAACACAGGCCTAATCTGCTTTCAAAAAATTTAACCACTGCCCTGTATACCTCTTAGGGAAAAGACAGCAGGTAACAAAGTTATTCTACGTTGTTTCTTCTCAACAGGTTAGGGCCTGGCCCTGGATCCCCAAATACCAGACATCTCCGAATTACTGTCCATCTTCACTGGCTGGCCCATCCAACATACTGCAGATCTGTTCTTTGACTACAAGGTGTGATCTTCTAGGAGCTGAGGGACATGCCACTTCAACTATTATTAGACCCAAGACCCAGTGAGGAACTCAAACCTGGTATCTTACATATGATTAATCGTTCAACAAACCTTATGTGAGCACTGCCATATTTAGGTAACAGTTAAAGCAAGTGACATTTTGCAATGGAGAACCAAATATGTGAAAGGCAGGTTCTTGTCCTCTAGGAACTTCCAGACAAAGGCATGAAGAAGACCGTCTCCAGCAACAGCCACTAGAGATACCTGAGGATCGCTATTTTTTAATAATTTTTTTTTAAGATTTTATTTATTTTTTTGACAGAGAGCACAAGCAGGGGAAGTAACAGGCCGAGGGAAAGGGAGAAGCGGGCTTGCCGCCAAGCAGGGAGCCCGATGTGGGGCTCAATCCCAGGACTCCGGAATCATGACCTGAGCCGACGGCAGATGCTTAGCCGACGGCAGATGCTTAGCCGACGGGGCCACCCAGGTGTCCCTTTAAATAGTTTTTAAATTCTCTTTGGAGAATCCAGATTAATAGCACCAAATAAGAGACCTCAATAGGAAAAAGAAAAGAAACCAAATAGTGGGAGTAATAGACAATGAGTTTTACAATGAACTGGCCGAAAGTCTAAACCCGTTTAATCCTAGCAGTTTTATCGTTTCTGTACAGTTGTTAAGACTTACAGTGGCAAAAACAACAAACTCCAGCATCTCAAACACAGTAATTAGAGGCTCATGGGTGCCAAAAGATGAACAAGAAGGCATGCTCCCTGCCTTCATGGAAGTTAATAGTCCAGAGAGGAAGTTAAATGCTAAACAAGGAGAAACACAAACATTTTAATACTGACAGTGAGAAATACTATGAAGGAAAAGAATAGGGTGCTTTTTAAAGATTTTGTTTATTTATTTGAGAGAGACAGAAAGAGAGTGCACATGCAGGCGGGGGGTGGGGTAGGGAACAGAGGGGGTAGAGAGAGGGAAGGGAAGGGGAAAGAACTCAGGCAGACTTCACACTGAGCATGGAGCCCAATGCAGGGCTCGCTCTCACGACCCTGAGATCATGACCTGAGCCGAAACCAAGAGCTGGCTGCTTAACCAACTGAGCCACCCAGGTGCCGCAATAGCGTGTTTTTTAAAAGTTTAACAGAGCTAGTCCAATTTAAATGGAGTTAGGAAGACATACCTGGGGGGGGCGGGGGGGGGGCGGCAATCTTAGCTGAAAGATAGATAAAAGTTAGCCAGACTGAGAACGGGGAAAAGAATGGAGAAGGAGCTGCAGTTGTGTAAGCCTTGAGGAAGAAAATAGTTTGACTTGTTATGGAAATTGAAAGGGCCCATGCGATAGTGAAGCAGCCATTGCGGAAAGCAGGAAAGAGGCCCAAGAAAAGGTAAGGGGCAGCCAAACTATGAATACACCTGAACCAAAAGTCTTCCAATAACCCCTGAAGATAGACTACAACTGTCTATAACCAACATCTCAGATAAAGACAAATGATGAATATCCAAATTCCACATCTGAGAAAATTAGCAATATTAAATAACATAAATTGACTTTCAAAATTCTTAAGTGATGGCCAATTTGGAACTGGAAAGGCTCATCTAATCCAACAAACCCCAATCCCTCCAAATGAGTTAAGAAAGGAGGTCCATGCATCAGACGCTGTTATGTTTTCTTGCCCTTTTTTCAGAGAAACTATGCCCCTCTACCACGGCTCTTTGGTGCCCTAAACCACATGAGCAGAATATACAAAACATACCCGGACCCTAAGCACTACTGTGTGGGTGCACAGGATGCGGCACACGCCTACACCCAGTTCCTTCAGTATGCCGGAATGGGGGTGTCGTATGCACAGGGAGAGTGAGAAAACAGCCCACGTGCACTGAAAACCCTGCTGATAGAGACATTTCACGGGAGCCCAATGTTACCTCTTTAAAAAAAAAAAGAAATGTGAAAGGCACAGGGGCGCCTGGGTGGCCCCACCAGTTAAACATCGGACTCTTGGTTTCCGCTCACGTCATGATCTCAGGGTCCTGGGATTCAGCCCCACGTTGGGCTCCGCGCTCGGGCTGAGTCCGCTTGGGATTCTCTCTCCCTCTGGCCTTCCTCCCACTTGTGCTCTCTCTAAAATAAATAGATCTAAACAACAACAACAAGTGAAAGGCACAAGCATCGAAACACAGGCCGAGCGTGCCTCCGTTTGCTCTTACTTCTGTGGAATGGCTCCGACGGCACACCGACTCTCCGACCAAACTGCTGAGAAGGCAATCTGTATGGTAAGAAAAATGAGGAAAGACTTCTGATTCAAGTGGCAGATAAAACATAATCATTTAGTTCCACCTTCACCTGCAACTGTACTGAAATGATTAAAAGATCTTTTTCAAACGACAACCACACTTGGACAAAGAAAAGAACTACAACTTTCCGGCAAGCAGCTGGCAGAAGGAGTGGTAAGTGTGGCCCAGCAGAGCGGAAGAATTCCATCTCCACAAGCAGTGGGGGAAGGGTCAGACGACACACTTAGCTCACAGGACTCCGGAGCAGCTCAGAAATTGGTGGAATCCGAGATCCCTTCTAAGGGAGAGTGAAGGTGCGGCTGAAAAGAGAAGGATTGGTTGCAAGTCCTTTAAAAGACTTCTAGTTCTTGATCTGCTTCCCCATTTCACTAGCTGGGCAACTGTCCCTGCCTACCCCAGTAGAAGACTAGAGGCTTCGTCCCTGGGAGACATGGAACGCAGTATCTGAACTGAGGAGCGCCAGGCACAGCTTATAACAGGGGTATGTGCAGAAAAGGGGAATCAAGCAAAAAAAAATTTTTTTTAAGTAGACTTGACACCCAGTGTGGAGCCCTACTCGGGGCTTATACTCACGATCCTGAGATTAAGACCTGAACTGAGATCAAGAATAGGACGCTTAACCAACTGAGCCACCCAGGTGCCCTAGAGAACCAAGGGAAACTTTAACATAGTGAATTCTCAGATCCCTGGGCCCTTTGGCCTACATGCTTCCCTGAGCACTGAGAACTAAGCTTATATCCTCCAGGTGGGAGCTTGAGAGGTTGTTGGGAGTATCTGACCAGCCCAAGAGAGAAAACCTAAAGGTATGATTACTAGACCCTCCCGGATAAAACCACCAAACACTCCTGGGGTGAAACTCAGAGCAGACAAGTCCCACTTGGGCACAGAGAACTGAATTAGCTTTATATGCCCCACTTTTAACAGGCGAGAATTGCCGAGCATCTAAGAAAAGTCATTAATACAAAAAATAGAAACCTAACAGAAACAAAAGGCAACTTGAGAAAAACTGAGCTGTACAGGGAGATGAAAACAGATCTATATTGTTAATGTCAAAAAAGCCTAAAGTTAGAAGATAACGTGTTCATGAAAGAACAGCAACAAGATACTACAAAACAAAAAAGAATCGAAGTAGGGAAAAAAATGGGTGGGCAAAAATTTGGAACTCAATAAAAGACTTAAGATAAATTTAAGAAAAAATCTCCCAGGAAACAGAGCAAAAGAAAAAAGAGATGAAAAATATAAGTCACAAAGATTAGAGGATCACTTCAGGAGAGCCAATCAAGAAAAAAAAAAAAAAAATCAAGAAAGTTTCACAGAACTAAAGGATTTGAGTTTTTAAGTTGAAAGGGTCTAACACATCTGGCTATGAAAACAGTCACACTGATTTCAGACACCATGAAATTTCAGAAGACTGGAGTTTCCAAACTGGATTCTAAAACAAACAAAAAACAACAACAACGAAAATCACCACCACCACCACCACACACACAAAAAACAGATCAGATACAAAGAGTTCAGGATCAAAATGACATTGGTCCTCTAGAGAGCAAAACTGGAAGCTTAGAAGCAAATGGAGCAATACTTTCAAAACCATGAGGGAAAAATTATTCCCAACCTAGAATTCTACACCAACTAGACCATCAATCATGAGTTTGATAAGCAAAACGTCAAAAAACTGACCTCCAGTGCACCCTGGAGTAAGCCAAGAAAGACGAAGACTTGGAGCCCAGCAGGGATCCTACACAAGAAGTCAGGGGATTCCCTGGCATGATAATCCAGGGGGTTGGGGGAGGACAGCCACGCAGCAACCTGGACAGCAACCAATCCAGATGGGAGCAGATTGGGAGCTCCGGGAGAAATACCACCAAGATGACCAGATAGACTTGCACAGCATACCTGTTTGAAATTATTACCAGGAGGAATGGGGAATGAATTTATGAGGATACAGCTTAAGTGACAAGACAGGACAATCAGTAACTCCAGGGAGAAGACCTGAACAAGACGAAAGAGTAATCCTAATTTCACAAGAGCCATGAATAGCATTTACAAGAGAGAGTACCAGAAACTGAAAAATCCAAGCAGCCACATAAGCACAGTATTTAGAATGACAGAGGTAAACACACACATGATAAAAAGCTAAATAGTTGAAAGTGAAGAAAACTAGAGGAAAGTTAGAGGGAATTAGGGGAGAAAAAAGTCACCACTTGTTTTCATAATATACTTTTAAAAATTATTTGGCCCTTTTAAGATTATTTTTTATCAGGGCTATATAGGAACAAAAACTAAATAAAAAAGCAAGAGATACGGAACAGAATTCAATATTCACTTCTGCATCCCTTATCATACTAGAAAAATATGTGTGCCTGTATTTTATAGCACAGAAAATGCTATTCTTTTTAAGTGACAATTCTGAGGCCTTTTTTCAAAAGCACATTTTGTGGGGGGAAAAAAAAAATTTCACTTCCGATGCATCATTTGTTAGTACCTAGACACTGACCAGACACGCTGCATAAATAATGGCTAATTTGTGAAGTTATTTGCAAAGTCAACATTCTTTCAGAGTCTTTCAAACTAGCAGCCTTTCTTATTTTTTAACTTTTATGTATTCATAACCCACCTTTCCCTCAAAGGAGTCAAATGGTTAACTTTTTCTAACATCACAAATTTCTCTTAAAAGTATAAAGATACACAGTGAGTTAGGGCATTATAGAATGTTAGAGCATAATTTCCAGAACAGCTAGAGACAGTTCTCTGAAAAAGGAAAAAAAGGAAGTAGTAGAGATAATTTTTTCTTTATGTTTAGATTGAACCCTATACCAAAATATTTGTCCCTTTATGTCTTCCTGGAAATTGAAAAGCCAAAGAAAAACAAGCATTAATTCAAAAAAACAAGCTTTTTCTTTGTATCAAGTAGTTCTTACTAAACTGCAAGAAATGTCTCAACGTACCTACTTCAAAATAGTATTAAGATTCTGTGACACAGGTATTGTAATCATAAAATTCCTGCAATTAAAATTCTGTCTTTCGTGAACTGTCATTTCTTAAGCAAGGCAAGAGAATTTTGGCTGAATTAACCAGGTATTGGTATTACCCATTTTTACTGGACTCCCTGGACTTTCCAACTAATTTGGTTCCATTATTTCCTTGAAAATATATACTTTCAAGACAGTGGCTTGAAGAAATTCAATGATACTTCAAAAAATAAATTTATTGTGAAATATATTTTATTTGTCAAAATATAGTATTGCAAGTCGCCCTTAGAGAACCCAAGTTCACCCAGAAGTTTCCATTTCCAGAAAATTCCTCTGATATTAAAGGATACCTGAGCAATGGCAAAATCTGAGGCACCTGGGCCTCAAAATTAGAAGGTCGTTCTGAATAAAGTACCTTGATTTTCCCAAGAGTTTTTTTTTATTATTGTTTGGTTGTCTGAATTGACTCCTCAAGTAAGTTCCAAACACTCTGAAGAATTTTCAAAAGTATAACCATCTTAGAATTGGAGGAGACCTTAAATGCCCTTGTCCATATAGAACTGTGCACAATGAAGTTAACTCGGTTGACAAGACTCCTGGTTAATTGAGTCTCCTAGAACCTGATCTAATGCTCTTTCTGCAACACTACATGATACAACTGGCAAAACCAATACAGTTACTACCTGATACTTTTTAGCAACCAGCAGGAAAATATTTTTTATTAGGTGACTTTTATCTTTGTACTCACACATACGGGGATGTTCTACCTTCATGCAAAATCAAACTAGGGTTCTGTTTATTGCTCAAAAGACACAGCTGTTATTGAAAACAGACCTGTATTTCCAGGTTATCTTCCCCTATTAGGTTAGTGACTTGTTTGATGTGCATGAAGTAGGACACATGGTCACAGACTGGGTGTCACTGCCAGTTTTCTCTGGTCCTACTAGATCACAGAGGGCAACAAGTTGTGTGTGGGGGGGGGCGGTGGGGGGAGGCTATCATATCCGTTAAGACTTTAAAATCCATCAACAGGCCCTATTCACTGAGTGAAAACCAAGGCAATCTTCCTTATCTATGCTCCAGAAAGCAATTCCTTGCTCAGTTATAATACTGCAACATCAGAGAGCTGATGGGAGTTTTAGGTTGCACTTAAGTGAAATGTGTTTACATTCTCATCTTACTTTTAAAAAGAAAATATAGGGGCGCCTGGGTGGCTCAGTCGGTTAAGCGACTGCCTTCGGCTCAGGTCATGATCCTGGAGTCCCGGGATCGAGTCCCGCATCGGGCTCCCTGCTCGGCAGGGAGTCTGCTTCTCCCTCTGACCCTCCTCCCTCTCATGCTCTCTGTCTCTCATTCTCTCTGTCTCAAATAAATAAATAAAATCTTTAAAAAAAAA
>NC_138375.1:36376926-36404354 GCF_054177405.1 Leptonychotes weddellii
GTTTGGCTGCAAGTAACTGAAATCTCACTTTATGGTGCTTTAAACCAAGGGTCAGCAAACTTAAAAGGGCCAGAGAGTAGCCGTTTTAGGCTTTGGGCCAAATAGTCTCTGTGGTAACTACTCAACTCTGTCCTTGTAGCCTGGAAGCAGCCACTGACAATACCTAATCAATGCGTGTGGCTGTGTTCCAATAACACCTCAGTTTTAAAAAGGCAGCCAGCCCACAGGTCCTAATTTGCCAACCACCAGTTTAATCAAGATGTCAAACCCCTGGTTTAAAGAGATAGAACTAAAACAAACAAACCGAAAAACCACCCCAAGGTAACAAGAAGGCTACAGCAGCTCCAGATGTCACATCCATGTTCAAGGTAAAAGGAAGGGCAATGGGGGGTGGAGAGGTAGGGGGGCTGAGGCAACCACATCTGTCCCTTTCACAAGAAAGCAAAAGTTTCCCCAAAAGCGCCTCAACCAGACACACACCCCCCCCATCATTGGTTAGAACAAAGCAACACAGATGGGCACAACCCAAGACTCATAAGCATCTTAGACAAACCATGATCCATTCATTGCCTAGGCCTAGACACATTGCTACCTCAAATAAAACTAGGCTTCTTATACTAGAAATGGATGAATAGTTACTGGGTATACAATTGACAGTATTTGTCACATTGGACTTTATTTTTTGTATTTTCTCTATTGGTATAATCCGCTCCAAGAAAATTAAGTGTGCTTTCTTCGCTTTGAACTAATTAGTCAAATGGAGATTAAGATTAAGCACGTCTGATGGGGGAAGAAAAAAGAAATCAAATCAAAGTAAATCTATCTCTGGCTCCCTAAAAATCGTGAGTTAAATGGGGAAGCAGAGACTGAGACACCTGAATGACAGTCCTGCAGCCTGGCTTTGCAACCTGAGCAAAAATACTTAACCTAGGCACGCCTCCATCTCCAGCTGGAAAAATGAGACTGTTCAATGAGATGCTCTCTAAGGTCTAACATCCTATGAGTTCTTTATATTATTTGATCAAGCAAATATAGCATGAGGTACACAGTCAAAATTTCATTCGAAAATAGCAAAACCCAAATCACAAATGTGGAGGATTCCCAGAGAGAGTAAAGTCTTACTAAAGAAAAAGGCTTTTATTCAAATAACATTTCACACTTTGCTAAAAGATTGGCATTCCCTTCAACCTTTCCAATTTCCAAGAAAACACCCGTGTAAGAAGGGTAGTTAACTTTTTAAAAACACTATAAATATGTCTTGTAAAGATTATACTGTTTCTTACAACAAACATAAAATAGTTCAAATCCAAGATGGTAACTGTTCTAGATACACTACTAACATAGGATGCCCCCCAAGAAACCCCCCACCCGTTCCCATAACTCCAATTAAGCACTGCAAAAGATAAGGCAGTAATCAGATTTGTTTTTGACACACTGCTCAAATGATCACCCCTTTTATCAATAAATTGGAAATTAATCAAAACAAAGTAAAAACCATTAAGAGTCCTTAAGAAATATGCTTTGCAAGAGGAATCCAAACAAGTAACTCTCAGGAATTTGAGCAAAACAGGAAAGAAAAGAACAGACAAGAAGGGACGGGGAGAGGAAGTTTTGGAGGAAAATTCTATTGAGCAAACATGTTCCCATGTTTTTCTGAGAAATCTAGTTTTATATCTATGTGACAGAGAGAAATTCTTTTCAATAAGTTGGTCCTAACTTCATTAAAAATACACCCCAAACTAAGTGAATGCTGTAACACTTAAATTATTACAGAAAGCTTTTCTTATCTAGTGCACTTCATACAATATTTAAAGACTTGAAAAATGGGCAGAACTGAAAACCCATCGCATCATATTGGAGAGAATGTGACTTGTAAGTGGTGCTCAAAACAAAAACACCAATCCTTTTTTGTCATTGTTACGGTGGTAAAAATACACTTATCACTAAATTTGAACACATACGTGAGTGTGAAGCCTTTACAAAGAGCCCAAAGGAGTCTATCAAATGATTATTGTATGGCACAAGAGCAAAAGGAAGGACAGAAAGGAGGTAAAACCACCTCGAATACTCAGGGGCTACTGGAGGTTAGTAGGAAGCCTTCAGTCCAGTGCACGTTTAACAGAGAGCGCTTTCTCCAGGAATGGAGATCACTTCGTGCCAGACACTGGGCTAGATAAGAGATACCCCACGAGTGAGAATTCTGTAAGGATTCTGCCCTGTAAGAGAACAGGCAGCAGTTCTCAATCCTGACATACCAAAGGGGTTAGCAGGGGTTTCCCCAAATGCCCGTTCTCAGACAGATGAAAGAGCTTCCTTTGAAAAATGCTGGAGCTTTTCACCTCTGCAAAGCCTGTTTCCCTCTATGTTGTCTGCCATGGCCGTCTGGGAGTTTTAATCAACCCCCCAGCCTCTTCACCATTTGTCATGTACACCAACATACAATAGGAAAACACATTTTCAGACATGCCTCAGCATGCCAGGGATGGGATGGACCCTCACTACTCCAACTGCTTTGGACAAAATGTGCAAAATACATGGCTTAATCCATTTATGCAAAAAGACACACACGAAGTTTAACCTGAAATGTCCTGAATGCTCCATGTGGGCATTTTCCATACTTCCAACTTTATCACATCAATGATGGAGAA
The DNA here is from genome assembly GCF_054177405.1 of Leptonychotes weddellii. Classification (NCBI taxonomy): domain Eukaryota; kingdom Metazoa; phylum Chordata; class Mammalia; order Carnivora; family Phocidae; genus Leptonychotes; species Leptonychotes weddellii. The sequence goes on from NC_138375.1 coordinate 36,379,575, forward strand.
TTTAAGAGGGTTTGGGTCATATTTATTTATTTATTCTAAACCCTCATGTCTCTCACTTTCCACGCAGGAATCGGTGACTCTCCCCTAGCATAGTAGCTGTGACCCCACGTTGGAAGGAGGTATGATCAAAGGCAGCCTGGCCAGACTTGGGAAAACATTTCCACTGCGAATGGACATACTGCCTGTCAAAAGGTTATTCCCACCGCGTTGGGGCAGCAGATCACGTTACCCCAGAGTAACAACATGAAAGGGCAGAATCTGGCCATAGTCACCCACATACATGTTTTTCTTTCCAACAAGGGCAAATGGGAGACACTGACCTGAACAGGACATCCTTCTTATCACTTGAGTGTGGGTGGGGGTGGGCAGGGTGCCTTTCCCTAATCAATACAGCCCCTGAGCCACAGCCACTGTTTAATTCCTTTTATATTTTTCTTTTCATTCAGAAACAGCTCACATTCAGCAAGACTTTTCTGTCTTAAACTTTTTCTTTTCTTTTTTTTTTTTTAAATCCAAGCAATCACAAGCTATATTCTGTGGAAGACAAAATAACTTTGGAGGCGTAAATCTTAATGTCAATGACAGGAAGGCTTTGGTGAACCATTACCATAAATCTGACAAACGCTAATTTGATGGGTGGCTGTATCTGTCTGCTGCGCGGCCAGTCTAGACAGCCTATTGAGAAATCCTAAAACACAACTGTTTGTTCCCTGTAACACCATCTGGATATGGCAATAAGCGCCGACCCAGCGCCATTCACACATGGATCAAAGCACATGCTAATGCTATCATGAAGTCATACACATAAAAAATTCAATCTGAGAACTCGAAGCAATTTTCCTAAGTCTTCAGTGAAGAAACCCCAGACTTAGTGTGACTCAAGCTAAGTGCATGAAGGGGGGAGAGGGGGGAAAAAAGGAACCGAATATTTAATGAGCTTGGGCTTCCAGAGGAATGTTAGGCCACCCATTGTATTGGAAAAGGCTCATGTCACACTTCAGTCATGGTACCCGTCAGGGTGCCCCTTTACAAAAATTGATCTGAGGACCTTTGTAATTACCTGTTTCAGCCGGGGAGGGGCGGGGGGGGGCACAGCGGATTCATGACAAGAAATAAAAGAAGGGATCCAAGGTGTAAATCTAACATTATATTATATTGGTCTGAGCTGGCAGAAATTTTCAATATTGCACACAATATTAAAAACTTTTCTCATTAAACAGCAGTGTGGCATTAGATCAAAGAATCAAGGGCCTCCTATTGAACTTCTTTAAATATTACAAACATAAGAGCAAGTCTGGCTGTGCATAAAATAGAAACAAAGCCAATTTTTTTTTTGGTCCACCCTCATCCTATAGCGGGCTGGAGAGAAACACTGTTTCAGAAATCTCACTTGTTAGTCAAATGTGAAGAATCCTGACTTGTCCCAGGGTACTTAACAAGGCAGAAATGAATACAGGTCTTTATGAATTCACTCTGATAGGAAATTTTCAGTCAATATATTACTCCTTCAAAACTTTAAGCTACTCTTTCAAAATGTATCACTCAACAGCACCACTTCAATTGCAAACCATCCAAGCACTGTTTAATCTTCACCACCCTGTGAACCAAACTTCCCAGGGAGATAAGGAAGTTCTTCCTACACGCGGTGTTTCACTCCACTGTGAACAACTATAAGAAACTTCGATTGATTTGCTTCTTGGCTGGCTCATATCTGATGGAAGGACATAACTAAAACAATCTCATGAATTTGTTATTAGTCTGTCTGCTGGGAGACGGTAAATAGGTTATGTACCCAGTTTTCATATATCCTAAGCATAAGCTACACAGAGTCCCACCAACATATTTTATGACAGCAGTAATAGTTGTTTCTCCATCATACGTCTATGTAGGTGCATGTACACACATATACCGTAAGTAAATTTTTTTTAAATGTATTATTCATGTCGTGGGGTTAAAAAGACAATGACAAAACTGGTCGGGAATTACATGCTGTATCACTGATGGTGGCTTATGTTGCAAATTTCAAGGTGACATGGTGGTTAAGACTCCTGGAATATCCATACAAGTGAAGCAAAAGATGGTAACTGAAACAGGACTTTTAAAACACTTAGCAGCATGCAGATGTTTGAGCTGTTTCTACTCTACCTGCTAAAGCTTTAAAAGTAATAAAGAATAAAACATTACATTCCAGTTTTTAAAATGTCTTGAAGTAGAAAAAAAAAAGCTCAACTATATAATTAGTCATTTTACCATTCTAAATACAAATGCAGTAAAGAGAAAATGAAAGGTAAACAATTAAGCCACAGTTTTCCTAAAATTCAGTTTAATTTGAAAGACTTCTCGCCAAGTACTTCACAAAATATATTTATCTTCTTCTCAAATGGAGTAGTAGTAGCGATGCTTTTGTTTCGTAAAAAGGAAAAACCACCAATTTCACCCTCCCATAGTATGAAATCTTCCCTAGAAAGATCTTAAAATTTTAAAAATTCAGGAAATGTATTCTGCCAAATCGACTGTGCAAGTTTCCATTTAAATGATGATCATATATTGTTATTTTATATTCAACCTAAAATAGTTAATTATTATTATGTATTACAACATAATCTGGATCACAAAGAAAAACAGAACAGTTTTTCTGTACTGCAGGTTTCCATAAAGGAATTGCAAAAAAACTTCAAGAAGGTAATTTACCCTTTCCCAAAGAGAGCCTTATTCCCTGAACCTCCAAATAAACTGTAAAGATATTTGCCATTTTGGTGTACAAGTTAGTTAATATACACCAAGATATCTTAACAGGATTAAAAATATTTCATTTGCAAAGCATATGTGCAGACCCATAGGCATAAAAAGAAGTAACATTTACACACAAATGCACATCTCAGATGATCCACCATAATGATCAGATGCTACCCTAGATAGAATTAAGGGAAAACAGTTGAGACAAAATAAGTGAGAAATCATAATCACGCTTGTTAACCATTTTATACATTTATATAGACCTTTTACAAATACAGTTTAAAATCTTTATGCCATTCCCATGTTGGACTGACTACATTACAACTGATAATCATGTTGTCTAGCAGGCATGGCGTTCTTTCAGACTGTGGCTATAATTCTGTAAGTTTAAAAGAGGGGGAGAAAATCACCCAAACATTGCTTAATGTAGCTGATCAGGCTTTTTCAAAATTAGCCTGGGGATTTCATGTCAGGCAGCATTTGAAGGCACTCCGAGCCGCTGCAGTGGAACGGTACTGCCATCCACTGGCAAGTGCTGAACCGTGCCTGGGGAGTGCGGGCACCAGCAGCCTCCCGTTTCAGCTGCCCAGAGGGAACCTTCCATTCACTTGCACAGGGAACCAAAAAGAAAACGGAAGAGGCAGATGGCTCACAGTTTTACCTGACTTTAAAAGAGAGAGAGAGAGAGAGACAGAGAGCCTCTTTTTCCTTTCAAAGTGTACGCAGCGGTGTTTATTATTTTTAGAAAATTTTAAATATAGTGACGCACAGACTAAACTAACCTAGTAACACATATCCAGCCAAGAAAACAGTCACACCTGTATCTATGGAATGCTCCTGCTCCTACAGATAATTCTTTTCAACGCCACAGAATATTCTATCTAATTCTGCATAAAGGGCATTATCTTCTGACGAATGCAGATGACACACCAGCATAAGCAGGCCAAGATATCAGCATTCATATGCCAATCATAAAAGCATTCCTTCCGTATTACTACCAAGGAAATCACTTTACTTGGGGTCACTGTGGATCCAAGTCTGGCTCTGGATTCCTGCTGTACCATTAAAGCCCCTCTGGGAGGGAGCAATGGTGCACACTGAAATCCTAGATTTGACTGACCTAAATAAAAATCCATGCATATCAGACAAGCCTACAATAACATCACCAGCATGGAAGAACCTTTGCACACCTTTTTAATGCTCAAAGATACAGAGCAGAGGCTTTATAAAAGTTCTACCAATTTTTTAGTAGTTTACAAGTATATGTCAAATGGGGAAATATACAATATGAGGGTTCTCTAAAGTAACTTGGATCTGCATAATGTAACAACTCAAGAGAGGCTAGTCTTCTATCGGTGTACATGGATGCTGCTTTCCATTAGTTGCATTTGACTGCTAAAATATCTACAAGTATGGGCTATGGATTTTAACATTTTAGAGAGCAACTGCTACTGCTGTTTTATTTTTTCTTTTCTTAAAGACAGTAATCCGAAAACACATTACAGACACAAAACATGTAAATGACAGATTTTTAAAAGGATTTAGTCTCCACTAACGTAGCCGTTTTAGGCCACATAATTGCAGAACTCTAAAGAACCACAAAATAAACCGAAAACCCCAGACATAAAGAGATCCACTTATTAATTAAAAGCAGCTCTCTTACGCTATTAAAATAAGGTTGGCCATGCATACTTTATTGCTGTCACAGTCTCAGATGAGGCAGTATTCAAAACACATAAAAGTAAAGTTGAATAGTTCTCTATGTAGGGAATGGAGTTAAGTCATGTCTGCTTGCACAAAACTGTTTTGCAAAGAAGCCACATATAGAGGATCAGAGTGGAAGGAAAACAAAAAAAGAGTAAAAGCATCAAATCTCAAATTCAATGCTCCTCTTTGGTAGGGACAGTGAGGTATGCAGCAGACAACAGGAGTTGAACCAAGAAGGTCTAAAACTTTCCCTGTTTAAAAAACAGGAACCAGGAACCAAGACAGTCTGCAAAAGAAAGAGGCGGGGAGCTCATTTTTAAATTACATATTAATTGAATACAAGTTATTTGGGGGTGCCTTTTGTAAGCCTGGGTTTTGTTTTTAACCAATCTGATACAGACTGTATTGGTTACTCTGTGAAAAAAGGCAATAGTCACAAAAAGAAAAATAGAGGAGGGAGAGAAGGAGAAAAGGAAGGTAGGGAAAGAAGAACAGAATGATAACAGTAACTACTAATATTTCATAACGTGATTTTTAGGAATTTCTAAAAAATGACTAAACTCAATTTCTAAAGAACTGACTGTTCTTTCAAAGCTATGGGTGACTAGCTAGCAAAAATCAAAACCTTCACATAAAATTAGTCCTACATTTCATATGAATTTCTTCAAGAAGAGAGTAACTTAGCAGGTCTCTTGGAGGAATAACTACCTTTCTTTGCAGTGCTCTCATTGATTGGTCCGAGGATACCAAAATTATTTATGATCTTTGAAAGTATGGAAAGAAATTCCTATAATAGATTATAAAAACAAGACACTATCACGTTATTTTATGGGGTACTAATAACCACATAACTACTCCAACTGTACAGTAACTGCCATATAATTACAATGCCTAGTTATTTATGTCTCGCAGATTATATGGTACAAAAGCAAGTTACCTGTTACCATACATAAACATCTGTGGTCAGCAGGTGTGGAACATAGTTTGCTATAAAGGCCAAAACTGGCTTCAAAATTGATCTAGCATAGGAACATGATTCTCTTCCCTTTTCCTCCATTTTGTTTGTTTTTGCTCTAGATGAAAGGAGGAAACACAGAAGCTTCTGCAGGAGATATACAGCTTTTCAGAGTTGATGGTTTATCTAAGTGGAATCTGCTACTGAACTTTATTCAGCTGGTCCCCCCCAAGCGTGTCCTCACTTAGGCTTCTGTTTGACAGATTTCATTACCTGGAAATATAATGGCATGGAATTCAGATACCAGTGGCCTTAGGTTGGAAACTTTCTTCTTTCTTAATGTTTAATACAATAATCAGCACCTTAACTCCCATCCAAAGCACTCTAGGTACTAGGAGACCTTAAAAAGCAGTGATATGGGAACAGTGCTACTTCCTTCCACTTCTGCCACATTTACTAGTGTGATTAAATGGGGCTTATTCTGGAATTACACAGAGGAGTAAACCCCATTTATTTTCCCTCTGAAATCAGCAACAGACTCTAGCAAGAGATGAGAAACAATGCACATCATGTCATTTACTATTCTTTGTTTAGTTTGGGGAACTAACGGTGGCCACTAAGCTGTGCTCTTTGCCTGGGTCACCTGCCCTGCTTTGGTGAGACCCACGGCACTGACTCCAGCCTTGGCGCTAAGACTGGTAAGTCCTGGGAGTGAAATCATAGACACTTGTCCTTTTTTTTTTTTCCTTTAATTCTGAATAAAATTCCAGAATTGAGAGCAGTGAAAAAGCATTCTCTACCAGCAGCGGGCCCCCCCCCCGCCCCCACAATCTGACATTGTCTTGCTGCTTAGAGTCTAATTTCTTTCCCCAAATTGCTTCACCACATGGAAGGAAAGAATCACTACCTTTTATCTGAATTTTGTATCAGTCCAGGCATCTATGAGAATTTGTGTTCCCTTTCCATTTTCTTGTTTAGTAAGGTTAAGACCCAAACTATCACCTCAAGAGTTGTGGTACATACATTTCACGTGGGTCAGAAGACAAGCATTACAAAAATGAAATGATTTTATAATGACTTTGCTTTAATAGGGGGTTTTACACAGGAGGTTTCCTGGGAAGATGTCCAGGCAAACAGTGTCCAAAGCCCAGAATGAAGGGAAAATTCACCTTGATGCAACATAGCTGAAGAGGGATTTGCTGATTTGTTATTTTAAATGAAACACAAACTTCAATTCCAGCTCAGTTAGGAGAGCATTCCTTTGTCCTCCTACTTCAGCAATCTTTTTTTTTTCTTTCGAATCTTACGATTGAAAAACCAATCAAGAAGCTAGCATGTGCATACACATGCTGCCCCCCCCCACATATAAATACACACACACACACACACACACACATCCTCAAACAAGGGTTAATAAGAGCCCAGCTGGTTTAAGAGAAAATATATCTAAAACAATCCTACTCTTCTTAAGCATGAATTTCACACAAAGAGCTAGATGTAAACAAACCATATTTAATAATAAGTCTCTGTCAAGCTTACAACAGGATGCCCCCCAAAAATCATGGAGGCCCAAATAAGTAATTTTTATGTTATTTGGCCAGAAACATATGTGTGTGTGTGTGTGTCTCCTCAGTAATGGGTTTTTGTTTAGAAGTTTGGAAAAATTCTGAACAATGAAAAGGCAGGAGAAATTCAAGTGACTTGGAAAATACTCTTTCTGCACCACATAAGCATAAACAAAATAAATTCTAAAAGCGAATTTTATATACTAGTGGATGGGAAGTAAACATGAACCCAGCTGAACTGAAAGCTCAATCCTGAAAGGATAAGTAAGCAAGTTTCTCTTGAACCCAAATGATTCTCACACTTCTGAGAGGCACCATTCAGTTCCTTAAGGTGTCCTGTGGACAAAAACTTAAAGAGACAGCACAATTAAGTCAGTTCCTTGGCATTTTACTGGGGGAAAAAAAACAGAAGACTGATTATTTTCACCTAAAAGATTTAGGAATAGAGAGTATGGCAATAAAGTGACACCACGTTTCAAAAAAAAATCCCCCAAACCCTGAGATCTGATGCCCAGCTTATAAATGATTTGGCTAGGGCTCACCCCATAAACAAAACAAAAAATATTAAAGCCATCAATCTGGACACTATGGTGCTTTTTCTACAAAAGTCATCATGGTGTTCTAGGAGCTTCTCATCTAAGTTAACATTGACACCACCAGTCAGCAATAAATCAAAGCTATGTTTGTCTTACAAGCACGTAAAATCATCACCTTAAAAGGTATTAAAGTACTGGTACTGTTCCAAGGTAGGGAATGGGAGGTGGGGGGAGCAGGGACAGATACTCCCTCTTTCACCTTCCACCCAATGCTCTCTTATCTTCCCAAAGAAGGGGATTGGTAAGAAACTTTTCATCTACCCATTGGGATAAAATTGGAGGGTACTAGTGAAAATATGGGAAAACCCTCCCCATTCTTTTACTTCAAGGTCTGGACTAAGTATAATTCATGAAAGGAGACATGTCCTTTGGGAGTGAGGCTAGGCCTTGAAATTATCATGCATCATGTTATCTAAAGACAGTTGGGTGAGAGATAAATGGCCTTCATCCTTTTTTCATGAGAACAGTAAACCATCCTCCCATCATTTCTAAAAACTACATTTTTTAATTAGAACCTAAATCGTTTAAAAAAAAATTTTAAGATTTATTTATTTGAGAGAAAGAGAGAGAGAAAGCACAAGTGGGAGGGGCAGAGGGAGAGGGAGAGAAAATCTCAGACTCCTCACTGAGTGCAAAGCCCGACTCAGGGCTTGATCCCACAACCCCGAGATCATGACCTTTGCCGAAATGAAGAGTTGGATGCTTAACCGACTGCACCACTGAGGGGCCCCCATTTAAAAATTTTATATTCAAAATGGCCTGGTTAAAAAGACACTGTAGGAAATGTTTATGTTAGGATTAAAAATTAAAATTCTTAATATTTCTAATACTTTAATGGTACCTTTCTTGAGGCATTTGAAAGTTCACACAGTAGGCATGGTAGGCTGAATCCTATTGTCATTCTAAAATACCTTACCTAAGTAATTCCAGAGATATAAAAAGGTCTATAGGTTGACTGATAATTAATAGGAACTTATTTAGGCAACTTGGCAAAGACTTCCATTTTTTAGATTGGGACTTTTAGAGATAAACTTGCTGAACTGCATTATCTAAATGTGAAAATAACAGACTTGATCCATTTTAAGGTCTCAAATCAAAGTTTCAAGAAAACAAATCCAAACAGCATTGAGCTGAGAAATTACGTACAAACAAAACACCCATTTAACTGCAACGCAGTCCTTTCAAAAAATTTACTATCTAATGAGGCAATAGATCTAAGATTACAAACTTACCACCAGGCAGAACAGATCAAGTGCTAAGACTGAGAATAAACAGCAACTCTGGCAGCATGGGGGATGGCGAGAGCTTCTCTGGACTGGAAACTGGAGGCATTTCAGGAGAAGGTTAACACAATGCTGTTGCAATTGAGCAGTGCCTTGAATGTTGGATGCATTCTGAGTGAAGAAGACGAAAGCTTAAGTTCGAGTAGATGAATAAAAATTCAGGGCAGAGTCCAGAAAAAGATGTGGCCAGAGTTTAAATTATACCAGGATAAAGTGTGCTTGTGGCAATGCAGTGAAGAGACACGATGACCATTATGTTTTAGGAAGCTTCGTCCCAGCAGAGTGCAGTTAGGAGAGCAAGGTGATGGCGAGGGGGCCAGGGTCTAAGTGTCTAAGATGGAAGAGATGTGGCTGAACTTCAGCGGTGGCAGTGGGAACACACTGCGGTGATCCCCACACAATGGAAGGACCTGCCACTGCACTGAAGGACCATATGAAGAGGGCTGAGACAAGAATGACCGGAAAGTGGCACTGCAATTGACTAAGGCACAGGAAATGGAGTTGAAGGATTCAAGAATGAAAAGGAGTTTAATTTTGAAGAATATGAATTTGAGGGGCCAGTGGGTCAGACACGTACACAGAGCCAATGGGCAGTACAAGAGATTAACTGGTTGATGGACTGATTTCACATCTGCCACTATCCAAAACAGTTTCGAAAATGGGAGTACAGACAATTATATGGAAACAATATAAATAGCCATAATTCGGCATCTGGGCTCAGCAGTTAGAGATTAGATTGTGCAACTCAAGAGGAATCTAGAGACTGAAATTGAAAACTTGGACATCAGTGTAAAGAGGATAGTTGTCACCGCCCCTTGAGAGTAGGAGCGGTGAGTAGGGGAGGGAAGGAATTTTTTTTCTTTTTTTCCTCTTTAACTTTATAACATGCTTTTATTTGTATTTTTATCAAACACATACTACTTTTTCGAGTCAGTATTTTTTAAAGAAAAAAATGCAAGAAGACTGAAGCCATAGTAATAGACGATTATCACAGATTTAATCCTCAAATATTTAATGGATATTTAATATATATGAGGACTAGGCTAGGCGGTGTGTAAATCAGGAAGGTGATCCCCACCTGAGTGCTGTGAGAGTCCCATGGGAAAAGCACAAACATTGGAATCAAACAGGATTCAAACCTCTGCTCTTCCACAGACTAGTAACAACACGGGTTTCTTAAATTCTCTCAAGTTTAGCTACTCTCTTATAATACTGGGACTGAAAAAAAAAATACTTCTTAGGATTGTTACAAAGATTAGGAAAGTCAGCGTAGTTAAAAAGTACCTGAAGGACAGCCTTTGGCACACAGTAGTTACTCAATTAAGATTCCCTTCATGTCCATCATTCTGCCAACTTGGGGAAACCCAAAAATAAAAGAGTCAAGCAGACCAAAAAAAAAAAAATAAGAAGACTGAAAAAGGAGTGGTTGGAGCCTGTAGGTGAAAGAGGAAGGTACCAAGGTAAGAAAGAAACCAAGGGAGAAAAAGTTCCTTCATTCATCCATCCACCCAGGAGAAATGAACCACATGAGAGGTGCTGGAGTGGACAACTATGTGAAAGGCAGTAGAGAGGTTAAGAAGTATTCTTCGGCAACTAGGGAAGCGGTCCTTGCTGAGAGAACAGATCCAGTGGAACAGGAAAGGATGCCACTTGGCCAGAGGGCTAAGGTGGTGAAGAGTGGAGAAGGGGGAAGAGGCAGCCTCCTGAGAAATTTGTGACTGAGGGGGTGAGAGTTGAAAAATAAGGCTTCCGCAAAATTAAGTGGTTCAGGAATGAAGGAAGGAGAGTTTATGAAAAGAGAGTGCAGACAGGGAAGAGAGGGCAGAGTTAACTGTGAGGTCCTGAAGGAGATGAATGGGTGCCCAAGTAGAGAGGCTGACCTCAGAAAGGAGTAAGGACACACAGTCAGGAAAAGGTTAGAAATGTGTACAAAATGTGGATAAATAGTGACTTGTAAAGAAGGGCAAGGAAATTCCACTTGACCAACATCCACATTAGAAGCTTTTGGGCCAAGAATGGGATTTTCTCCAGTGACTCTCAAGGGCCTAGTAGGTAGAAATGGGGGTAGGGAGGAGGCTGGGAGAGGACAGAACAGTGGTAGAGAAAAAGTTAGAAGGGCAAGGGGATATATCAATTATACCTCGGGGGAGGGGGAAAGAGTATAGCCATGCGGTGTGGGGGGAGGTGGTCAAGGGATTCCAGGCATGCCAGTGAGCAAACAACTGAGATGGTGGGCTCTAGAGTTCAGGCCTGAGGGACCAGCAAGAGAAGGCTGGGACAGATGGAAGAAAGGGACAGCCAAATGGCCATTGACTAGATTGACTATGAAGAACAGGTGGGTTTAGAGGCAGTAAAGGACTAAGGAGGTAAAAGGACAGGACGCTGTGAGCAGGAGAGCTCAGAATTTGGACCCTTAGGAATGAGGCAAGTCCAGGCCACACACGGGCAGAAGCTGGCTGATTAAGAGGAATGGAGAGGCCAGGCATTCAGCCAGTCATGAAAGTAGGAGGAGAGGTTACCTACAATAATGCCGGAAGACCAGCTGGGGCCAAGAGAAACAAATCCGGAGAAGGAAACAATAGAGAAAATAGACATAAAATTTTCTGAATTTAAAAACTATTTAAAACTGTTCTTCTGGATAACACTTTGTTTGAAAAGTTTTTAAGAAGTTAACATGAATGAAATCTAATTCAAATCAAAGCCACATTCGGGAAAGCCATTCCACCATTCATCTGCCTTCAACTGAAGTGAGACACTGAAGGATCCAAACTTTTTTCCTACACCACAACCCATCTCAACTGACATGGCAAAACATGTCACAATAACTGAGCGAAAGAACACTGACTCTGTCAGCACTGAGGGCAGGTCATCTGAACTCATCCTCTCCCTTCTTGCACCAGAGAAGAGAGAAGATAACAGGATCCTCAGGGCCTCCTAAAGCCAAAATGTGTTCACGAGTCATCCCACCTCCAGGAAGATGGCGTGACTAACACAGACCTTATCTCTCCCTTGGGTTGGCACAGCTCTTCCACATCTACTACCTCTCTTAATCCTCACAGGCACTCTGGAAGGCCAGTATTACTACTATGAGCATGTTTCTAAGGGAGGCGTCCGGGGCAAGAAGACTTGCTTGAAGTTACTGAGTCTTCCAGAGTCCAGCACTTTCCACAAAATCATGCTGCCTGAAGTCACTTCAAGGGCCCAGACGGATGAGAGCTCAGGGGAACAAACAGAAGAGCAGTCCCCTCCGCATGATGGCCTCCACCTTCCTTGCCCATGTAAATAGGGGCTGAGCAGAGGTCTGCTGGGTCCTATAAATCTTGGGTGCCAGGTGTCGCCCTCTGCTCCAAAAGCGAGACAACAGAGGCCTGAATGCTCTGGGGTCACTCTCAAGGTCACACAAGGCAGCTACAGGCAACACAAGCACCATCAAGTATCCCTCAGGGATACATCACTTCAGATACCTACATGGAGTGCATGAACAACTGTCAATGTGCTCACATCAGCGAGAAGACTAGAAAACCCAGAGTCAACACAGAAATCTAGAATAACAGCATTACCACTTCAAAGCTGTAGGTACAAAACAGGGAATGTGGTCCGTGGGTGTGTTAGGAGGTAAACTTTTCCTCAGAGTAACTCTTTTTTGAGAAGGGACCTGGACAGAAGCAGGAGATAGAGGGTGGGCTATGAAAAGCAAATCACAACATCTTCTCAAGCCAAGGGAGAGACAAGACAGAGGTAGAGAGGTAAACTTAGGACCCATAGGTCTCTAGAGCCAGAGACTCACCTAATTCTCTTACATGAGAATTAGCACAAAGAGAAAATTATCAGAGAGCTCATTTCTAAAGGGTATCTGGTTCCAAATACATTCTGCTTCCAGTCTTTGCTTCATACAATCTTTGAACCCTCTAAAAAAAAAAAAAAGGAAAAAATATCCACGGAAAGCCAGCCCAGTGTTGGCAAACCATATTGTGACAGGACAAATTCTATCACAGAACACACGATCTGGCAAGGTTACCTGAGACACACTGCTGATCTACAGAAGTGTTGATCCCAAACCATAACTGAATTCTGCACAAAGCACAGGACGGAGTATGTTCAATATTCAGAGTTAGCTCAAATAGGTTCATTTACTCAGACAAGTGGGCAGGCAAATCTCCTCTTTTGTGAATAGTAACAAGATGGTGGGCAGCCACGGTAAGGCACGGTATAGACAGCAGTGTGCTAGCAGATGAGGCCCACTCCACGCCGAGCATACTAAAAACCAGTGAACTGCACACTTTATATGAGTAAACTGGACAGTAGATGCATTAAAAAAAAGTATATCCCCAGAGACTGCAGTTCATCTCTCAGACACAATCTTTTTCAGCAGTATTTTTTGGTTTCATTTTAATTTTCTAGAAAATGCCACTTTCCCATTCCTCCATCCCACCTTCAGAATTCATCTTTCTATTTTGGTTGACTGTTTGGAACATGTTTCCTCTGCTGGCTAACACCCTGGCATTGTCTCTCAACTCTGCCTCTCTCATATACATCTGGAAAACCTTCCTCCTTTACGTACCCACTGTTATGAGTATTACTTTACATATTTATAAACACAGTTTGAGGAAAGTCATCCATTTAAATTTCCTTTTCCAATATTCAGATTGTGAGTTATTAGAAAGTGAACATCCAGCTTATGTCCAGGGAACTCTTACTAAACAGTAATTTGTCCTCCTAACAGGTAGATCCTTTCTACTTTCTGAAGACAATTCCAGCTTTGCCTCAATCAATGAAAGGGACTAGGGCGAGAACATGTGTAATTAGAAACTTATCACACAGGTAGTTTGAGTAGAACTTGAAACAAAGAGATACAGAATCAGGACCAATTAAAACTTGAACCTTGTTGAGAGAGTTTTCAGAAAAACAGAAACCACACTCATTTTGACAGAGAACTGAAAATGCAAGGACATTTGAGCTGCAGAAGACTTAGCCGCAGGGAGCTGGGGAGCACTCTGGGGAGGGCGCTGCTGGGCGGGTGCTGGTCCCTCAGCAGCCTGGAGGAGCGGCCCCGTGGAACTGGGGTGCAGATGTCTGAGGAGGGGGCCCTGCCCTGCTAGCTGGGGACGAGACCTCTGATGGGGCATACTACAGCTAGTTCTGGAAGTGTGTAAAAAAAGGTGGACTTAAACTGTTTAACTACCGCTGCTAAGGGCAAGGGCCACTGCTGGGGTGACAGAGTCGAACAGCAAGAAAACAGGAAGGAAGAACAAGTCCCTCCTTCCTCCTCTTTCCTCTCTCCTCCAGCCTTGCAGTGTCCCTTGGGCGAGGCGAGCTGCCTGGCAGAATCTACTCGGGAGCGCCTGACAGCCCCATTTAGAAGGGCAGATGTGGGGCTAAGAGACAAGAGCTTGATTAACTCAACAGCTCAGTAACTGGAACAAAAAATGCCTTACTGATACCCAGGGCAAGCTCCTCACGTTCAAGGTCCCTGAACACCACAAGGACTCCACCCCAAGACAACAACAGAAGTCAATGAATGAAATATCAAGTTCATTCTTACCTCCTCTATTACTATATCTTGCCGTTTCTATCAGATTTTACAATAAAAACTTAGATATCAGAAATCGTTCTAACCTCTTCCAGAAGTTGTTCATTTGTTCATTCTCTTCCCCCAGCTCATGTAAATACCAATGCAACCTTCAGAAAACTATTTCCATTTAATACATTTATGGAATCAGGAAGAAAACTAATGTCACAGATCCCATTTTTAAGGATTCTAAGACCTCTTCAATTAGAGGTCTCTTTTCCTTATCCCCTCATCTCCTTGAAACAAACTGTATCTTAGGAAAAGGATGCCATAGTATTAATTTAAAAGCACCAAATATACCATCCCTAAAAATAACTTTGCTGTTGGGAAAAGCATTTCAAGGTATTTGTGAGGGGCTTTTTCTCACTATTTTTGGAGGGAGGGGGTGAGGTGGAGACAGGGAGGGCATGTGTGACACTCTTGGAAAGCAAGGGCCCCTCTTGTCACCTTGGTTGTCAGTGATCACACACACATTTCCTTACTCTTCGTTGCTCTAATGAGTTGTCTCTATTCATTAAAACAGTCCTTGAGCTATGGGCAAGCCTTCAACCATGGTGACACATCCTTTAGACTCACGGACCCAACTATGACCTTCCTAGAAAAAAATCCTTGGGCAGCAGCAAAAATCCGTCATCAGCTAAGGATCTCAAGTCATAATAGGATCTCTTTAAATAGGTTTGCTTGTCCATTCTTCAGTATTTTTTTTTCCCTGCCAGCTACAACCTTCACAACAGTAACATCCCAAGTATTTGAGTGTGCCTGCCCCCTGGCGGGTGGCAGGGTGAAGGACACTCTGTAGGAGATCCTCTGGGTATATCCAACACTCTGAGACAGTGAATTAAGAAGTGATGGAAGAAAGCTCATAAACCAAAAAGACCTATTACAAAATGGAAGGAAACATAATAAGAAAAAAGGTACTAGGACAATTTTAGAGACAAAGCACCAATTTCTTGTCTTGAGATATAATGACCTGGGTCCCTCATGCTAAATTATGAACTACTGTGTTACGTGTCTATGTGCACCTACTGTTATCTTCAATAATTAAATCACAATCTTAAGGATAGGACCCAGGCACTGGTACTTTTGTAAAGCTCCCAGGTGATTCCCATGTGCAGCCTGGGCTCAGAACCCCTGCTCTAGAGCAATGTTTCTTAAGGATGTGTTCGGAAACCACGTGGATCAGAATCAGACTCTGAACTAGGCCTACGAAATCAAAATCTCCGGATGTGGGCCCTATCCCCTGCATTTTCTCAATCTTCCCAAGGAATTTTTTTTTTTTTTTTGGTAAATATTTTATTTATTTATTTGACAGAGAGACAGACAGTGAGAGAGGGAACACAAGCAGGGGGAGTGGGAGAGGGAGAAGCAGGCCTCCCGCTGAGCAGGAAGCCTGATGCCGGGCTCAATCCCAGAATTCCCAAGGAATTCCTAAGCAACTGCACTGCGGAAACTGCTGTTACACAGGAAGGGTTGGGGATGGGTAACTCCTAGTGGTGAAAGTACAAGTTGCCTCAAGACAAAGTGACCTTGGAAACTAACGCTTCTCCTCAGTGGGGTCTAGGACCACATTATCAAAGGTCTAGTAGGAGAAGGCTTTAGGACAAGCCAAATAGCTTCAGCAGAACTGGTAGGAAAGCGTCTCCCCCCAACCCCCCGCCCCCACATGCCTATGTGGCAGTTTAGGAGAGATTCTCTTCCTGGGAAGCCCTCTCTAATCCACCCTCCTTCAGCCTTCCGTACCCTACCCCCTCAAAACCAGGAGCTGTAAAGCGGCATCTAGCAGTTTCATTTTTCACTGACTTATCCTTATTATTCCAAATAATAATTTGGAACATACCCTTCTTAGGGCACTTTTGTAAAATACCAAAACAGTCTGGTTCCCCTCCCCCTCCCCGCCCCCCAACACACACATACACAAAGTAAAACAGGCATCCTGGCCCTCCCTCTTGGTAGAACAGCCTTAGAAAAGAACGCCTGGGGTACAGTGGGGGTTGGGCTGGAGTGTAGAACTTTTTTTTTTTTTTTTAAGATTTTTATTTATTTGTTTGTTAGAGAGAGAGAGAGCAATAGCAGGGATGACAGCAGGCAGAGGGAGAAGCAGGTTCCCCTCCAAGCAAGGAGCCCGATACAGGACTCGATTCAAGGACCCTGGGATCATGACCTGAGCTAAAGGCAGATGTCCTGAGCCACCCAAATGTCCCTGGAGTGTAGAACTTCTAAGGCCGCATGGGCTGAGTGGCTTAACAAAAGACCCAAGGGCGCTGGATGGTGCTCTTCAATCACTTGCACTGACAAAGAGTTCTAGGACGTTGTCCTAGCTTTGCCCTTTTGAAATATCCTAATGATATCTGGTCAAGATTTATAAAAGCCAATGGTTGGATAAGTACTATTTGGTAAGCACATGCTACACAACTTGGAAATGGAACCTCCCCTAGAAGGGCTGAATAAATATCAGCAGTTTGCATTAGAGACAAAACATAAAAACCAAAGAACCTTCCTAACTCCTGACAATCCCGCATGAATTACTCGATTATTCCAAAATCTCAACCCCACGTTCCAATCAAAACCGCCCAGAGACGTGCCTGCATTTGCTGTGGCACACGGGCCATACAGGGTGTGAGCATTTCCCCCTGTCCTTCTGCTCCCACAGCAACCCTGAAGGAGGTGCATTTTACTGGTGAGGAGCTAATCCTGTAGGATAGGCAACTTGCCCCACATCCTGCAGCTCTCAGGGGGAGAGAGAAAGCTTAAATCCATTCTCCTCTGACCCCAGTGATCATTCTTCCGCACCATGGGGGCTCGCTCTGTGATTGCCTTAACTGGCTCTGATTCTGACCCCCATCCTCACGCCCGCCTCACCATTCTCCCCTCTTCGGCCAAGCAGTCCAGCACACCTATACACGCGGGTCCATAAACGCACATACCTGCAGGGCAGGCCCGAAAAGCTCCGTCTGTGAAGCAGCAATAGGGAGAAAGGGGTAAGGGGGACCCAAGAGGCCTGTGGTGAAGAGACGCGTGCATGACCCTCCTAAAGGCCCTCCAACTCCACTTTCTTAAAATGAACACCGCGCTCGCTGGCCAGTCAACAGTTCTGAGGCAGCTGTGTACAAATGCTACAGAAAACAAAAGGTGAACTGCAAGGGGACGAAGACAAAGGCCAGGGTGCCCTGAACAGCATGTCCCAACCATCCCGTGGACACATGCACCCAGATGTCTCGGAACCACCTCAAATGCAAAGTGCCTAGGTTTTTCTTAAGATGTTACCTTCCCAACAAAACCAGCTCCTTCTCTTGATGTTCATACTTCTCCTGAGGAAATGATCACCTGCCCTGCCAGCTGAACTGGGAGAAGGGGCCAGGACCCCTCCCTTCCCTGTGTGGTATCCCCAAGTCCTCCCTGTGCCCCCACGCCCTCCCTTGGTCCTCGCCCTCACTCCCCTCGCTAGCAGCGCCTCTTCTGTGCTCTCAAGGGTCCAGTATTGTCCCTATTAATCCCTGTGTGGTAATTACTCAAGTGCAGACTGTCTTCTGCAGTTGTGTGCTTTTGCTAACATTTTCTTAATTTAGTTGTGAGTGACACCACAGCTTGGTGAGGTAGGCCAGGAAAATACTGTTTCTACTTGACAAGAGACGAAACATTCAGAAGGTTTAAGTGATTTGGCCAGAGCCACTGGAATAACCCTGCCAACACTTCTACCTACCATCAGCAACCTGGCCCTCTCTCACCCGCCCTCCCCCCTCCCCACCTCCTCATCTCCAGGGCTGTGTAAAGCAACTGCTTGGGGAACATTTCTACCTGGTTTCTACCTGGATACCCCACAGACATATTAAACTCAACATCTCCCAAACCAAATGTATCCTTCTCTCTTCTGAACTTGCCACTCCCCTGGGTTCTCCAGTTCAGTGAACAAACGTCACCCATCATCCACCTGTTGCCCATGCCAGCAACCCCAAGTCCTTGACTCTGCATCTTCCTTCACCCGCGCAGCCAGTCAGCAATTTCTGTCTACATGACTATTATACTACTTTCGGAAACCAGTTTCTCTCAATCCCACTACCCAGTGCTGCTAGCCTTGTCTAGCTCATTAACGTCTCGCACTCTCTCACACTCACCTGCGCACCCCAAGCCCATTTCATTCTGCTTCTTCCAGTGTTTCCAGGTCCCTTACCCTCAGTCAAAACCAAGCTCCTGAACAAGGCGGACAGGGCCCCTTCCAGTTCTCTGGCCCGTGACTCCCCATCTTAGCCAGCACAGGCTGCTGTAACAGAATACCCCAGACCCTTAGCACTCTGCACTCCAGCCACACCAGCTCCCCACTGTGCTGCCTCTTACCACCATGCCTTTGCATAGTTTCCTCCCATGCTGGAAACCCTCTCCTCCTCCTCCTCCTGTTCCCTAACCCTCTTCCTTTGCTTGACTAACTCCTTCTCATTCTTTAAGCTTCAGCCTACACAACCTCAGTTCCCCCCAGAAAGTCTGCCCTGACCTACAACTCTGTTCCCCCTCTGGGATTAGAGGTCTCCATTGTGGATTCCCAGAACACTGATGACATTTGACTATATCCCTTACTAGGCAGACCCTAGGCTCCATGAAGGCAAGTACTGGGGCCATCTTGTTCAATGTTGTATCCTTAACACTTACCATACAGTACACCTTCCGTAAGTATCATTGTCAAGAGCCATTCTCAGGAAGGGAGGGAGGGAGGACGAGAGTAAGCAAGGACTCCTTACTGTCTACAGCACAAGGTCCAATCCTTATTGGAAGCCAAGACCTTAATGTTCACATTTTAAGGCCTACAAAGAAGAAAACAGAGCCCTGTGCTCCTTCGGGGTTAAAAAAAATAGAAGAAGAGATGTGCAGAAGAGAAACAGGGTGGAGTGGAGAGAGGAGGAGGTGTTAAAGATGTATGCCCTCCTACCAGGAAAACCTCAAGAGAGTCTCAGTACCTCTGTCTGCTCCACCTTCAAGACACATTCTCTTGTACTCTGATTTCCCTCTATTACCCACAAGACCCCACACGTGTAGCCCATTCTCCAGTCCCCACTCAGCTCACTCCTGCTCTCCCACTTTCATCAGACACAGTCCTTGTTTGCAGTGGCTTCCACAACTCCCAGTTCTACTCTTTTAAACCAGTCATTTTCAACGTGCAGGCCATGGACTCCTGAGGGTCCCCCAAGACCCTTGGAAAGGACCTGCAAGGTCAAAACTATTTTCATATTAGTACCAGGACAGTACTTAACCTCTCACACTGTGTTGACATTTGCACTGATGACGCCAAAGCACAAGTGAATACAACTACTGGCCCCTGGGCACAAATCATGGCAACAGCATCAAACTCTAACAGCCACTGTGTTTTTCACTGTCACACACTGGTAAAAATGAGGTCAGTTTCACTAAGAATGCCTTGATGAAGCAATAAACATTACTGATTTTATTAAATTCATTAGTCTATCTCAGACTTTGAAAGGATCTTTTACCCACGCATGATTTTTTATTATTCCTTTCTATTATTATCATGGCATGTTTTTATTAGGTGTTACTTATTTTTATTACTTGATTATTCTGTGTGATAAAATGGCAACTACACATATAGCATTTTTGCCGTATACCAAAGCATGAGGATTGTCTCAAGGAAAAGTACGTATTAACTGACCTTAGCACCTTTTTTCACAGAACACTATTTTGAGTTGAAAGAATGCCTAACAGACAAACTACAATTATTCAAACTTGAGTATTTTAAAAACATTTTCTCAAAAATAAATGACATGAGCCAGTCAATTCAAGAAAGACTTAGCATTTGTTGCCAGTGATAAAATTTAAACTTTCAAATGAAAATACGTTTTTGGAAAACCTGTATCTACGATCATGAACCTTGATGAAGTCCCAATATTGAAAGCCTTTTCTGATGAGATTAAGTGATATTAACAAATGTGATTTTTCTTATATTGTGTCAACATTTGGAAGATTTACGTAGGTAATGAACCAACATTTTCCAAGATCAATACCTGTTACGAAACCACGCATGGGTAAAGATCTTTTCAAAACCCAAGACAGACCTATGGATTTTTAACAAAACAGACTAAGTTTCCTGATATGGTCTCAGATTCCACATTGTAATTAACCTTTAAGAAAGGGCCACTTGAAAGTTAGTGTAGAGCCATGGAACGATCCTCAGTTATTGGAAAAGGCTATCAAAATACCCTTCCCTTCTTCAACTTCTCTTCCGCATGGGGCTTAATCTTCTTTACATACCTCACCCAAAGCAATACACTGCAGAACATAAATGCAGAAGCAGATAGAAGAATCTAGTGGTCTTCTATTAAGCTAGACATTAAAGAGACATTTATGCAAATGTAAAACAATGCCATTCTTCACGCTAATTTTTGTTTTGGAAAATATATTTTTCACTGAAAAAACGTTATGAATAGGCGATAGCTTATTTTTCAGTGCATTAGTAAATATTTTCAAGGTATCTGTTTTGTTTGTTAATCTATTAAATATTGATAGCTATAACACATAAAAAAAGCTCCTTGGGGCCTTAATATTTAGTCAAGAGGTCCTGACACCAAAAGCTTTGGGAACCACTGTACTACCCGATTCGACCTTAACTGGTCCTTCGATGCCACATCAAGTCTTGGCTTGTCCATGAAGCTTCCCTAACCATCCCTCGCTGACCCCGTTGGAGCTCCCCTTAAGCATTCACTGCCAAGCCATTACTTCAATAGCGATATGCTTTTATATTAATGAGTTGTATTTTTATATGATAGACTCCTAATGACCGTGTTTAAGAATTTTAGGGAATTCGTTTTCTGATGGTTAACACAGGCAGCTCCAAGAAACAGAAAACAAAATTATAGATTTAAACTTCTTGTGTCAAAAAAGAGTAAAATGCACCCTCTAGTGGACATGTAAGCTCAGGACACAAGAGAAATTTAGATTGCCAGAATTCTGTCTGGCCTTATCCCAGACAATTCAGATAATAAAATAGTAATCTATGAGTATAGGAAAATTCTAAACTGTAAATTTTTGATGGCATATTTTAAAAAGACAATGTGAAACCAAATCTCGTTTGAATTTAGTTAATAACTAAATGCAAACATGGACCTGAAGTCCATTTCTACACACTTAATGAAAAGTTCTTATGAATTGACCATACATCAGATATCCGAAATACTATGTTTAATACTATATTTAAATATTTTTTTATTAATTATAACTTAAAATATTTAGAAACATTAGCACTACTGGATAAAATAAGGATTTTTTTAAGATTTTATTTATTTACTTGACAGAGGGAGACACAGCGAGAGAGGGAACACAAACAGGGGGAGTGGGAGAGGGAGAAGCAAGCTCCCCACCAAGCAAGGAGCCTGATGCGGGGCTCAATCCCAGGACCCTGGGATCATGACCTGAGCTGAAGGCAGATGCTTAACGACTGAGCCACCCAGGTGCCCCTAAAATAAGGATTTTTAAAATTAGTTCAATCTCCAGATACTAAACATCCCCTCAATTCACAAACCTAGCATTCCAATGACCTGCCAAAAATCTGAAAAGGGCCTGGTGAAGGTAAGAACCAACACTTGGGGGTGTACCTTTGTATGTTCATGTTAAAAGAACTCTGCATCCTCCTCTAGAAAGAGTACCTAAGAGAACAGAAGTGAAAATATGTATTCTTCAATTAATAACGTAATGACATGGAAAGATGTCTGAAATAGTTAAATTTTAAAAATGAAGTTACAGAATAATGGGTGGTATGGTCTAATTTATGTTCTTAAAAACGTATACATGTGCACCGATGTTTATGAACACTGATATATGTTAACACGTCATGAACTGAAGGTGATTTTTAAGAACCATGCATTAATGGAAAAAGTAATGGGAGAGCTTTTTACTATACTTCTCTACTGTTTAAAGGTTATGAGCATTCTTAAGTCAGAATAATCAGATGGGCAGTTTCATGAAGTTACAGGAAGAATAACTGATTCAGAGCATCTCATGAAACAGAAGTGTTATTTCATCAACTAGGGTATCATTAGAAAGTTTACGTAATAACACACTTGATCTGTTTGGATTGTAAATCATGAGACTTACTTGGAAAAGGAGTTTTCTGATGCGTTATCAATAGAACACAGGTCTGACTCCTTCAATGGAGACACAAGCTGTAGGGCATATACAATTCTCTGGGCTATTCTCCCAATTCTGGCAGAGACAGGAACTCCTTTCCAATTGATATCTGACTAGAGGGTCATGATGTCCCTTTCTTAACACTTGACTTCTAGGACCTATGAAGTGCTGAAGGGCCATCCTGTGCATCATTTTCCAGCCGTGAGCTAGCCTCAGCACAGTGGCCTGGTACAGATAGTGCCTAGGCGACTAACTGGCACCATTAGCCTCAACTCGAAGTGGGAGGGTTGACTGAAAACTGGAAATTCGGTGGTGTTACCAAACGAAAGTCACTAAGGAGCACACATCTCCAATTATAATTTGAGCATCAAGTACAAAATAAAGGATACGTTTGCTCCCGCAGTCATTCTTATCTGAACACACAGTACTTCCAAGTCAGTAACTTACACAGATGGGACAGACTGGCCAAGAAGAAATCTGTTGTCAACACTCATGTGAAATTCTGATCCTCATAACTTGCCAGTATTCACTCTCTCATATACTGCCCACTGGATATATCCATCTGAACAAAACCACTCTTCCTTTTTTCTGGGGTCATGTTTTTCATCATAAGCATACTCTTTAACCCCCATCCCCTATTTCCCCCACCCCCACCCACCTCTCCTCTGGTAACCATCAGTTTGTTTTCTACAGTTAAAGAGTCTGTTTTTTGGGTTCCGCCACCCTTTTGCTCATTTGTTTGGTTTCTTAAATTCCACATATGAGTGAGACCATATCGTATTTGTTTTTGACTTATTTCTCTTAGCATTATACTCTTCTAGCTCTATCCATGTCACTGCACATAGCAAGATTTCATTTTTTTTATAGCTGAGTAATATTCCATTGTATATATATGCCCCATCTTTATCCATCATCTATTGATGGACCCTTGGGCTCCTTCCATATTTTGACTATTGTAAATAATGCTGCAATCAACATAGGGGTACATGTATCCCTCTGAATTAGTGCTTCTGTATTCTTTAGGTAAATACCCAGTAGTGCAATTCCTGGATCATAGGGCAGTTCTGTTTTTATTTTTTTGAGGAACCTCCATTCAGTTTTCCACAATGGCTGTACCAGGTTTGCATTCCCACCAATAGGGCAAGAGGGTTCCTTTCTCTCCATATCCTCAGGGACACCTGTTGCTTCTTGTGTTGTTGATTTTAGCCATTCTAACAGGTGTGAGGTGATCTCTCATTGTAGTTTTGATTTGCATTTCCCTGATGATCAGTGATGTTGAACATCTTTTCCTGTGTCTGTTGGCCATCTGTAGGTCTTCACTGGAGAAATGTTTGTTCATGTCTTCTGCCCATTTTTTAGTTGGATTGTTTGTTTTTTTGGGTATTGTGTCAGTTCTTTGTATATTTTAGATACTACACCTTTATCAAATATGTCCTCTGCAAATATCCTCTCCCATTTACTGCCTGTTTCCTCTGCTGTGCAGAAAATTTATTTTGATACAGTCCAATTGTTAATCTTTGCTATTATTTCCCTTGCCTCAGGAGACCTATCAGGAAAAATGTTGCCATGGCCAATGTCAGAGACATTACTGCCTGTGCTCTCTTTAAGGAGTTTTATGATTTCAGGTATTACGTTTAGGTCTTTGATCCATTTTGAATTTATTTTTGTGTATGGTGTGGGAAAGTGGTCTAGTTTCATTTTTCTTCCCACGTTGCTGTCCAGTTTTCCCAACATCATTTGTTGAAGAAACAGTCTTTTTCCCCTTGTATATTCATTCCTTCTTTGTCAAAGATTAATTGACCATATAATTGTGGGTTTCCTGTTCTATTCCGTTCATCTGTATGTCTATTTTTATGCCAGTACCATATTGGTTTTTTTCCTTTTATTAGTTTTTTTCTCTTTATTTATTTTATGTAGTGTTCAATGATTCATTGTTTCCGTATAACACCCAGTGCTCCATTCAATACATGCCCTCACTAATACCCATCACCAGGCTAACCCATCCCCCCACTCCCCTCCCCTCTAGAACCCTCAGTTTGTTTCTCAGAGTCCATAGTCTCTCATGGTTCTTACCCCCTCCAATTCCCCCCCTTCATTTTTCCCTTCCTACTATCTTCTTTTTTTTTTTAAACATATAAAGTATTATTTGTTTCAGAGGTACAGATCTGTGATTCATCAGTCTTACACAATTCACAGCACTCACCATAGCACATACCCTCCCCAATGTCCATCACCCAGCCACCCC
>NC_138375.1:36404454-36483464 GCF_054177405.1 Leptonychotes weddellii
ATACCCAGTAGTGCAATTGCTGGGTCCATATTGTTTTAATTACTACCACTTTGTAATATAACTTGAAATCTGAAATTGTGATACCTCCAGTTTTTTCTTTTTCAAGATTGCTTTGGCTATTTGAGGTCTTTTGTGGTTCCATACTAATTTTAGGATTGTTCTAGTTCTGTGAAAAATGCTGTTGCTATTTTGATAGAGATTTCATTAAATCTGTAGATCGCTTGGGTAGCTCACATATTTTAACAGTATTTGTTCTTCCAACCCATGAGCACAGAATGTCTTTCCATTTCTTTGTGACATCTTGAATTTCTTTCATCAGTGTTTTATCGTTTTAAGAGTACAGGTCTTTCACCTCTGGTTAAGTTTATTCCTAGGTATTTTACTGTTCTTGGTGCAACTATAATTTCACTTTCTGCTGTTTCACTATTAGTGTATAGTAATGCAACAGATTTCTGTACATTCATTTTGTGTCCTGCGACTTTACTAAACTCATTTATCAGTTCTAGTAGTTTTTTGGTAGAGTCTTTAAGGTTTTCTGTATATGGTTTCATGTCATCTGCAAATAGTTTTACTTCTTCCTTATCAATGTGGATGCCTTGTCCTTATGGTGTCTGACTGCTGTGGCTAGGACTTCCAGTACTATGTTAAATAAAAGCAGTAAGAGTGGACATCCTGGTCTTGTTCCTGACTTTAGGGGAAAAACTCTCATTTTTTCACCATTGAGTAGGACATTGGCTATGGGAAAACCCCTTTTCTCAAGTAATTAAAACTCTAATCTCCTATCCCATTTTTTAAAAACCTACTCCAACAACTTTTTAGCCTTTTGTCTTGTTTTACTAAAATCTTGTCTGTACTCAAAGAATTACAACCTCCTCCATTAGTCAATTAAAATTGCCTCACATTTAAATGTTATGTTTCTTTGAGCATAGGCAGATCAAGTCTAAAAAACTGAAATATATACAAATATCGAATCATTATGTTGTACATCTGAAACTAGTATGTTATACGTCAGTTGTACCTCAATAAAAAGGATAAGAGTGCTTAATATATGAATCATGATTCAATTTTCAATCCTTCCACAACCGTGTTCAAGTTATATGGGAAACTGCTTGTTTATAATGCTTCCTTACCATTGGTCGGAGGTGCCCCCACATTGTCAGGCCCAGAGTTAAAGGAAAATAACCTTTGTTACACATTTCTCAATTGTCACCATAAGATACATTCTTAATACTTTTGAAATTACCTCTCAACCTCTGAATCAGAGATGTAAGAATGTCTCTTCACAAATTTTGGCATGCCAGCATGCTTTTTTAAAAAACATGGTGTAGGGGTGTCTGGGTGGCTCAGTCGGTTAAATGTCTGACTCTTGGGTTCAGCTCAGATCATGTTCTTGGGGGTTGTGGGTTCGAGCCCCATATCAGGCTCTATGCTCAGTGCAGAGTCGGCTTGAGAATTTGCCTCTCCCTCTCCGTCTGCCCCTCCCCCCTCACATGCTTGCTCTCTAAAATAATATATCTTAAAAACAGAAAAACACATGGTCTAACAATGCTGTATTACATACTGAAAAGTGTTAAATGTTCTCACCACAAAAAAAACTAATTATGTGAGGGCACAGATACGTTAACTGTGGTAATCACTTCCCATATCCATACGTATATTAAGAACTTAAACTTATAACCAATGTGATATGTCAATTACATCTCAAAGGTGGAAAAAAATAAAAACATGGAAATTACATCAAATTATACCAAAATAAAAATGAAGATTCACAAAGTAAGATGGCCAAGAAAGAGCAGGCTTACAAATGTGCTCTATGTGAAAATGACCAAGGAGAACCAAAAAATAGCAAAAAAAAAAAAAGGACAAGGGGGTGTGGGTGAGGAAACGCAGAATTCATCAGGATTAAAGCTAAGTTGGGGATCAATGAAAGGACCCTGGTGGTGGACCCAGATTACCTTGGCCAAGAGTGGTATTTGTGAGAAGTACAGGAAATTTTGTCACCCCCAATACAAAGGCAGCAAAAATATGGAAGGTCGCCTCCATTTGAAGCCCTTTCCTAAGCACAGAACAACAGCACTCAGGGCTCAAAATACTAAGACTGGGGTCAAAAAGGCAGTGCCATTGCTAACCAGTTTTCCCTGACGGTTACCACACAGCCCACTCTGCTGCACACAGCACGCCCCACCCTGGAGGAGTGAGACCCCGCATCATGCGAGTAGCAGCCAGCACGTTTTGAGAGTAGCTGCAGCAAGTCATACTTGATTTTACCAGACTTTCAGGGATTCCTCAAACTGAAAAGTGCCCCCACAAGAGCATGCTGAACCCTAGCATTTTTCTTACAAATAGGATTTAGCTGGGCTCATGGCTCCTCAACTAGAAAGCAGTTTCCAGCCTCTTTTTCCGTCAAATGTGGCCACATGCTAGTTGTGTGAGTGCAAGTGACGTGTGCAACTTCTGTGTCACTTTTTCATAAGGAAATTTGTTATTTGCCTCCTTTTCCACTCTCTTTACTTCCTCTAGTAGTAGAGAAGTATCCTACAATATTAAAACAATACAATTATCAAAATTAAAGCAGTATGCTGATGGCACATTAGATCAATAAAAGCAGAAAAAGAAATGGAGGTGATTCTCTGCAAGATGTCTTGAATACGCTGAGGCTTCAAAAATACAGTTTTAACCAGGAACAGCCCCTATTCCATCTGCGGGGTTTTTTTTTGTTTTTTGTTTTTTTAAGATTTTATTTATTTATTTGACAGAGAGAGACACAGCGAGAGAGGGAATACAAGCAGGGGGAATGGGAGAGGGAGAGGCAGGCTTCCCGTGGAACAGGGAGCCCGATGCGGGACTCGATCCCAGGACCCTGGGATCATGACCTGAGCCGAAGGCAGACGCTTAACGACTGAGCCACCCAGGCGCCCCTCCATCTGTGGTTAACGTAGCATCTCAAACAGTGGGAACATGTGGATTATTCTGCAAATGGGACTGAGCAGTGACTAACCAAATGGGGAAAGCAAATCAAGTTGTAGCCCTGCTTTCAACTTACTCCAAAATAAAGTCCAATTTGGTCTAAATTTTAAATGTAAAGAAAACAAAACAAAACAAACACAGGAGCACCAGAGGACATTAATAAATAACAGTATCTTTTTATATTCTTAGAGGTGTGGAAGAACATTTGAAGAATGAAAGGAAAGCAACTAGCCATTCTCTCCATATTACTAACTCTCCAACATCCCTCCTATTGATATGGTTGCCTCACCCTTAAGGTTAACAAAGTGGAAAACCAAAATAGGAATGCAAGAAGAGGGAACAATGTGGTCATTCAATCTTTCAGCCAAAAGTAAGCCCAGATTCAGGGATGGGTGAACCTTTGTGCCCTGGAAACACCACATGTGTCCACTTTCCCAGTGCCCAGCACAGCCAGCCCCGAATTCCAAGCCTGAGCTATCACCCCAAACCTGGCCTTCAAACAAACAACAAAAACAGTAACAAAGAATCCAGAAGCTGTTAGAACATTAAGGAAGCTGACTGTGAGTGTCCCCTTCCTGACCTTTAAAAGCAATCTGCAACACAAGACAGAAGACTATGAATTTGAGACACAAAAGGATACCCCATTCTTCCCATGCTACTCCACCAAAGAATATTTTTCAGGTACATAAGCCACTAGAATAAGTGGTTATCTCTACAGTAATCTTAAGGTTATACTCTTCAGCAGTTCTGACTCAAGAATTTGACCTTGACATTAAGCCAACTTCATAGATCAACTGTCACTTCAACAAAACAAGAAAAACCTCGAGTAAAGGTTAAATGGCAAGTGTTTTCCAAATCACCCTCAAATGAAACAAATCATGTTACTATAATAAGGAATACTGCAATCAACACATTTCGTGAGCCAAAAAGGTATTCTTAGAACTAAGAACACTGGACCCAAGACTGACTGAATATAACTGTCAAAGGTTTTGGCCCTGATGTGTATGTCTGGCAAAGGACAGACAAAATTTAAAAATGCAAATGTTATTCTACTCCATAGCAATAATCCTGAGGGAAAATACTGTGGTGCTTCTATAGATGGGGAAGTAGGCCAACAGTGATTCTTCTAAGATGAGGTAAGTAGCTGAATCAGAACTCAAATCCTGGTCTTTCAACTCCCAAGATCAGAGGCCTTTTGCTCCATCCTACAGCACTCTCAGTGGTCATTTTCTAACATATGAAGACTGAGCACTAGATACACAACTGTTACTAGGTAAGAAACCATTATCTTGGGACAGCAGCAAGGGAAAAGACTTTATTCAATACCATTTTTTTTTTTCTGAGAATTTCTTTCATATCCTGTCTAGAAGCAACTTGCCCCATCATCGAAGGCATAAAGCTTTATGATTAAAAAAATGGCATGTATAAAGTACAGTTCAAATATCCCTTCTACAGTAAAATACTGGTTATGTATCAGGGGAAAAATTCTCTTTTCTACCCTAAATGTGTGTTCAGCTAAGGTGATCCACATGGTAAGACAACTTCTGTGGGTAAACAATCACTGAGGAAAAAAAGTTTCTCAAAATCCTTGGTTTCTCTGGGGCATAGAGCATCTGTCCCTCTGGCTGAGATTGTCAGGGGTTCCCTCTCCTTCCTTAGCAAGAAAACTGAGTGCCCGGCCCTGTAGAGGAAATGCTGTGTTTTCCAATCTCCTTTGTAGTTAAGTATGACCATGTGACAAACTTCTGAAACATGAGAAACAAAACTGAGATGAAACTCGTTTGTTTCCTTAAAGGAAGGGGACATACTATTCTTTGCTCTTATTCCTTCCCACTGTCTGAAAACGGGAAAATGGATTGTGCTCAAGTAGCCATTTTGTACAATGAGGTTTATGCCATGCTTTGTGGATGAAGCAACAAGATAGGAGGCTGGATCTTGGAAGATGGTGGCCACCAGATTAACAGCCCCCCCAGACTATTCACCTCCAATTTTGTTTACAGAAATAACCTAACTTGGTTAAGCTGCTATACATTGGAGAGAACGTAATTCTATATAGCATCCCTGATTCTTACTACTTTGCAACATTCAAGCATCTCGTATTATCTCAAAAGATGGCATCAAATTATCAAATGTTTCATTTCCTTTAAATCCAAAGATAAGTGTTTTCCAAAAGCACATATATCAAGAAGGGGGGGTTCTGTTGCAAAACCTTATCTATATCCTTTCTACAACATGTGGAACACTGTACTTTAACCGTTTGTTTAGGAGCTTGCCAAACCACCCCACTTCTGTCAACTAGACTAGAAACTCTCTAGTTCAGTCAAATCCCTAATGCCTAGCATAGTGCCAGGCACAGTACAGACACTCAGAAAATGTCTGTGCAATAAACGAACATGACAAAGACTGGCCTTAATAACGGGGTTCCCAGTCATGATTCGAGATCCTCTCCAAGTACTAGTTAGATATGATACTGAGTTGTGAGTTCACTCTAGTGATTCCCAACCACAGGCAATGTTTAAGAATGACAGATCTCTGAATCCTGCCTGCCCTCAAAAATCACTGAATCAGATCCACCTGGGATGGATTCTAGGCACATGCGGTGTACACGAATAAGACCTTCCTAGTTTATGCGACAACTGACATTTTCAAGGAAGGAAAGGAAGAAGAGAAGAGTAACTTAATCCTACGGGCTTTGATGTTAGCATAGGGGATAGAGGGAAATGCTGCTCTCTGGAGTCAGAGTGAAGAACTGCCTATTGCCTTTTATCATTGGAAGTTCTACTTCCTTTGGGGTTGGCTGTCCTGCTCCTATAAAATACTGTGGCCCTTCTGTGTATTCCTCTAAATATAGCCCAACTTCTACCTTTCCTAGTCTCTCCCCTTGATTTTCTTTCTTTCTTTCTTTCTTTTTTTTACATTACTGAACCACTGTTTTATCAAAGTGTTTTTAAATCCCTCCTTATATCCTTCTCTTAAAATATGTATTTCTAAAATAAAAATGCTAATAAGGAACATTTGGTTCCCCTGGAATTGTTAAAATTTTAAGATTTTTCACTGAAGACTTCATCCTACAGTTCAAAGCAATGTTACTAAAATTCATTTTTTTCTTAATATTCAAAATTTCATCAATTATTAGTTACCACTCTCAAACCCTACACTTATAATAAATGTCAGTTTTGAAGTGTTTATTTTTTTATTTTTTAAAGATTTTATTTCTTTATTTGACAGAGCGATAGAGAGAGAGCACAAGTAGGCAGAGAGGCAGAAGGGGAGGGAGAAGCAGGCCTCCTGCTGAGCAGGGAGCCCGACGTGGAGCCCGACGTTGGGGCTCGATCCCAGGACCCTGGGATCCCGACCTGAGCCGAAGGCAGCCACCGAGGTGCTCAACTTTGAAGTGTTTTTTAAAGGCACATTCCATATTTTATTTTACCCACATAACTGAAATCAGTTTCCTCAATGTTGTCTATAGTCATTTAATATTTTACTGGACTTCTTACAGGTTCAGAAAGCTTTTATGGTCTTTTCTCTACTGCAGGCTATCTGGGTTAGCATTTTAAAGATCTTCTAGGAAGTTACAGTGTTTCTCTTAAAGTGTTCTCCTCTGGTGGAAAACTTAACACTGATTATAACAACACAATTTAGAATTATCAAGCTAAACAGCTAGATGCTGGTCTTTTGGAACAAGCCTTCCTTTCAGGTCAGCAATACTAGTTAGAAACCACCCAGTCCTATCAGTAATCTGATAATATACGACCATATTAACAGAGTCTTCAAACTTCTGAATTATTGGTGAACTTAATACTACCAATAGTAGTTGTATTGTAGTTGTATTGGGGGATACTCAAAAGTCCCCCAATCCTTAATTATTCTATTCAAAATAAGCCTGTAAGAAATGCAAATCAAAACCACAATGAGATCACCTCACACCAATCAGAATGGCTAGTATCAAAAAGACAAGAAATAGTAAGTGTTAGTGAGAATGTGGAGAATAGGGACCCTCACGCACTGCTAAGGGGAATGCAAATTGGTGCAGCCACTGAAAAACAGCATAGGGTTTCCTGAAAAATTAAAAATAGAACTACCATATTATCCAGTAATTCCACTACTGGGTATTTACTCAAAGAACACAAACACAATAGTTTGAAAAGATACAGGCTCCCCCATCTTTATCACAGCATTTAATAGCCAAGATATGGAAGGAACCCAAGTGACTATTCATAGCTGAAGAAAATGTGGTAAATATATTCGGTAGAGTATTACTCAGCCATAAAAAAAAAAAGTAATCTTGCCATTTGCAACAACATGGATGTACCTAGAGGGCATTATGCTAAGTGAGACAGACAAATGCCATGATTTCACTTATAGGCTGAGTCTAAAAAAGAAAAACGAGCAAACCAAAACAGTCTCTCAAATTCAGAGAACTGGTGGTTGTCAGAGGAGAGGTGGGTGGGGGGATGGGAGAAATAGATGAAGGGGATTAAGAGGTACAAAATTCCAGTCATAAAATAAGTCATGGAGATAAAGACTATAGCATAGTAAGTACAGTCAGTAATATTGTAATAACGTTGTATGGTGACTACACTTATGGTGAACACTGAGTAATGTACAGAATTGCTGAATCACTACGTTGTACACGTGAAACTAATATAATATCGCATGTTAATTATACTTCAATAAAAAATTTTTTTAACAATAAGCCTACAAAACTGCAACCATGTCTGGTAATCTAAATATAATTCATTCAATGGCTGTTTTAATAAAAAGACCCTACATTATTCAGAATCAAAGAAATGAACCACTCTAGATATTTAGATACGCTTTCTAAACATATTTTTTTAAAGGATTTATTTATTTCTTTTTTTAATTCCTTCGAGACACAGAGATACAGAGAGAGCATGAGGAGGGGGAGAAGCAGAGGGAGGGGGAGAAGCAGACTCCCCGCTGAGCAGGGAGCCCGATACGGGGCTCGATCCCAGGACCCTGGGATCATGACCTGAGCCGAAGGCAGACGCTTAACCATCTGAGCCACCCAGGTGCCCCTCTAAACATATTTTTACTTGGCTTTATTTCTTCACATATAGAATGAAGATAATTATGCTTACATCACAGGTTGGTTTTTTCCAAGATCTTTTTTTTTTTTTTAATTCCTGACCCTCCAACCAGCCCTCTCCTGACTCATTTTTTGAGATATAATTATCACAGTGTTATGTTAGTTTCAGGTGTATAATATAATGATTCAACAATTCTATACATTACTCAGTGCTCATCAAGTGTACTCTTGATTTCCTTTATCAACTTCACCCTTCCCCCATTTATCCCCTCCCAACAACTAGTTTCTTCTCTATTCAAGAGTCTGTTTTGTCTTTGTTTCTCAAATTCTACATATACGTGAAATTATATGGTATTTATCTTTCTCTGACTTACTTCACTTAGCATTATACCTTTTAGGGTCCACTGATGTTACAAATAGCAAGGCTGCGTTATTTTTATTGCTGAGTAATATTCCAGAGAGAGAGAGAGAGAGTGTGTGTGTGTGTGTGTGTGTGTATTGATGGTTATTTGGGTTGCTCCAGATCTTGGCTATTCTAAATAATGCTGTGATAAACATGGGATGCATAGGTCTTTTCAAATTAGTACGTTCATTTTCTTTGGGTAAATGCCCAGTAGTGGAATTACTGATCATACGGTAATTCTTTTAATTTTTTCAGGAACCTCTGTACTATTTTCCCACAGTGGCTGCACCAATTTACATTCCCACCAACAGTGCACAAGGGTTCCTTTTTCTCCATATCCTTGACAATACTTGTTATTTCCTGTGGTTTTGATTTTAGCCATTCTTACTAGTGTGAAGTGATAGCTCACTGTGGTTTTGATTTGCATTCCCCTGTTGATTAGTAATGTTGAACATCACTAAAAATGTCCATACTACCCAAAGCAATCTGCAGATTTAATGCAATCCCCATCAAAATCCCAAGAGTTTTCACAGAACTAGAACACTAAATTTTTAAGAAGCCACAAAAGAGCATGACTAGCCAAAGCAATCCTGAGAAAGCGGAACGGAGCTGGAGGTATCTCAATCCCAGATCTCAAGATGTACCATGAAGCGGTAGTCATCCAGCCATGATGGCAGTGGTACAAAAACAGACACACAGATCAATGCAACAGAGTGGAGTCCAGAAGTAAACCCATGCTTATATGGTCAATTAATCTACAACAAAGGAGGCAAGAATATGCAATGGGGAAAAGACAGTCTCTTCAACAAATGGTGCTGGGAAAGCTGGGCAATTACATGCAAAAGAATGAAACTGACCCATTGCCTTTCACCATAAACACAGACTCAAAATGAACTAAAGACCTAAATGTAAGACCTGAAACCATAAAACTCCTAGAAGGAAATATAGGCAGTCATTTCTTTGACATTAGTTGCAGAAACATTTTTCTACAAACGTCTCCTCTGGCAAGGGAAACAAAAACAAAGCTGTTGGGGGGCACCTGGGTGGCTCGGTCGTTAAGAGTCTGCTTTCGGCTCAGGTCATGATCCCAGGGTCCTGGGATCGAGCCCTACATAGTGCTCTCTGCTCCGGGGGAAGTCTCCTTCTCCCTCTCTCCCACTTCCTCTGCTTGTGTTCCCTCTCTCACTGTGTCTCTGTCAGATAAATAAATAAAATCTTTAAAAAAAAAAAAAAAACAAAGCTGTTGGGACTACACAAAAATAAAAAGCTTTTGCACAGTGAAGGAAATCAACAAAAAGGTAACCTACTGAACGGGAGAAGATATTTGCAAATGATACATCCGATAAGGGGTTAATATCCAAAATATATAAAGAACTTCAACTCACCAAAAAAAAAAAAAAAAAAAAATATTGAAAATGGGCAGAGGACCTGAATAGACATTTTTCTAAAGATGGCATACAAATTGCCAATAGACACATGAAAAGATACTCAAAATTACAAGATTTTTTAAGTATGCTTCTCAAAGAATTATCTCTCAATAAATGGCAGGATAGTCGTATTATATTATCTGTTGCCTTCTTAAATAGAGTACATTAACCAACTTGGATATGCGTGCACGCGCACGCACACACACACACACACACACAGGACTTTTGCAACCCAGGACTTATGAACAGAACCATCTTTAGTGTGGACCTTATATTCTTTCCTGTAACCTTTTTGTATAATATACGTATTCTGAAAGTTGGAACCAAATTACCTCAACTATCATCTTGAATTGTTTTCTATTTGTTATTGGATGTACACCATTTCCTAAAATCCAACAGGCCTATAGCCAAAGATACATTCCTCAAAGATGAATTTCCAGTCCCCCACCTCTCATGTTTCTTATTCTATCAGTCTTCTACCAATCTCCAAAGGGGGAAAACAAAACAAATCTCTCAAGAAAAAGTTCAGGCTCAGGGTCCACAACGAGAGGACTTCCTGTTGTGAGAGCTGGGCCTCCTTCTCTCTATCTGTTCTGCCAACTGCGGTATATGCTTCATTCTCAAGGACACTGCCAGACCCTGATCTGCGCGACGTGCTCAGAACACCCAGCCAGGCTGCAGGCCCTGCAGATGTGTGGAGGGGTGATGCCCCACTTCAAGCCCCTCAAGGTTTTACTGTACAGTGGTAGGCCAGAGAAAGGTGTGTGTCTTTCTCCTCGGTAATCCACCACCACACGAGGACAGAGTCCTACACCATCGGCCATGTAGCAGAGAGTGCAAACATCTTCTAAACCTTCCTGAGAACACAGCTTCCAATTCCTACCCCCTTCTCCCTTTCCTCCCTTGCTTCTCCATCTGCACAGATCCTCCTCGGAGCATGCTTAGACAACTGTACTCAATTCATCTGTCATTGGGGTCTTAGACTCCCCATCCATACTTTGACCAACGATTTGCTGAGTTTCAGTCCATGATAAAATAGGTCTCTAGAAATCCAAACTTAGGAAACAATAAGAGGAGTTTTTATTATTACTGGTTTCTTACCAAAGGTATCTTGGACCTTAGAAAAGAATGCATTATTTGGGTCTTTAATCAATCAATTCATGAACCAGGCTTTAGTTTTGTTGTCACAAAAAGTAGAACTGAGTTTGAGTCAGTTGCATTAATGAGACCTAGTCCTTGAGCAAGTCAAGTGTCCTTTCAAAGATTTGGCTTTCTTACCTGTAAAATAAGGCTGTTAGGCTTGAAATAGTATTTATCAGGGAAGTAACAGATTCCTTCCAATTCTAAAATTCTAAGAGTCTAAATATTTACTGAACCCCTACTGTATATTAGAATGGCAGATGGAGGAGGATTTTTATTTATTTATTTATTTATTTATTTATTTATTTATTTGACAGACAGAGACAGTGAGAGAGGGAACACAAGCAGGGGGAGCGGGAGAGGGAGAAGCAGGCTTTCTGCCGAGCAGGGAGCCCGATGTGGGGCTTGATCCCAGGACCCTGGGATCATGACCTGAGCCGAAGGCAGACGCTTAACCTGACTGAGCCACCCAGGTGCCCCAGATGGAGGAGGATTTAAAAGAGTTGCTCTGAAGGAACACACAATCTAACCGGGGAAATACCATAGAAAATTGAGTTCTAAATGACATGTTAAATCCAGATAAATTAAAGGGCTAAAGAGTAAAACAATTTTAATGACACATATTGGGAATATATAGGGAAAAATTTTTACAATCCTACATTGAGAAAGGCCTTCTTTAGTCTTGTTCCAGCAATTATACTTTGATTTATCATGCACAACACCACTTCTCCCACCACGTCCATATGGTTTGGGTGAAGACGAGCCCATCTTCAGCTCTAGAGATGGGCAGAGAAGCAGGCGTGGCCAGTCACAGCCCCATACCTTATGGTCACAGCAGCTGGTTCATGGATGAACACAACCTAAGCCAGAACAATCAAAGGAAATGAGAGTCTAGCACAGGATTTTTGTTGGAACTATTAGGAAAAAGTGTTTTCTTGGAAGGGATTGTGTAGAGGCCAATGGAGAGCTTCTGGCAGCCATCCTGTCAACAGGGGAGGAGCTCCTGCCTGAAGATGGCGTCAACACCAAGGACAGCAGAGCAGAAAAGGGAGGTAAGCAAGTCACCTAGAATGACTGTGCCTCCTAACCCAGAAATGCCTGAAGCTACTGTAACCTGTTCCTCAGACCAATTTGTAACCAAGAATGCTCTACATTCTCCTCAGGACTTTCCAGTAATGTTAAGATTGTGATCCTCCCAAGGGGGTGAAAAGCTACATAAATGAAGCTCTGGATTCACATCTCTAGATGTACACAATTTTATGAACTCAGGAATTTGAGTACCCCTCCCAGTATGAAAAATATCCTCTTGCAAACATGGCTGCAAAGATATTTTTAGTCATTTAATCCTTTTAGGAACAGGTCAAGTATTAACAATGGTAGAATATTACCTGCTCAGGGATAGGTTCAGAAAGATTTAAATAAGCAGGTGGCAGGACACTGGAGACAATAGGACAACTCACTTCTTTAAAACGATTTTAAGGGGTGCCTGGGTGGCTCAGTCGTCAGGCATCTGCCTTCGGCTCAGGTCGTGATCCCAGGGTCCTGGGATCGAGTCCCACATCGGGCTCCCTGCTCAGCAGGAAGCCTGCTTCTCCCTCTCTCACTCCCCCTGCTTGTGTTCCTGCTCTCGCTATCTCTCTCTCTGTCAAATAAACAAAATCTTTAAAAATAAATAAATAAAAATAAAACCATTTTAAGTGGTTTTGTAGTGTCTTAAGAAAATAGGTGTCACAGAATTTCTGAAAATACAATGTTAAATCTAGACTTACACTCTTGGGAATTTAACAGTCTAAAGTAATTTATATAAATAACAAGCTTTTGTATTTACCTAAATACTAATATGTATTTAAATTAAGCTGAAATTATCCATCCTTCCTTATTCTCCTCACCAGCGGAGAGACTGTTGTCCATAAATTCTTGCTAGTGTAGGCAGCAATTGAGATTCATAAAAATGGGGGATACTGTAAAGGCTTGACAATAAGTATGCAATATAAATGGAAAAATACGTGGTAACTGAAAGTGTTAACGTTTTCTTATAATACTAAAATTCCATCGCAGATGTCACTCAACTACAGTCCCTAGGCCAGATCTGGCCTGCTATTTTTGTAAATAAAGCTTTATTGGACTACAAGTTATATCCATTTTGTTGTTGTTCTGTTTTGTCTTTGGCTGCTTCCACACCCCGACAGCAAAGTTGAATGATTTCAAGAGACCAGGTAGCCTGCAAAAACTAAAATATTTAGTATCTGGCTCATTTACAGAAAAATCTGAGGTCCTCTGTTTTATGGTTCTAAGTATTTGTTGATCATTGACTATGCTCTAGGCTCTGGAAGTAGAGTGGGTAGGCCACTGTGGCAACAGAGAGATATGAAAAAGAATGCCTCTATGTACATACACAAAATTTCAAAGGGGACATAATACACATTAGAACCCATGGAAGGCAGGAAATAACCAGGAACTAGATCTCATTAGGACTAGGGGAGGTTTCAAATTCAAATACCTGCAGAGTCGCACAAGACAAAGAGGGGCAACAAAGTGTTAACTGAGGATTAAGTGAGGAAGCTGAAGGTACGAGTCCCATCCAGAGGGGGCAGCAGTCACTCATGAATGGGGACCAACCTTGCCAGGCCTCCCAATACTTAATTTTTCCAAAGAAGCCAGAAAGCTTAAGTTTTATGTGAAATCCTCTCAAATGTTGGTGACAAATTCTAAGAAATTATAAACCATATGTGGTTCAAGCAAAATATGGTAGAGGCCTTTGGGACCCATGTTTCTGATACAAAGGCCAAGAACTAAAAAAAAACAGGAAGCAAGGACTCACAAGTGTGGGTTAGAATTTAAGTAATCGTCAAAAAGCAGATCTCCGAGTTCAGTGCAATGCTCTCTCAGAGCTTGGGCCAGTCATCCCCCCATTCCAGGCCTTAGTCTCCACCAAATGACAATAGGAATAAATGGTCTGAAAGTTCCCTTCAGCAATATAAATTCATCTTTCCATAACAGTTCCCTAAAACATTATCCTTAAAAGGGAAAGAACTCTAGATGTCACTCATACCTAATTCACAAAAAACTCTACGAAAGGAAAACACCCACCTACCTGCACACTGTTCATCCTGGGAAACAAGATTAGTCTGCATAAAAACGGACACCAACGGGGCGCCTGGGTGGCTCAGTCATGATCCCAGGATCCCAGAATGGAGCCCGCATCGGGCTCCTGGCTCAGTGGGGAGCCTGCTTCTCTCCCTTCCTCTACCCCTCCCCCTGCTCATGCTCTCCCTCTCTCTTTGCTCTCTTACTCTCTCAAATAAATAAACAAAATCTCTTAAAAAAAAAAACAGCGGACCCCAATGTACTTTGCGGACCTGTGTCATGAGTAGTTTCATGAATTTTTATGAAGTTTTTCTGTCAAGTATCATCAGAGCAAGGCGTACCTCAAACTCAACACTGTCACAACCACACAGAAAGAACAGGTCTTTATCTGTAAGGAAGTGTGAAACAGGACTACTGAACAAAATCAGTGTGTTTTAATACCACTCCCTCAACATGGGAAGGAATTCTCTCCAGTCTACACCCAAAGTTTAAAAAAGAAAAACAGAATGTTGGGATCACAAAAATCAAACACAATAAAGGTCAGGCTAAGAAATAATCTACACTGGCAGCAATACAATCACTTCCTGTTCTATAGAGTAAAGGGCTTAATTTTAAATCAGAAATGCAATTTGATCTAAACACCCTCCTGCCAGGCTCTGGGAACTGAGTTCAGGGTGGGCGCTATCTGCCTCCGTCCAACACCGTCCCTCCCCATCATTTCCCCCCATTAATGGTTTCCTTAATCCCACACCATTAAACAAAGAAAAAGGCAGCCATAAAAATATCAGAAGGTTAACCACCGGCATTTTTCAGTATTTTATGAATTTCCAATTTTGAAATGAAAAATGAAATTTCAGCAAATGCTATTAATCTCAATATTAATTTTCAAAGCACTATATTTCTAAAATGCATAAAGAACACACTCTAATAATGATCCCAAATAAATTTTCTGTACGAAGCCAAATTGAAGTCAGGAGCAGAGGAATTGCCTTCTGCCTAACTGTAATTACGTTTGAGGCTGCCTTTCATTAACTTCTATCTTCCCTCCTGCTATCCTTCTACAAATATCACTTGAAAATAGTGTTCCATTCCTTTACTCAGTCTCTCTCAAATAAGGTTTGAAAAAAATCTTTAAGCATGTTTGATGATATTCGAAGGAAACTAGTCATTCAGTACACGTAACAAGCAGCCAATCAATCTTACAAGAAAATATTAAAAGTCTCCAGAATAGATTGCGGTCAAGCAAACAGACATACCTTTCTTGCCCTTTGGAACTGGGCAGAAGTCAGACTAAATGAAAAAAATCTTTAAACTTCTTGAGATTAAATGAGCAAAGAAACTTCAAATAGACAAATTCCTAGATTTTAAAATCAGTTCAAAGACACAGGGTGTCTTTTGACACCTTTGTGTCTTGACAACAGAACAGAACGTGGTGATCTTGACTTTAGACACTGATGGTGCCATATGGCTATCCTGCAGCCCCATGCAAGTTCTCCAAAGCCTCCTGGGTCCTGAAGAAGAAGAGGGTCTGGATTTCTAAAGTCCATCCATAACTATTCTGTTAATTCTATGATGGGGCCCTTTTTAATAACCCTGTATCTAATTCATGTGGTATTTAAAATAGGTCAAATGGATTATCAACACTACACACCTTTGTCAGTTCTTCATTTCTACCTCCCCCCAGGGGAAGTAGAATTGATAGATTGCAGAATCTTAATCCCTTAAATCATAACGATGTCGCAGAGACATTAGGCATGTGCTAGAAAGCTGATGGATTCTTTGAGGAAACATTTCCTGAGCCAAGTGTTCTTTTAAACTAAAATTTAACAGGTGTACAAGATCTACAAAGATCTTCACTCACTGTTTTGAAACTAACAGTTCTCTGCTCAATCCTGTTCTTTTTCACTGCCAAATTAAAATAGTTTTCTCCAGATAAACTTCACAAGCCCTTCTTCCCCTTATTCTGGATTCTGTTCTTTAATTTGAAACTGGCCTCCTTAAAGGTCATTAATGATCTATAAATCCTCAAATTCCAAAGTTGTCTTCCTCAGTCTTCATTTTCTTGGATTTTTCTGATACATAGGACCCCGATCAGTCATCCAATCATGCATTCACACATCTAACAAATTCTTTTCAAGTGCCAGCAAGGCAGATACCATGCTAGGTA
Organism: Leptonychotes weddellii; assembly: GCF_054177405.1. Lineage (NCBI taxonomy): Eukaryota > Metazoa > Chordata > Mammalia > Carnivora > Phocidae > Leptonychotes > Leptonychotes weddellii. The sequence continues at coordinate 36,420,696 of NC_138375.1, forward strand.
GACACTGCTTATACATGTTGAGTAAGACAGGAAACCAGTCTCTGGAACTGACAACCCTGAGACAGATATAAACAGGTAATTATCCAAAAATCCCTGGAGAGATGAATAGACCAACCCCTCCTTGAAATTCTAGAAATCACTGGGCTGGCTGGCCAATAGGATACTGATCCTGGGTGTGGAACAGATGTTGAACCAAGTAACTTAGTCCATTTCTGATTTAAGAGTTTTAAGTAATAGTTAATAACCATATCATTCATCTAGTTACCTATTTCTAGAACTTCAGCCATTGCCTTTCATGTCTGATTAGAACTAGGATCCAGCCTATCCTTTCAACCCTGCCTCCCCTTCCGTAGACTACTGGTCCCAGAATCTCCTTCATGGAGAATGTTCTTCTCACAAGCACACGCTCTCCAGGAAGCTCATCCACTTCTCACATTTAACCATTGCCTTGGCACTGTCACTCCCTAATCTCTTGCTCTGGCCTCAACCTCTACCCAGAAGCTTCAGACTCTCACCGCATACGACTACACACACCCGCACACAAGTCAGTATGTGCAAAACTAGCCTCCCTCAACCATGTTCCTCCTCCTGTATTCTCCATCTCCATTCACAGCACCCAACCACCATCAGCGTCACCAAGCCACAATGGGGGAATCCTCCTTTCCTCTCCTTCATCTACCTTACTCACACAAAATAAACAAGGCTGGCCATTTTAACCTCTTCAGGGTTTTCCTAATTGACCCCCTTTGTCTCCATCCCTGACCCCACTGCCAAATTCAGGTAAGTTTTCTTTCATCTACAGAGCTATCATCCACTTTAGGTGCTCGCCATCTCTCACTTGGCAACTGTTGTCTCATTGGACTCCTGGCTCCTGTTCTCTTCCCACTCCAGTCGTTTTATACATTATGGCCTTAAGAATCTTCTTAAAGCCATCAGGCTCCCCATGGAATACAGCCTAATGTTCAAATTCTTTTGCCTGAATCCCTGAATTCAGAGTGGCTACCAAAGTCCTTTGTGTACTACAACCAGCTGAGGACCTAGAAAGTGAGATCAGGCACCACTTGAATAACTTGCAGTCATCTTCATGGAAAATACTTAGATGACATGGAAAAAAATAAGTCTTGCAGATAATGGAGATACTCATACAGACAACTTTGTGGGCATATTTTGACGATCCTGCTTTTCTGGCTCACCCTCTGCGTCCTCCTCATCACGATTCCACACAACAGCCCCTCTGGCCCAGCTCTCTTCTTGCGTAAGATCTTTGTGGACCACTCTAGCTGGCACATCTCACCCTTCTCTGAAGAACCACACCACCTGCCTTTCTACTAATTCTCATTTGGCAACCACCTATTCCTTGGGCTCCTCCACTATTACTTAAACTCTGATCATTTCCCTTGGCTGTGTTCATTTTGTCCAATAAGGTCACAAGGTTTCTGGAATCAGGAAGGTCTTAAATACCTTTTGGCATCTTTACTGTCAAGCCTAGCATAGTGCCTTGTATATAGAATATGTCTGATACAAGCCAGTCAATGCTGAAAACCAACAGATAAAAGCTAAAACAACTGCCCTACAAAGACTATTTGGATTAAAAATAGAGGTCCTATCACCTATTAGTCAAACTCCTGGAACTGAGGGAAAATCTCTGTCTGAGAAAGGAGAGGACAGTCATGAAAGAAAACCTTTCAGTGATATTAGTCTTATAAATGGATTCAAGCAACTTACATGTGGTCTAGATGTAACCAAAAGACCTCAGCATTGAAACATGTTTTCTCTGTGGTTTAAGCCACACATTTTTGACAGGGTAATACTGCCCACATAGGGGTAAAATAGGTTCTTAGGAAGAAAAAAAAAAAAAAAATCTTATGTATAGAGCGGAAATACATACAATACATATACACTATCTTGTGTGGTATTAAGATGCCACTGGGAGGAGAGAGATGAAAAAATGTCTCAAGAGGCTCTTGGGGAAGGGGGTGCCTAATGAAGTCTGAGAAATGCGGTTTTAAACCAAATGGACTGTCTGCTCTGCTAAATTTGTTAAAGCTCTATAGCTCTGTATCAGCATTCCAAGATCATATAAATGCACATCAACCAAACCTAGAAGATAATTCAAATGAAAATTATTTTTGTGTTTTCATGTTCTCAAAAATTTTTATATTTTGGTTGTTAAGTGATTAATGTTTATTTTTTCCCCTGCTAAAGGGAGGGTACCATTGGACAAACATTAAAGTAAAGCATTTCCCATCAAATAGAAATTTAAAAATTAAAAAGGTTTTGTTTTAAAAGAGGAAATGGCTTTTTAAAATATATTATACAAGATGTGTGAGAAAGTAGCTAGGACTGAATTAAGATTGAATAGTTATTTATATCTGTTTCCTGTTTAGCCTTTTGACAAAGTTCGGTCCTGTATTTTATAGTTAGCTTTGGATAAGATTTCCCAGAATAACCCTGATGTGGGGTCTGCTGGTAGGGAGGACCCCAGAACTACATCCTGCAATTCACACCCTGTGAACACAGTCTGCTAAACTCAACAACTTCAAACCAGAAAACAAAAACGTCACTGTCCCATTTCCTCTGCCAAACCCTATTTTGAAACTCCCAAACACAAAGAAGAGGAGGAAAGAAAGAAAAAAAAAGGAAAAGAAAAGAAAAAGTCAAGAAAAACCAACACTGAATGTGTTTAGAAACAGAGGCAGGTTATGAGGAACATTAGTCTTTTCCTATTTTTTTTTTTTAAATTAAACCATAAATTCCTTTTCACAATCAGAAAAATGGACTACGTGAGATGATGAGAGAAATACCTCATCTGTAACATTTTTGGTGTGGAGAGAACACCTCTACCCAGTATCAATATACTACTTGAAGGGTTCATGTTTGTCAGGTTGGACAACTATGAAAACGAAGAGCTCAAATCAGAGGCAAACATAAATCAAGTAAAATGAAATAAAAGAAAAACCTAACAGCAGGACGAGCACTGCTGTGAATGGAGCAATGAGAGTTGATAATGGGACAGAGAAAAGATAAAGATGACGGGGCTTACAGGGTGGAGGCAAGATTTCTGGCTTTGGAAGTGGACCCATGAAACACTGGGGCACACTGTCAAAAAGGATGCGAATGGAGAGCTGATGGTGAGGAACAAGTTTTACCCTATGGCTATGCCATCAAAAATGGAGGGTCTCGGGGAGCCCTACAAGAAAACATCATTTCTGGTCCATCTCTATATTGCCAACTTCAACAGCCTGAAAATTTTCACCCCTTATCTTACTGGACGCTCTCTGCATTTCCACACTGAAGTTACTCCCTGTTTCTTAAATCTCCATTTCTCCCAAGTCATTATGTGCGATCTCTTATTTCCCTGGCCCCTCCTTTCCCATCTTCTTCACGATCCTCATTTATTACTGGTCCCAAAGTCTCTGAGTCTCTGCTCATTTACACACTCCCTCCAGTAAACTCACCCACTTCCTACATTTAACCATGACCTTCTAAGTGGTCACTCCCCAATCTCTTGCTCTAGCCCTGACCTCTCCTCCAAGCCTCAGGTTCTCATTCACTGCACACACCTACATTGACATCTCCTAGATACTTCAAAAACTTGACATGCCCAGGACAACCTTCCCCAAACACATCCCTTCTTGTGTATTCTCCATTTAAGTTCATAACACCTCCCAACTACTGTCCATCACCAAGCCAGAATCAGGGAATCCTGCTGAACATTCTCATTTCCACACACTTTACATCATTTTTACCTCTTAAATATTTCTTGACTCCATGTACCCTTGATCCCTACTGCCAATGTCCTAGTACAAGAACCTCCCTGCCTCACACCGAGACTGTTGAAGTCCCTCTTAGAGGTCTCCCTGTCAGCAAACTTAGTCCTACCCTAAAATCTAGCCCCACACAGGAGCCTACTGATCTGGCTAAATGCAGAGTGATGGACTGGTTTCACGGCCCTCCTCCAAAGCTTTTAATAACTCCCAAGTCGTAACATTTGCTACACATACATAGTGCTTATTGTCAGGGACTGTTCAGCATACTTGATCTATATTAGGACTAACTCTGTGAGGTAGAAGTTATTGTCCCCATTGCATGAATGAGGGAACCATGGCATAGAGAAGTTACTTAGTAACTTGGGAAAGAAGCCCAGAATGGACCCCTAGGAAGTTTCATTCCAGAGTGGTGCTCTTGGACACACAGCGCTGTCCTCCTTAGCATGCTAGATGCAGTCTCCCAGGCCTGGCCTCTCCCTGCCTCCCTCTCAGGCTACTTTCCTGCCGTGCACTTCATCCTGAGTAATACCAAGTTCCCTCTGCATGGCAGACTGTGCGTGCCTTTGCTTAGGATGTTCCTCTCACAAGTGAGCTTTCTAGTGGTTTTCACCAGGCTGACTGAACACATTTCCACACCTCAGTTCCATCAGCAGCCTCCCCCAGAAGCCAGTCTTTAACCTCAGGCCTCAGTGCCCAGCTCCCTCTCTCCCAGCACCCCACCCCAAGCCCATACCTCTAGCTCAGCATTTCCTACATTATCTTAAATTATGTGTCTTTGCTCCCAGAAACCATCTCCTCCAACCCAGAATCTAGCATAGGTCTGATATGCAGGTGTACTAAAAAGCTGTTCGAACTCTAACAACCACAGTGCAATGAAACTAGAGAGTTTACAGGGTTAAGACTGGTCTTGAAAGAAAATCCCTGGTACCTCTGCTTTTCCGTACTTCATAGTTTGCCAGTCTACTCATTTCAACATTTCCTAATAAACATGCGTACCTCATTTCTCGGAAGTTTTACTTGCTCATTAAAAATCCTACAGATGACCTCCTACACCTGGTCATCAACAGCTTCCCATTACCGGTGTTCAAGCAATGTCCACCGGTAACAAGAATTGTCAGAGGGCATGCCCAGCCACCTGGGGACAATCAGCACCAGTGACCTGCTTGCCAGGGACGCACGAGTCATGAAAACAAACGGGCTTGGTTAAAAACACCAGACTCGTAGCACTGATGGAGCCCAGAGATCATCCAGATCTTTGTCTCTTCACTGCCCAGGTAAGAAAACTGCAGTCCAAAGAAATGGTCTTGGATCCACATAGTTTGCTAGTCCCAAAGTCCAGGTAAAAATCTTCTCTCCTTCATACTCAGTCCAGATTCTAGTTGTGTTATTATTTCTCAGGACATTCTGAATTATTAAAACTGTTAAGAACGTTCGAACTAGGGCTCTCCCAGGTCAAGAAAAAACAGCCAAGCTACAACTAGTTTTTCTTGGAGCTCACAGGCAATGTGAAAAACAATGCAGATTTTTTTTTTTTTAAGATTTTATTTATTTATTTGACAGAGAGAGGGAACACAAGCAGGGGGAGTGGGAGAGGGAGAAGCAGGCTTCCCGCTGAGTAGGGAGCCCAATGCGGGGCTCGATCCCAGGACCCTGGGATCACGACCTGAGCCGAAGGCAGATGCTCAACAACTGAGCCACCCAGGCGCCCCAGACATTAAGATTATTGATCCTGCTTCAGGGCACCTGGGTGGCTCAGTCATTAAGTGTCTGCCTTCGGCTCAGGTCATGATTCCAGGGTCCTGGGATGGAGCCCCGCATTGGGCACCCTGCTCCACGGGAGGCCTGCTTCTCCCTCTCCCACTCCCCCTGCTTGTGTTCCATTTCTCACTGTGTCTCTCTGTGTCAAATAAATAAAATCTTAAAAAAAAAAAAAGATTATTGATCCTGCTTCAAAAAAGATTATTGATCCTGTTTCATTTCAAAAACGCTGAAACTTTTTTTTTTAAGATTTTATTTATTTATTTGACAGAGAGAGCACAAGCAGGGGGAACAGCAGAGGGAGAAGCAGGTTCCCCGTTGAGCGGACAGCCCGATGTGGGGCTCGATCCCAGGACCCTGGGATTATGACCCGAGCCAAAGGCAGACGCCTAACCAATCTGAGCCACCCAGGCACCCCAAAAACGCTGAAACTTTTAGAAAACATCAAAGGCTACCAATTCTGCCTTTACATCAACTCCTATACTTAGATTCATTTCTTATACCATCTTAAAGTCAAATTCCTAGTACATCTTTTCTATTAATTTTTACCAGTGCTCACTGGCCCTGTTGAGTTTGAGAAGTGGAAGACATACAGACAAAGTAGGGGGGAGGTGGAGGGGAGACAGGACCTACCACAGGGAGGCCATCGTATGAAGTATTTTGCATGGATAGTATTACCTTTTCCAATCCTCAAAACACCCCTATGGAGGTAGGTGTGCTATTCTCTCCATTTTATAGACGAGGAAACAGACACAGATTAAATAATTCGCTTCCTTGATTGCTACATGGCTTACTCCTGCATCTTCAGGTTTCTTATTAATAGAGAATTTCTTTCATGACTCCCATGGCCTATGTACTCCTTTTCTCACTGCCTTACAATTAGCATAGCTTTTATCGCCAACTGATACTCTTGCATTTACTATTCGCTAATTGTGGGTTTCCCCCACTAGAATGTAAGCCCCATGAAGCCAGGGACTTTGTGTGACTCATTAGAACAGTGTGTGGTGGGGCACCTGGGTGGCTCAGTCGGTTAAGCATCTGACTCTGGATCTCAGGTCAAGATCTCAGGGTTGTGGGATTGAGCCCCGCATCAGGCTTCGTGCTCAGCAGAGAGCCTCCTTGAGATTCTCTCTCCCCCTCTGCCCCTACCCCTCTTATGCTTGTACTCTAAAAAAAAATAAATCTTAAAGAAAAAAACAGAGTGCGGACATACTCGGTGTTCTGTAAATGTTGAACTCCTCAAAGGAAATGAATTTGCCTTGCTCATCTCTGAATCCTTAGTTCCGGGTACTCACTGGGGACATGTTAAACTTAACGAGTGTTCAAAGGAAGCAAGTCATGGGAATGGATGAATTCATATCCCAAGCTAGAAATAAGTAAAAAAGGCCAAGCATGGAACACTGAGGAACTGGTTATACTTAAAGAATGAATAACAGAAAAGAAGCCATCCCCAAAAAAGTAATCCAAGAATTAAGAAAATAGTTATATTATGGAAGCCAAAAGAAAAGTGATCAACAATGTCAAAAGTTGGCAAAAGAGGTGGAGACTGAAAACAAGTGAACGTATGTTAAGATTAGTTGAATTGGAATGGTAAAACCATGATCCAGTTGCACTTGGCTGAAAGAGAAACAGGAGTAGAACTCCCAACAGACTGCTCATTTAGGAGGTCTTGTCAGTAAAAGGGAGAGTGAGTTAGGCAATGGCAGAGAAACCAAGTAGGGTATTTGTTACACTAGGAGACTAGAGTCGATGGAAAAGGAAAGACTCAAGAACATGTACAAGAAAGTAAAGGTAACAGAAAAAAAATTCAAGAAAGAACCAGAAGAGCACAGTTGGCCAATCAGCCTTGGAAGGGAACAGTGAGGAGGAGAGATAGCAATACACAGACACTTTTGAGAGGAAGCATGGAAGAGTTTCTAGCTCTAGGTTCTCAGGGAAGTAGTAAGGCCACTTCCTGAGCATATAAAGGAGGAAGGCATGTGGTTGAAGTTCACAGATAAGAAAAGATCTTTAACAGTTGTTGGGGTCAAGTAGAAGAGTCCTCATTGTCTAAGGGGTGAGAAGATTGCTAAGGAGCCACAGAGAGCTCTGAAGAGCTTGTAAATCAATGTGTACCAAAGCTAGCCCAAGGGGCTGTAGTCGAGTCTGGCAGTCTGCCAGGAGGAACCGAGTTGGAGTACAGGACTAGGGACTGGATCTCTAGGGATTAAATTCAATTATGGCCATGGGAATACATTCAATGATGGCCATAGGGGTCCAAGCTGATCAGGGTAGAAAAAGGTGTGTGGATGGGTGTGATAAAATTGGACAATAGGGAAGAGACCAGATATTCAAAATCATCAAAAGGAGGAGCAAATTGGATCAAATTAAGAGAAGTAAATCCCGATTTTGCCAGCTCTGAAGGGGAAAGATCAAAGTCTAATGACTTCTGAGGAAGAGACATGAAGGTCACTAAACAGAAGAGGGCCTGAAACCCTGGGGGTCTTGAGGAGAGAAACACAGTGTCAAGGGGGTAAATGTAGGGACATGGGTAGTAGGGAAAGGCCCCAAGAGACTGCAGATGAATTGCTGGCTAGGGTGATGGAGGGACCACTGGAGATAAAGTAGAGTTCAGAGGTACTGGGGAGAACGCCATGTTGGCTGTGGAGTGGACTGAAGTTCCTCCCTACTTGGCATCTGCTCCCAAGACAAACTGGCTGTGGAGAGCTCTAGAATTACAAATGGGCCCATAAAAGGTCACTGGGGCCACTATTTTAGTCTGGCTAAAACCATTCACTCTGAAATTATACAACACAAGGTCTACCTCCCTCCCAACAGTGACGAAGTTAGTTTTACTCTACTTAGTAATCTAACTTCATATTTTCAACCAAATGCTGTATTAAACCACTTTTTTTCCCCAAATTAAGCATGGCTTACAAAAGTTAAAGAAAACCTAACACTGCCAATTTGCACAGAGGCCTAAGGAAGTGATTCACTTAAAACCCCCTCCCAATTTAGGTAAGAAGAGAAAAGCAAACAATGATGTAGGATTTAATTAGTGTCTCATACTTTTTATGATAAAACACATACATCAAAAGTTCTAAGGTGGCCAAAAATACTCAAGCATGTTCTGAACTGAAGCAAAGAAGATAAACATCTATAGGTTTCTGACAGACATCTAAGTATTTTAATTATCTCATTCTTCCTTAAGGATGCTTTTCCATATACATAAACTAAGGAAAGTCAGACTTTTTAAAAACAAATGAATATTAACACTAGTCAATACCAAAAAGTATGATGTGATGTTCTCCCTATAGCTCTCAGGGGTGGCAAACCAAAACCAAGACCTCTGATTAACTTTACTGTCAGAATTCCTATGGCATCCTATCTGCACCCTTACTTAGGAGCTTTTCCTAAATATCTTCGACCTAGTGATTCAGAGTCTGCAGGGACAGGACTCCAACAAGTAGATCTTTATCTTAAGTTCCTCAGGGTCTACCATGCTTTCCTTTTTAAGAACACCTGTAGCATAAGGTAAACCCAGACTGTCTCCAGTTAAGAATGCAATCAACTTAAAGCAATGGTTCCTTACCTTGTCTGCACACTGGAATCACAGGGGAGAAGATTTAAAAATCCCAATGCCTAGCCCACACGGCAGACCTATTACATTGGAATCTCTGAGGATAAATCTAGCCATTAGCCTATTTTAAAACTACCCATGCAATTCCAATAGCCAGTCAATGTTGACAACTGCCAAAGCAGAGGGTTAACTTCTATACAGGTTTTATTTAAATGCATGCTAATGGCTTGTAATTTTATATATGCAAAGAACTGGCCCATGCAACTATTTGATGAATAAATGAAAAACAGTAACTTATAATTCTCTGCATTTCTCCATATTTGAACAAAGCAAATGTTATTCCACACTATCATCAAAATGCAGGATAGTGTTGAAGCTACGGCCCTTGGAATAATCAGTGCCACTCTGAATTGTCAGGCAGAGCGCAGAAACAAAACCAAGCAGGTGACTATGTGTTAGGAAACTCCAGGATGTTCTGACCAGTCAATGAAGGACTTCAACACACAAAGAAAAGATGCACTGATGTAGTAGTTAAGGGAATCTTTACAGAAAAGACCACCTCAGTAGGTCAGTTTGGGCAAAAAACAAAAACAACCCCCCTCCCCTCCCAAAACGCCAAAGAGACCGTTCATTTCTTCAAACCCTTTCAGTTGCAAAAGAGTATCGGGAAAGTTCTAAAGTCCAGGTTTTTAGATGTTTGTGTTTGTGTTCCTTAGAGGAAATATGTTTGCTGCCTAGAAGCCCCACCTATGTTTTTAATACCTGAACGTACTTCGGTTCCAGTAAGTCTTCAGTAAAGACAAATCCATATAACCAAGGACAAGCCCTCAGCAGCTTAGCCACTGAGAGGCTCTGTGTCATGGGAGAAGGGTCAATCAGGATTGGTCAGGATGACGTGACAGATCATGAAGCTGGACCACACCACTCCTACTGGGCACCAAGAGCGATGCCAAAGCAATCAACATGTAATCAACACCAGCTTGGGGGGGGGGGGGGCCAGGAAGGTTTAAGCCACAGAGAAAACTGAAGTAGGTTAATTTTAAATTTATGGTTAATTGTATAATTGAGGTAGAGTTTTGGTTTGTTTAAGATGACATATTATAAATAACTGCATCAGGTTAAACCACCACAGAAATTATCAGTATTTTTCCAAGATAAAAGAACTTCCCAAATTTCGGCCATCTTTCAAGATCAACAACAAGCTGGGAGTTGGAGGCTGGGATGATGGAATATAGTCAGAAAAACTGGGATTATCACAAATGAAGTTTCTATTTAAAAAAATAAAGTCTGCTGTGGATTAAACTAGGGAGTGTCAAACTCTGTTCTCATGGAGCACTGATGTTCTGTGTCTTCAACAGAGGTTGTTCCGCTACCCAAATCAGATAATGAAGATCCTTTGCCAACGGGGGGTGGGGGGTGGGGTGGGGATGGGGGGCGGGTAACAAGACTGTTCTCGATTTCAATGTGCTCACATTTTAACCTTGGGTATTTTCTATATAGCTTGCCTACACAAGCTTCTATTATATAATGAATCTGATTTAACAATTATTTGAGCTTAGGTTTTTCAATATTTTGGGGTGTCCCAGAAAGAATGTCATAACTTCTAGAGTTTGAGGACCAATTAGAGCAATAGTTGGGGGTATTTTCTTTTACAAGTAATCTGAACACATAAATCATAAAAGGACTCAACAGGAGTAAAGAAATAGCCTCGTTTGGTTCAATGGTTCCAGATCACAAAGACCCTCATGATGGTTTTGCATAAAGGACTCTTGCAAAATATTTCTGATCCCCAGTTCCTAGCCTGGTGCTTGGCACATAGTGTAGGGGCCCAGGGTAGGCCACCCCAAGATGTACCACAAGGGCGTATTTATTTTGAATTGAAGTTACTTGGGAAACCAATACAAGGACACTTAGACCCTCCTCAGTCCCTTCTAAAGCAGGAAACAAATCTCCCATATGAGAAATACCCTCCCTGTACTTCAAAAAAAAAGACAACCTTATCACCAGAGAGAGGGACTTTAGTCAAGAAAGCTATAGAAACAAACCGTGCGTGTGTGTGTGTGTGTGTGTGTGTGTTTTCCTAATCTACTACCTCAGCCTAAATCCTGCTCAGAATTCCTTCCTAATTAAAGCTCCCAGACACTTGTTTTCTTTATCCTGTCAATTCCTCACAAATCTGTCTCTGTCTAAAATTTGTAAAACTGCCTGCCTAGATCATTTCTTTGGGCCTCAGTTTCATTACTGGGCCTCCATACACAAATAAAAACTTTGGTGTTTTTCTCCTATTGATCTGTCTCATGTCAATTTAATTCCTAATCCAGACAGAAGAACGGTGGGTGGGGGAAAGAAGGAAATTTCTCCCTGCCTTAGAGTAGGAACTTAGTAAAGTGGTTTGTCCTGAAGATGGAGACATGAGAACACGTGTGCCCATCAGTTACTGGCCTGCTTGGCCTTGCTTTCCTTATCTGGAAAAGATCAACATGGCAGGTGGCAGTGGAGGGGGGTGACCCAGCTTAACAAAATTGTTGATACAAAATGTAATAGGAAGTTACCATTTGCAAATCCCATTCGTACAGGTTGCTTTGCATTAGAGCACTCTGTGCTCTTCTATTTTGGACACCAGCAGTGCTCAGTTGCTTTCCAGTCTTCCCAGCTTCCAGCTCTTTGCTGGCCTTTCAAAATGTCTATCCTGTCAGTTTAGAGTCAAGGTCTGGAGAGAAAAGCTAACAGTGACCTTGAGCCAGTTAAGGCCATGATCTCGTAACCTTTTTTTCCCTACCTGAATTCTTCAATTCTAGGAATTTATTCCCAAGAAATGATGGTTATGGATATGGACACACATATCATTACTTTAGATAATTCCCCAAACTAATCAAATCACTTCTTATTCTTGCACTTATTCTTTCTTATAATGGCTGGAAGGGGAAGTGTTAAATTAATTAAACAAGGCCATTAGATGAAGGTGGCTTTAATGCCTTAGCAGCCGAAAACCTAACCTCAAGGTTAAGCAATCAAAACCTGGGGTGCCTGGGTGGCTCAGTTGTTAAGCTTCTGCCTTCGGCTCAGATCATGGTCCCAGAGTCCTGGGATCGAGCCCCACATCAGGCTCCCTGCTCTGCGGGAAGCCTGCTTCTCCTTCTCCTACTCCCCCTGCTTGTGTTACCTCTCTCGCTGTGTGTCTCTCTGTCAAATAAATAAAATCTTTAAAAAAAAGAAATCAAAACCTAAAGTCAACCGATCATAAACCGCCAACTAGGCTTTCCCAAATAATGCAACTACTTAAGCTGTGGCCAATCAAATCATTTCTTGCTTTGCTTTCTCCCCTTCTCTCTCAAAATCTTTGGTACTTTCTGATTCAAGTTGATTTTTGCTCAAATAAACTCAAATTTTAATATGCCTCAGTTTATCTTTCAAAAGACATTAAAAACGAATGTAACAAAAACGGGGAAAGAGTTTAAAACACACAAATCACCCTATAAACATGAAAAAATTTCAATTCACTAGTAAAAAAAGACAAAATAAAAATCACTACTAACTCAAAAGCTATATAAAATCAACATGATACTACTTTAAGTGGTAAAGGTTTGGCTTTGCTTTATATCCAGATTGAGATGAGGTATACAAGAGGGCAGTCACTCTCACACCTGGCTAGTAGAAGTACAAAGTAGGTTTCTGGAAAGATATTAGTAATACATATTGGGGAGGGAAAAAAACAAAAAATGGTCTATACTTTAGACTCAATTTCATACCCAGAAACTTATTTTAAGGAAATAATCATACATGTCTATATTAGAAATGAATTACTGGAAAAATTCTGGTGGCAACCGTCTCGGGTCCCTTCCCTCTTTGGGAGTTTTGTACCATCACTTCGCTGTTGCTCAATAAAACTTGCTTTGCTGCCCAAAAAAAGAAAAATGAATTACTGCCTACCCTGCCCATACCCCCCACTAGGACAATCCCACCCCAGCAGACTGATCCAGAAGCAACACTTCACCCAAGAGGGACTTGTGGCCTGTACTGGAAAGATCAACTACACCAAATCCCTCTCTGTTGGAGATTCCCTTTTGGAAAATAAACCATGCTTGCAGGCTTTGGGTCTAAGGGGCTATGACTCAGGGCTAGTGATGACATGGAACCAAGTTCAACATAAAGAAGCACATAAGTTGTTTGATGCATTTTTATCATCATGTATTATTTCCAAAATTAAATATTTTTTGGTAAGAAATAACCCAAGTATCTGGTTGCTTGTCAGAGAAGAGGCTACTGGTTTCCTGTTGGGAAAAACCTGACTGCTTTGTAAGCCCACACAAAGAAAGCACCTCCAGCAAAACCGGGATAAGTACTTGTTTTCTAACCACAATTGTTGGTTTCTTCTCTCTTGTTGGTTTCTTTTCAGAGCCATATATATAAACACTGGAGTACTGACTTACATTATTTGCTGCCATAACAATAACACCTTGTATTTGCAAAACATACTTAAGTGGAGGTAGGGGAACTGTTTGTAGACACCAGCTAAGTCAGCTAGACCATCAGAACCACAGGCTGCTGGTGCTTAAAGCACTTCAGAAATCAACCCATCCTCCCACTACAGATGGAGGCACAGAAGCACATCGGGTTTTTATTTTATTCATGTACTATTTCCAACTAGCCCCATTTAAAAAAAAAAAAAAAAAGGATCTGAAGCAGTTTACAATTAAAGAGAAAATTGCGGTGTTGAGAAACAATTATGAATCCTTGAAGAGCTACACTCTTAAGAGCATCTACCTTCTCTTCTTGCCAGTGCTGGATCATAAGCTGATCCTATAACCAAAAATAATTCCCACACTGTCCCTAGAATAGCTCCAGAACGTACAAACTTCCCAGGGTACCTGAACTCTGTCTTGAGCCAAAGTTCCCAAGGCAGCTCAAGATGATCTGGAACAATGGAAGCTGCCCAGAGCAGAAGTGGGATGGAGGGAGAGGGGTTTGGGATAGAAAGCCCAGGTTCTCCCTGAGAGTGTGTGTGAAGCCAGTACTGCTGAGAAACATCAGGACAGCAGGCCCACAGTCCCCCCTAGAGCCCCCTAGAGTCCCCGTAAGCCAAGAGGAGGTGGAAGAGGGAGGCATTACAGAATGAGAAAATCATAAGTTGTCATGGACTCTGTAGGGCAAACACAGCGATCTGCTGTCTGCTGCTTCTGAGTCTGGTCTCTCACCTTTGGTACCCCAGGAAGTAAGTAAAACAACAAGTCCTAGAGGTTCCCACTCATATTAACCCAACTCAAAGACCTCAATGCCCACTTGAAATAGATACTAACACCAAGAGAACATAGGGCTCTTGTTAAGCTGATTTCCTACTTAAGAAATAAAAAGCCTCCTGATTTCAAACCCTTATTTGAGAACATTCTTTACAAAATGCACAGCTTATTTTTTCCGGTCTTACAGGGGCTGGATTATCTAAACAGGATGAGACTCAGGTTGTTGTCAAACTGAGGTCCTGACAATGACTCAGGGTCATCCTTTTGGACATAGAATCATAGAGCTAGAAGAAACTTTCAGATGCCATAGTCCAAACCCTTTGTTTTACAGATGATATGTAGATCAGGAGAGAGAAGGAAATGTGCCCAAAGTCATACAGTCATGACTTTTCACTGTAGTCCCAATCTGAGTCATCAATTCATGACACCACCAATCCCTCCAAGCCATTCAAGTTCAGAACTTAGAATGAGTAAACCCCAGGTTTCTCTGGATAGGCCTCAGCCGTGTGAGCCAAAGAAACAAGCTTCCCCTGCTTCTGATCTCATCTCCTGGAGGGAGACCGCCCACGAGAAGCAATCCCTACTATTCTCATTTGTAAGGAGCAAGGGTCTACAGTGTTTCCCAGGTCAGAAGGTAACTCCAACGTGACTTCCTTACAGACTTGACAGGAGCAAGCCAGAGTCTAACTGGGTCATTAACAGCAGAGCATTGCCAGCCATATCCATCTTGTGGGAGATGCCTGGACCATGATATCCTACAGGAGAGAACACTTTCTTCCTTGCCAACCATACCCATTAACAGACTTCATTTTGTTTTTAATGTTTGGAATTTATGCTTCACAATTTTGGACCATATGACTTAACGAGGTAGATTTTTGACAAAATGTCTCACCGTGCTCAAATTTATCAAGCCAACTCAGAAAGGCCTTCTAGAATCATCAATAGATCCCTCCATGGTCAGGATGCTCTCTTACCTCTAGAGCATAGCACTCTGACACAGATACTCAATAGGTATTTTTCAAACTGAACTGGACATTTGCTGACTATAGAAATGTTGGGAGTAAAACTGGCAATAAAGCCAGAGAAATCAGAAGCCTGAATTTTATTACCTTTTTAATCATACAGCACATGCACTGAAAATATCCTTAGAGGCCATCTAGTCTAGTTCTCTTTTCTAGAGCAGTAAGCTGAGGTTCAGGACAGGTAGGTGAATTATTCCATACCTACCTGTTACACAGGTTACAGAGCTGAATCTCTCTCTCTCTCTCTCTCTCTCTCACACACACACACACACACACACAGACACCCTCTTCTGGAGGGAGCTTGGGCTGGAGGATGTCTTTTGCTCTTACCATCTAGGAATGAACAAGCAAAATTTCCAGTAAGACTCCAGTAAATTGGGTTCTCATCAAACTGGAGTTTTACATTCATGTGTCTGAGGATAATCTACATTTAAATTGATAGTTTAATAAATTCTTAATGTTTTATGTTAATCTGGGGTAATACATGTTTTCAATAGAAGGCCTCCCCCACAAATCATTAAGTCAACAGAATAAGTACTAAGATGAACACACAACATACATAAAACATCATCTCCCACGCAAAATCCTAAATTCAAATGAATATTCCTGATTCTCTTCAACAACCTTTTTTCGTAAGATTCAAGCCACCACCTAAAGCTTCAGGTTTCAATGCTGCTTTACAACTAAAGCTAGACTCACAAGAAGCAGAACTGGGGGTGAATCCAGTGAGAATTTCATTCAAACTCATTTTCAGAAGAGAACCAAGGCCCAGATTATAAAATATCTTGCCCAATATCATTCAACTAAATAGCAGGGCCTGAATCAGAACCTTCCTTGGCAATCCACAAATCTGCCTACCTTTATGGAATTTTTAGACAAAGGACCTCGTGCTGAGGTTCATTTCATATCCTATATCTAGAGTTGGCAGTCATGAGGAGAACAAACTAAACCCAGCAGACAACTTTTTTTCCCTGTCTCTAACAAATAATGGTAAAGTATACTGATCCTTCTTTCCTGCCAAACAGAGCTGAGAGCCCCTTCTTGTGCTCTTCATGCGATCATGAAAATGAACATTTTTCACTTCTAAATCTGTTGAAAGTTTTACCTAAATTCCTACATTAGCTTACTCTCTCCCACCCCCATGCAGAAAAATTCAGTTTGTGTTCTCTTCAAATTCGAAGTTTAGACAGAAAATGAGAAAATGGAATTCAATGAAATGAACAGGCAGGCACTTCAATTCCTTTTGCCAGGCCCTGGCAACAAGTAACATTCGGGAATATAATGGGCATTAACAGGGCCAATGGGCAGTAAAACTTCTGGCTTATCTTCTCATCCAGGCTGAAATCATGTGGATGGAATGGGAAAGCAGGATAACGATATAGCAAGTTTTCCAGTTGCTGCTTACGATGGTTGCGGAAACGGTAAGGCAGAGATTACAGGGTCAATAGCATAGCATTTTTTTTTTCTGAACATTAATCATAGGCTGAAATGAACTTTGCATTTTTAAAAAATAAAATTGCAAAAAAAAAAAAAATGAATTAGCAGTTCTGTCGATAACCCAATTATCATCATTTGCATTTTGAACTTGTACCAGATAAAGCTGAAGAATGGCAGGTCAAATGTCCTGGTTTACCCATCACTGTCACTGTGAATAAAAAAAACCAAAATTCTAGAATATTGAAATACAATGAAGCAATTTTGTCTGAAGAAAAATCTTCACAGCACAGCACAGATAGCAAAAGGAATCACAATGGTAAGAGATAAGCATTAAAAGGGAAAAGGCAGCATTTTAGTCATGGAGTATAATAAAGCAAATGCATGGACATATACTTCCTAGCCCATTGTCCATAATAACCCTATGGCCCCATGGAGAAAGGAAACAGGAAACTGAAGGAAGGCGCCTAATGAACCAATGGGGCCAAAGAGTAAAACAGCAATCCTCTCTATTTGGAAGACTTCCAAAATTATATCCATCCCTCTGCCAAATTAAAGAATGCTTACTTTGGGTCAGGCAGTGTTCTGAGCAACAGGGGTAGTGCAGTGAACCAAAGAGAGCCCCTTACCTTACAAATTTCCAATTCGAACATTGTCTTTAGACTCTGAGAATGTATTTCCAACATGGCACCTCCAACTCATATCTAAAGCCATGATTGCCTTTGCTCCCAAACTATTCCTTCCGGGTGTTTCCTGTCCTAGGTGAAGGCACACCATCCACTCCTTTCTCCTGGCCACTAACTTGCAAGTCATGTTCCAACTCCAACTTGTAAATATCCACATTTATGAATAAAATGGTTGATGTCTTAGATGAATAAAAAGTTCGATATATCAGAGATTTGAAAAACAACAACAAAAGAACAAGCTCCTCTTCAGCTTTATATCATTTTTATTCTTTTCTTGAATTCATATCTTTTCCATGTCCCCAAGAGAATTTTAATCTTAATGTTTTTGTTTTTTCTTTTAGATTTTTTTTTTTTTTTTTTTTTTTTTTTGGCAGAGAGATAGACAGAAAAGCACAAGCAGAGGGAGTGGCAGAGGGATAGGGAGAAGCAGGCTCTGCACCGAGCAGGGAACCCGACGTGGGACTCAATCCCAGGACCCTGAGATCATGACCTGAGCCGAAGGCAGACGCTCAACCATCTGAGCCACCCAGGCGCCCTAATCTTAATGTTTTTATGTTTGAAAACCTCTTACTACTCTACCCAGCTTCCCTGCAAATGAATTGTGTATATAATTCATATGTGAATTTCCTGTGACCATAGGTTTTAAATGTTTAAAAAAAATTTTCTTATGCATTGAGTCATAAAATGATAACTGGTCTACAACTGATCAAAACAAATATGTAATAAAGGCTGGTAAGTCCACTGTAATAGAAAACAACTTTCTGGAAATCTCTCTCTTAATGAGATGGATGGGCTATATTTTATTTTACTTTTTTTTTTTTTTTACAGAACATGGATGATTTTTTTTTTTTAAAGATTTTATTTATTTATTTGAGACAGAATGAGAGAGAGAGAGCACATGAGAGGGGGGAGGGTCAGAGGGAGAAGCAGGCTCCCCGCCGAGCAGGGAGCCCGATGCGGGATTCGATCCCGGGACTCCAGGATCATGACCTGAGCCGAAGGCAGTCGCCCAACCAACTGAGCCACCCAGGCGCCCGAACATGGATGATTTTTATCACTAGAATGAGATATGGTTCAATATCAACTCTATTTCTACATTTTCATACTTTCTTATATAGACATAAGCCCTGAGAAACTTGTTCTTATAAATAGATGGGAATAGGCATTTTTGCTACAGTGGTATCACTCAGTTCTTTCAACTTCCTTTTAATTATATGACAAATCATATTGTGACTTATCAATGTTATTTTTAATGATCAGCTGACAAGTTGAGTACATTTGCCTTCAATTCTGTTGAAAGCAAAGAACTGAAAATAACTTATCTGGCCACATTAGAGTCATTCGCTTTCTCAACAATGACACCGTAGTGTGTTTTTCCTTTGTTTTGTGCCCTGGAGGTTTTTTGTTTTTTTTTTTACCCAAGGCCAATGCACCGTGATAAACTTGAAAAGTGACAGCAATGACTTTCCCTCCTAACTGGAAAAGCTGGGTAATTGTGAAAGGGCAGGTGAAATAAGAGTCTACACAGATGGACACTGAGATCTCCTTAGTCATATCAGGCCCAAAGCACTCTTAGAAAGTCTTCTGTATCCCAGGGGCAGATATATACCAGTTTCAACACACTGACTGGAGCTCTATTCCTTCATTCCACAAATATTTACGGAGCACCTGCAGAGTGCCAGACACTTAGCCAGGTCCCGCAGACACAGCAGTGAGCAAAAAAAGCCGCACTTCCTGCCTTCGCGGACCTTCCAAGTAGAAGTGCTCGATCTGTGAGACCAGGGACACCATGTGAGCAAGGCACTCTGGTTCCCCAACCCAAACAACTACATAGCCCCCCGGTCCTAACAGTGACTGAGCACCTACTGCATGCCAGTGCCTAGCTAAACCCCAAGGAACAACAGAGGACACAGACGGACTCTCCAGAATGCTATCGGCATAAAAAAGCCTTTTGTTCAGATTCACTTTCTGTATTATCTTAAGTTCGTGTTTAAGTAAATTTGAGTTCTACAAAGCAAAGACCAATCACCAGGGTGTCAATTATCTTCTCCTTTATATACACAATATTCATCTATTGGCACTACTTAAAGTCTAAAGCACAGTTTTGTCCCCAAGCTATGAATGTGGGTAAACCATATCCTGGATAGTGACCACATTCTCAAGGAATTTTTAATCATTGACAAAAACGAGTTATTCCCCCTATCAAGAGAAAACTACTAGTCCTGAGGACTAACCACTAAACCTTTCTCAAGAAAACAAAGTCAACCACCCGTGAAAAGAGACAACATAAAAATGCACCTCTCCTAGGGTGGAAATTTCCATCAACTAGATATAGTTTTGTTAAGGGCCATCATGTCATTTAATTTGGAAAATTAAAAGCATTTTCAGTTCCCAAGTTCAATGACTCTAAATGTTTCTTATCAAGAAAAGAGCCTCTCCACCCAACCACACAGCTATAGTGGATAATTACCAAAAGAAATTTCACAAAGGCCCTTTGTAAAGCATGATCCTCATGTAACTAGTCCACTTTTTATTGCCTTTCTGTTTTGTTTTTAAAAGTTAAGATATCTACAGGAGATGAGAAAGGTTATATTTCATATGTAAATTTAGTTAATACAGACTATATAATTAGAATTTCCTCTCTGCTATTGATAATGTATTTGCAGTTACAGCCATTACTTCACATCATCAAATCCTGAAAAACAACTAGCTAACGAGGACCATTTAACAGTGAAATGCAACAAACATAGCAAAGCTGAACTCTTAACTCTGCTTTCAACTGGAAAGAACCACCAGGGATACAATGCATTGTATAATAACATCGAAATAATGAGGTGTTATTAAGCCCAAGGGAAAAATACAAAGATTCCATCTAGATCAAAATATTCTAGGCCTAAAACTTTCCAAAACTTCAGCAAGCCATAATGAACTTAGATAGTCCCTTACCTGACATCAAAATAGGCTACAAAATTATCATCCAAAGATACAGATTATGCAGTAAGTGTATAAAAGATACTATAGGCTCTAAACAGGATACAGTCTGAATTCTGGGTAATTATGAACTTAGTACCAGTCATTAAGGAGGAGAAAATGGCATCAGGTACCCTGACGAGCTGCACTAAGGACACACCTCAGGTCCTGCCAGAAATGTTTAACATGAATCTAATCATGAAGAAACAATTACAGACCTAAAAGACATTATGCAAAATAACCTGGTCTTTTCAAAAATGTCACTGAATTTAAAAAAAAAATAAAGGGGCGCCTGGGTGGCTCAGATGGTTAAGCGCCTGCCTTCGGCTCAGGTCATGGTCCCAGGGTCCTGGGATCGAGTCCCACATCAGGCTCCCTGCTCCTTGGGAGCCTGCTTCTCTCTCTCTCTCTCTGTCTCTCATGAATAAATAAATAAAATCTTTAAAAAATAAATAAATAAATAAATAAAAAATAAAGTGCTGACAAACTTTCCTAGATTAAATTCAACAAACTCATGGAGTATCTACTATCTGGAAGATAGTAAAGTGTGAGGACTAAGGGTTTAGAACTCGGCATAAATCAACTCAATTCTAGCTCCAAATCCTGTCTCCACCAGGTGGAAAAAACATTTAACCACACCATGCCCCAATTTCTGCTACTATAAAGGATAACTGTACCTTCTTTGCAAGATAATGGAGTTAAAGGAGCTAATCTATAAAGGCCTTGGCACACTTAGTAAGTGTTCAGTAAATGTCAGTGGTGATACAGATGGTAAAGAGCCATCAATGCTGGGGGGCAGGGAACAGAGAAACTGAGCTTGTATAGCTAGAGAAAAATTAACACAATTCAAAGACAGCATGATACAAGCACTTTGGCTGGTGAAAGGCTCTAGAGTACAAAGAAAGGGAGCACCTAGGAAGAGCACTTAACCCAGCTGTTGAGGTCATATAGGGCTTCCCAGAAGAGGTGACAGCGGGTCATTCCAGGATGGGAGGAGAGCATGTGCAGAGCGCTGGAAGTTAAAAAGAACAGACCAGGGGCTGAGAGTAGAGGACTGTGCCCAGGATACAGAATGCTGGAGGTGGAAGAGGAGGTAGAGAGAAGCCTAAACCGGATAGCAGGGCCAGCTCATGCACTGCCCCTTCGAAACTAGGTTAAAGATTCTGGGCTTTCACTTTAGGAACAACAGAAGACTACCAAGAAGTTTTTAGCATAAGCACACCTGCATTTCACAGACTATGCTGCTGTGTTGCAAAGTGGAGGAGAGATGGATTGCGAGGCGGCAAGACTGAAAAGGGAAGCCCAGCTAGGGCTTTCCAGGCCGGGGGGGGGGGGGGGGGTGGCTAGAAGCCAGGGAATAGCAGCAGAGAGGAGAGGTCGGAATCTGGGGACTGAGGGACTGACATGATGGGGAGGAAGCGCAGAGCTACGGACCAGACAGAATACAGTCCCTGTGAGTGCCAGTCACTGAGGGAGGAAGCACAGGCCTTGGGTGGTTTTAGGGGTAGAAAGAGTGGGTTCGGTCCGGGCGGACTCAATGGGAAGGCTCACTTCAATGGAGTTATGCTGGAGTCTTTCAGGTCTGCGGCAGACCAGTCTCTATCTTGAGAAGGGGGAGAAAAAAATGCCTTCTTCATTACCCAAAATAAAACACCTAAACCAAACAGATTTTATCTTGCTCTTATCTGGGCTCCAATTGCAAAAGATGTTTTAAAAAAAAATTTAAAGGGCAGTCCTGTCTATCTCACACATTCCATGGTGTAACTCTTTCTGTATAAACAGACTTTAAGATGGATATTTGTGGCTCAACAGGTTCATTAGAAGTAACACTTTAAATTCTCCTGCCTGGAGAGTCAGCAACATTTGCCAGAGGTTCTTACTTTACTTAAAAATATTACTTTATTGAAGAAAGCAATCCTAAACCCTCATTTCCTAGGTTTTAAAGCATATAACCCCCCCACTTACACCCTTCAAAATAAAGTTGCCAGGAACAACACTAACCATACGTGCACATGTGTCTGGACAAAAACACCTATGTTGATATGTATAAATAAAACATCAGATTCAATCTTGGCACAAAAAGTATCAATTATCAATCCAACCAGAAGCTGGATCATCATCACAAACACAAAATCACTCTCGCTGCCACACCATGTGCTCATTCAATGCGTGTAGGGATACTGGTTACAGGCAACAGTGACTGTTCTACACACTTCCCTGAAGGTATACTGCACTGGTCTGTGCTCCAGCCATCAGACAGTCTGCCTTAGCTCATTTCCTCATGAAGACACTGCAAGTTATCCCCCAATGTCCATTCTCTTCTACCTTTCAGGAATAGCCTCCCCAGAGTCTTCCATCCTTATTAGAGTCCCTATTTCCAAGCCTCCTTTGTACTGATGTAGACGTGTGACTCAAGTTCCGATTCTCAGGAGGTAAGGGAAGTGACGTGTGCAACTTCCAGGTCATGCGCATAAAGGGAACTGCTTGTCCTCTACTTCCTCACTCCCACAGACTAACAAAGAGGCAGGAGCAGTGAGCAGTCTTCGGCTGGCACCTGAGCAGAAAAACCTGGGCAATGGAAGAACAAGCCAGAAGGAGTCCAAGTCTCTAATGGATTGATGCTGCAGAAGGCTAGCCTCCAAACTGACTACCAGCTTAGATTTTTACATGAAATAAAAATTTACTGTTTAAGTCACAGTTACTTTGATCTTTATTAAAATAGCCAAACCACTGTCTTCATTCACTTCTATTCCATTTAACACCTACAATTATGCTGAGTTTCTTCAGTGAACGAGTGCCTCATTTTGTCTTGGAGCTTTTCATTTATCATAATTGCATGCATCGCTGTATCCCACACAGTTTACAATAAATATTTAGGCTGGAGTCTACAAAAGGCACAACAGGTATGGTCAACACCAGTCCTCTCCACCTGGTCATGTATTCGACCTGCTCCTGAATTTGTTGCTAGAGCCAATATTTGAAAAGCCCACATACAGGACTTTCAGCCCATCTGACAAGTATTTAACCTTGGTGTTATACATGATGGCGACTCATAAAGCCAGCATCAGGACCTGCCTACTGTTGATTTGCTTTCCCTCCGGAACAAGGAGCAGTTGTACGGCGTGCTCTGTACTTTTCTCTTTGGTGCCTGTGGGAGGCAGAATACTCCCCTTCTCCTCCCCCACAGGAGGGCCACATCCCAGTCCCCGAAACCCACGCACATGTTCTGTTATGTGGCAGAACGGCCCTCTGCAGATATGATTCCTGATTCAGTCAAGGATCCAGGGATGGGAAGGTTAGCCTGGATTACCCACATGAACCCAACTGAATCACTAAGAATCCTTACAAAGAGAGAGACTGGAGGTTCAGGAGTGTCCAAGGATATGTGACGGCAAAAGTCAATGTGACAACTGAAGCCGAGCTGGAGTGCTGTCATTGCTGGAAGGGGGCCATGAGCCAACGAATATAGGCAGCAACCAGAAGCCCAAAAAGCTGAGGATCAGATGCTCTTCTAGAGCCTCGGGAAAGAACACAGCCCTGCCAACATCATGTTTTGAGCCCAGTGAAACCTACTTCAGACTTCTGACCTCCAGAACAATAATAAAATGTATGTTCTTTCAAGCCACCAAATTTGTAATAATTTGCTTCAGCAGCAATGGGAAACAAATGTGGCATTGATCATTATAAGAACTCAATTGAACTTTAGGGGAGCATTTGTTCAGACCTAACAAGCCAGCTGGAAATAAGCAGTTTCATGAAACGAAAGTTGGGGGGGGGGAATGGAGTAACTGGGTGATGGGCATTAAAGAGGGCATTCGATGTAATGAGCCCTGGGTGTTATATGCAACTGATGAATCATTAAATTGTACCCCTGAAATTAATACACTGTATGTTAACTTGAATTAAAATAAAAAAAATTCAGTATTAGTAGTATTAATATACATGTGTTTTTCCCATTTTATTGTACTAGCAAAGGTAGCTCTCCCTGTCCCCTCCTGGGGGGGGGGAAGTCACAGACGTTGAATATGAGCAGTGTGGTAGGTACAAGCAAATGTCTTAGCTCGGTAAGAGGATAACCATTACCCACTACAGAATGAATTGATCTCAGGATGAATCTGGATCCCATTTTTACAAACTTACTGTTCTAAAGGATGAATGCTTGCTAGTAAAATAATAGCATTTGACACTTTCTGCAAAGTCAGACAAACTTAAGAGTTTTTAGAGCTCTATTACTAAGCAAAAGCACTAACCATGCATGTTATGTTACTGGTATTCTTTAGGTCAAATCTCATCCATCACTAGACTGAATTTTAGTTCCTGTAGGTGATGGATACAAAGACGCAACCATAGGCCAGTGGGGTTGTGTGCTTTAACCAATACCATCCTGGGGGGCTGATTAACGGACCTGGCTTCATTTCCTTCAGGACTCCTCATTGAGTTTTGATCAAAGGGGTTCACCATCCAGCAGAAAGGTGGCTCCATACTCAGACTACCACTCAACCCCGCTTCTGGCCACCACCAGTGGCTCTATGATGGTCATAGTTCCCAGCTCAGAAGTCCCCAGAGCTGTATGTAGTTTCCTGGGAGGGCACTCACCCTGACATTCCAAAGGGAAGTCCTAAACTATGCCCTGGCGCGCCCTTTAGCCCAGAGTTAATCTGCAAGTGACCGCAGAAGGTTCATTTCAAAATCACATTCTCACGCATGGCCTGTTTCCACTGCCAGGATTTCATAAAATCATAGACCCACAATTATAATGTAAACTCCTGGACTGAACTTACTTCCCTCCTTCCTCCTGACCAGAACCCAATGAATGTTGTTTAATACCCAAAATAGTTTAGATCCATGTAATAGGACTCCTTTTGTTTCAAAAACTAAATTACTTCTTTGTAATGCATCAGGATATTACATTCTGGAGAACACACATTATCTCCTGTGCTACACTGCATAGGACAGAGGAGTTAGCTCCTCCAAGCAGAGGCTTGGTTCTAAACACTTCCCGATTCACTGTTTCAATTTGTGCTAGGGTTTGGTAGCCATTATACCTACGGAGAAAGTGTAAATTTCTCCACCTGTGGCTTAAGATTTCTGCCAGAAAACTACCCTAAGATTTTTCTTCAGTCTCCTGAGTTAGGGCACTCTAAATATGCATTTCCTTTCAACTCCTAGAGAAAGCTCTGTCTGTACTAAATGTTGGAGAAGAGTGGACGGTATGCACAGAATAGCGTTTGTCGTCTCAGTAATGATTTTTATTCAAGTTTTTAATGCTTAAGGTTCAGTATGCATTCACCTATATACAACACACTTATACCTTGGAAGTGTTCGGCATGTATGTCCTGTAAATACTCCATTTTGGTCTTGCTCATTTCACATTATGGATTCCTAATATGTAAGAACGATGACTTTATCTTTAAGGGCTTAATCAGCTATTTGGCCATATTAGAAACGTAGAAATAAAAAGTCACCTAACACCATTTCTCACCCCATAAAAACTCACCCATAATCTTTTTTTTTTTTTTTAGAACTTTTTATTTCCAGCAGGTGCCAAGAAGATTTCAGGTTTATATTATTTACAATTCACAAGTTTTTCCCCCCTCCTCGTTTTAGTCTGCCTCAGCTCCCATAACAAAATACCACAGAATGGGTGGCTTAAAATTTACGTCTTCGTTCAGCTAGAAGTCTGCGATCAGGGTGCCAGCATGGTCCAGTTCTGGCAAGAGCGCTCTTCCTGGCTCATAGAAAGCCACCTTCTTTGATGTGTGCTTACAGCCCAGAAAAAGCAAACTCGGATGTCTCTTCTAAGGGCTAATCCCATCATGAGGACCTCACCCTCATGACTGGATCTAAACCTAATGATCTCCCAAAGGCCCCATCTCCAAATACCATCAAGTTCAAATTAACATATGAAATGGGGGAGGGGAACATTTCAGTAACCCTCTCCTTTGAAGGACAATTTTTATCTGCCTTAGAATTAGTCCACAGCCACAGATTCTTCATTAAATAAGCAGAGACTGAACACCTGCTTGGTCGCTGGCCCAGGCTAAGCACTAGGCATTCCAGAATAACTGAACAATGCCTGACATCAACAGTGCCAGGATTCACAGGTTCCACTTGTCAATACCATGTTGTGTGGACTCCCTGGGGCGGCCAGGCTCAGACCTCTCATCTAGAGAGGCACAGAGGACTGAGCCTCCAGGGGCCACAACTCTGGGTCCACCGTGGGAGGCTGTGCTTCCCCTAGGCCACTGCCAGCTAGTGCCTAGGCACGCAGAGGTCCCGGAGTCAGGCCTTTCCTGCCCATCTCGGGGCTCCTGCAACAGGCAGCTTCGCTCAGGGAGGCCCCCATCAGCCCCAAGACTTCCTCAGGACCTCCCTGCCCTCTAAAGCTCCACCACCACCAATCCTCCTTCCTTCTTCCCACTCTTCTTTCAAGGGAGTCAACCCCGCAGCATGGTCTTAAGGCTCTCTACCTTCTGTTCCCTCCTCCCTTATCCTTCACAGACATTTCCCTAACTCTTCGATTGCATACCTAATCCCAATTTGGCATCTGCTTCTCCAAAGACTCAAAAAACAAAAAAAGTCAGGCTCACATAGTAACTTTACATAAAAAAAAAAGTCTAACTTCCAAGTAACCTATGCATCTAACTGCAGACAAATATCACCCAATTTTGTTTTGAGACTGTAGAGGTTATATATGAAATCCAGCATCTTGAATGAACACATAAAACACATAAAAAGACATTCAGCAGAGACAAGCAGCTAAAACAACAGAATAAAAATCTGATTCTTCTGAAATTCAATCTAAGGCTGAAAACTGCTCACTTTAATGGAATGTAATGGGACCTACAGATACTGAGCACTTCCCAGTCCCAGCTAGTGTACAAGTTATCGTGGAAGATCCAAGGACAAACGCAGGCTAGGCTCCCTGCCCTTGACCCTACAACCTGTGGCCGTATCATTTATTTGGGATTCTTGCTTTAACCATTTAACAACTTCCTTAAACTTTTTGTGCACACCCATGAAAAGGATTCTTCTGTGCAAGATGGGAAACAAAATCACTAAGTTTTTAAATCCTTCCTTAGGAAATAATTTGGTCTTCAGAAGTAAACATCATTGTATTTCCTGTCCAGTCTCAGAAACCCCTCCCGCTAAGCCTTCAAAGGGAAAAGTCAACACTTTTGTTGCTGAATCTTAAGATTGGAAGTCTTTTCATGGTCTCCTACACAGATACCACCCCATATTTCTGAATTAAGAAATTGGCCCAGGGCATTTGAGTCAACTGATACAGATGGATGTGGGGGGGAAAAATGCTAAAGTGGGCTGGGATTTTGTTTCTGCTGCAAAATATATCCTATGTACAAAAAAGTATATAAAGGAATTATGCAGTTTAAAGAGTAACTATAAAGCAAATACCCGTGTATGCCATTCAAGTTAAGTAGACTATTACTGAACCTTTTAAAGCCTTTGTCCTTCCCTCCAGTCTCCTAGGGCAGTTTCTCAACCTCAACACTATGAGCATGTTAAGCCAGATAATTCTTACCTGCTTAAACAGTGGGTGGCTGGATGCTTAGCAATACCCCTGGCCTCAATCCACTAGATGCCAACAGCACCACCACCACCCCCCTGCCTGCCCACCCCCGCTCCGGCTCAGCTGTGGCAACCAAAAGCTCTCCAGCCATTGCCACGTATCTCTTACGGGCAAAAATCACTCACTGCTGAGAACCGCTGCCCTAAAAGTTAACATCTCAAATTCTGCTCATCTTTCTACTTTATCTACCAATACATATAGTCCTACAATGTGTTGCTTAGTTTTGCTGTTTCTGAATTTTGTAGAAATGAAATCAAACTGCATGTATTTTCCTGTGACTTGTCTTTTTTCATTCAAAATCATGTTTGTAAAATGTACTCATTGTCAATTGTAGAGCTGGAGTTCATGGACAGTTTTTAGATCATCTATTTCTACGGCTATAGAGCATACTAGGAAATTAAAATTCCATAATTAATCCCGTCTGTTACTGACAGACATTTCTAATACTGTGTTTTTATGAATACTTCCAGGGACAGTCCCTGCACAGGTCGTCTTATAATCACACAACAATTTCCTCTGAGGCATATACCTAGGAGATTTGCCCACATCACACAATATGCTGGCATTCAGCTTTATTATTTTCCAAAGTGGGTGTAGAAATCTACAGTCCCACCAGCAGTGGAGGACAATTCCCATGGCCCCACGAGCTCTCCCAAACTCAGTTCTTCGTGTATATTTTCATGACATTTGGTACTATAAAAATACACAGCGCTTACCGCGTGAATGCCAATTCTACAAACGGCAAATGAGATCTGGATACATTCAGACATTCTCTACGAGATTAAGAATAAGAAATTACAACTAAATGCTTGTCCCACGGAACTGACTTCTCCCCCCTTGACTTGTTTCCCTCTTTAAAGAAAATCTGCTGTATTCTGACATCTGCCTTATGAGCAGGTGGCTGAATTTTTCCCCTCCTGTTTTTTCTAGGCCAGCTCAAGTAAGACCTGGTAATACAGTGTGTGGCTTAGTGCTTTATCATGGGACTATACAGCAGATCATTCAGTAGCAATAACAATTCAATTCAGTATCATTTAAGAAATGGGATCGGTTGTAATGGCTTGATTTCATTTCAATTCTGCTCCAATATCCAATTTTTAATTCTTTGCTAGAAGTAGTTTTATAGGCATTTATTTAGTTCAATTCTTAGTAGATCATAAATGTCTACAATCCTTATAGAAAAGTAACTTTGTAGGGGTGCCTGTGTGGCTCAGTCGGTTAAGCAACCCACTCTAGAGTTTTTGGCTCAGGCCGTGATCTCAGGGTTGTGAGATTGGGCCCCACAAGAGGGCTCTGCACTGGGTGTGGCACGTCCTTGAGATTCTCTCCCCCCTCCTCCCTCTGCCCCTCCCTAAAAAAAGAAAAGAAAAGTAACTTTGTAGAAAGGAAAACCTCCTAGTTTAATATTGAACATTCTGAATGGGCTGCATTTAGAGAAGACTGAGGTCCTCAGTCTCTAGTATCAATGCAGCAATCCCTTTAGAATTCACCACTTCTCCCAGATCAAGTTCAGATTCCTAAAACTAATGCCCACTCGCAAAACCTTGCATACCAAACACAAATATGGATTTATTTTAACTGGAGAGATTTTTGCACATTAAGTTGGTATATACTCAAAATAACTCTACCGTTTGACATTGTTTTTATGGTTTACTGTTAAGTAAAAGCTTCCTCATGAAAGTTTATAATGCCACAAATCTCAATTATGGTTGTAATCTCTTGTGCCAAGGAAGCAGAGATACAGGATCCCCGATTCCCATGGTAGCCAAAATGCTTTTAAAGATGTATTCCTTCTGAAAGCCAAGAAGTCCTATCAGATTGATTCTGCAAAAGCCTGACTCTAAGAAATTAAACTCTGTATGATTAAAGAATATTGGTAAGGGGGTGCCTGGGTGGCTCAGTCTTTAAGCATCTGCCTTCGGCTCAGGTCATGATCCCAGGGTCCTGGGATCGAGCCCCGCATCGGGCTCCCTGCTCAGCGGGAAGCCTGCTTCTCCCTCTCCCACTCGCCCTGCTTGTGTTCCCTCTCTCGCTGTATCTCTCTCTGTCAAATAAATAAATAAAACCTTAAAAAAAAAAAAGAAAAGAATATTGGTAAGGAAAAGATTGAACGCCAAAGGCGCTGTATGCATGAACCTCCATATAAAAATAACACTGGGGGGGCGCCTGGGTGGCTCAGATGGTTAAGCGTCTGCCTTCGGCTCAGGTCATGATCCCGGGGTCCTGGGATCGAGCCCCGCATCGGGTTCCCGGCTCAGTGGGGAGCCTGCTTCTCCCTCTCCCTCTGCCTCTCTCCCTGCTCATGCTCTCTCTCTCTCTCTATCTCTGTGTCCCAAATGAATAAATAAAATCTTTAAAAAAATAAATAAATAACACTGGGAAAACCAAAAAATCAAACTCAGAAGATAATTTGTTGGGTGAAGTTCTTAAACTTAACCTACACTTTCAGAAAGTTCCATTCACTGGTGCTACTGTTCAAAACAAGTGACTGATGACTTAATCTTGGGCAATGTTTCATTAAGCTATCATCAACACTACTAGGTTTCTTTATTTTGAATGAAATGTGTTACTGAACATACCCCGGGGCAATGCTACAGGCCTCCTCGGAGCTGGGAGACAGAATGCTCATCACACTTAGTCCCACATTCATTCTTCCCTTCCACCTTTGAAAGTCACACCAATTTGCACTTTATACAAATTGATTTAACCACCCTCAGTAAGCTGAAAAGGTTATTTCCCCCTAAGTGACAAGTAACTCACTTATTTTAGGTCACTTGGAATAAAAAATTCTATTTTCCAGCTATCCCTTGAGCTAGGGATGGTCATGTAACTAAATTCTCTGTGTAACAAGATGTAAGTAAAGGATGCACAAAGGGAACAGACTCTAAGAGGGACCCTTTCGGCCCTTCTGCCTTTCTGAGCTCTTCTTCCACTCTGTGCAAACACCTGTTGTCGTCTGTGAGGCTTGCTGTAGCCCCTCAATGACAGGCACGTGAAGCGGAGCCCAAGCACGAGTGAGCCTAGGGACACAAATGACAGTGGAGCTGCCACACCTCCGACCTCCACCCTGCACGTGGAACAGAGATCAACCTTGAACTTGTTTAAAAACTGTTTGGTGTCTCTCAGCCTCCTAATCCTAACTGCTACAGAGCAGTATTTTTAAGTAGATGTCCCCTGTGCCATAAAGGAGTCCCTAGCATTTGTCATTAGAGTGACTCGAGTTTTACCTTTCAAAAGGGGGCACGTTTGTTGTTTAGTTACTAAAAAATCTACTTTCCACTCCTTCCTTTTTACATTCCCAAAATGTAAAAGTACTGTCATTGGGATTGCCAAAGTCATTACCCTGAAAATCCTGAACTTACTGTGTTTTCTTCTAACTCGCCTTATTACTTCACTCCCTCATCACGGAGCTTCCCACCTCAAACCAAGTAGCAGGACCACCCTCCAGCTCCAGCTGCCTTCTACAATATTGTTCTCATGAATGGCATCCCCACTAATTAGAGGGAGTCAGATAAAGAGGGTTTAAAAGCATAACCAAACTTCCTTTGGCCATGGTAGAAGAACCAGTAGTATACTTAAAATGGATTAGCTCATATTCTTTCCCTGTATAGATGCTCTATTTGCAAGAACTCATTTTAATGGTAAACCCATGGGACATAATACATAGCTTAGAATGAAAAACAAGTAATTATTTCCAATTAAAGAATGAAGCTCTACCCTAGATAAACTCTGACCGAGTAGCCTCAAAATCAGCATGCATAAATCTACATGTAGACTTGCCTAAGAACTAAAGAATGTTATTCACAAACAATAACCTTCAGAGCAATCTCATCTTTGCGGTCTCATCTGACAAAAGTGCAAAAAAAGAGATGCTGTCAAAAGCAAGTCACAGATTGGTTAAGATCTGTTAAGATAGGTCTATAGAATAACATGCGTAATCCAGAAGAAAAAGAATACTCAATTTGAAATAGGATTACTTACAGTTTACTGGTGTTTTCCCTAAGAAATTTCAAAGGTGAGCATGAAAATAAAGGAGAAAAAAAAATCTTCAACAAGATGGCAGAAAATAAATGTTATCTACTACAACAGTCCAAACAGGATTTCAAGGTGCAACAAATTTCAGTTCCAGAGAGTGTAAAAACACACTATTTCTCTTCTTCTAAAAGCGATTTTAATAGTTTGATGTGTTATGTAACCCATCCTGACGTAAAGATGGTGATGTTTCCTTATTTTCTCCTCTGTAATTCTGCGTGTGAGGAGAGTAAGAGGTTAATCTAGCCCAGCCAACTCTGTAGAGTACTAGGAGTAACAACAGAACTGGGGCAACAAGAGAGGAGGAGTGAGAGTAGTGAGAAGCCCTTCGAATGAGGCCCACACCTGGATCATATCTTGCCAAAGAAAGCGAAGATCTAGCAGGTTCTCCCGACAGCATCCCAAAACAAATGCACTAGAGGCAAAGATGCAAGATTTAGGGAACTGTGGACAGAGAAGACCCGTTCTAGTGCATTCCAAGGAAAGTGCTGAGCGGGTGGAATCCTCCCTCAGTAAAGACCATGTCGGTCCCTACGCTTTAGTCACTCCTCCAGCCTGACAGAAACAAACCCCTGGGAATGCCACTTACTTCAGAACACAGTATTTCCTTCTATGAGTGTTGGCACTGAAAACATTAACAGTGAATTACTTAACAGTACGCTCTAAAGGTTACTTTCTCTAAATAGGAAATAACTTTTTTTTTAAAGTCTTAAATGTTTATTTATAAAATAAAATGAAATTTTGTTTACAAAATGCAGAGGATTTTATTCCTCAGCATCTATTTTATAGCTTCTTCAGTCTAGGAAAAAAAAAAGGGTGATCATGAACCTGGAAAGAAATATTTGCACCTAAAGCAAAGCTAACAAAATTAGCCTCTCAACATTTTCTACAAGGTTTTCAGGTGTAAAAGTGCCACCATCACCCCAAGAGCGCCTATACCTCCCAAACGATCACCAGCTATCCAGCCACGGGATATAGTTCAACTGGTAATTTAAAAAGGAATCCCTGCCCTCTCCTGCTTTAAAAAAAAAAAAAAAAATGCATGATCTTTCTGTGAAATTCAGTCACAAAGATTTGAAAAGCCATCTAGCAGAAATAACCTCAGAGATTTGTGAAGTCATGTAGCAGAAATAATCCAAAACAAGCATAAATTGTCCTATCAAAGTTTATGGATTTCATCACAGCAACGTTTTGGCCAATCTTCTGCAAACAGCACCGCAAGTCACAGGTAATATTCACACAAAAGCAGATTTTGGCTCAATGCTGAAGAACAATTCCCTTTCTGAAAATTCTAACTAAACAGTATAAGAAGGAACAAAATGCCTTTCTAATTTACCAGATTAAAAATTAATACCACTTACCTTGGGGAGTTTATTCCTTCACTTTTTATGAGGCAGTGGGGATAAACGCTATCGGGAAAAAAAAAACAACCAAACAAACAAAAAAACAAAACCCTTGCTGAGCATCATTAACGTGACAGGCATTGGTAGGCAAATATTAGGTATACAAAGATAAAGGAGACCAAACCCTGGCATCAATGGTCTTCTAATGCAGGAAAAAGTAATTTAACAGACTTGCTACAGACGATGGCAATATAAAGAAATGTGTTCAGCATAGTAAGAGGTATGGACAAAGGGTTTTAGGAAGACACGGTGGGAGCACTGAACTCATTGAAAACCTTCTAGAGGGGGAAATCTCCTTAATAGAGTTGTAAGATTAGGAGCTAGCTGGGTGAAAGGAAGTACAGAAGACAGTTCCAGATGAACAGGACAGAAGTAGAATCACGAACCATCAAAGGATGGGCAAGCATCTGAGGGCTATTGGTAGGCCTTAAACATCCTATTTTCAAATAATCACTTCTCAATCTGTTATTGGTACTTACTGCCTACATACTATCTACGATTCAAATATACGAAACATCCTCCTTTTAAGATTTATCTCTAACTCCCTGCACCAAAGGAAGTTCCATTTGTCAAGAATTAAGCAGTCCGTCATGTTATAAAGTCTGCTCTTCCTCTACACCCCTGCAGATGGAAAAGGCTCGCAACCAAGCTTGCCACCGCTGATTAAACTAGAAGGCCGTCCATCCTTAAGCTGGCCGACAACCACGGTGTGGGGCCCAGCAGGGAGAGCTGGGTTAGACCAATCATTCTTGCTCTCCAAAATTTGAGTGGAAAAATACCAAGAAGATGAAGCTGTTAGTAGAGGGACGTGAAGCTGAGAGAATACGAAAAGCAAAGCTATTAAGTGACTTCATGACCATGAAGAATCACAGTGACCTACATTTAGGAGGAAGCCAAAAGAATGGACAAAAAGAAACCACACAGAAAAGAGATCTACAAAGCAGCGAAGAATGACCCTGTCAGTTATCTCAAGAAGCAGACATAGACAGACACAGGTATGCGAAGAATAATTGAACAGAGCTACAGAGAGGTCTGTTTCTAAGTGAAAAAATTATATATTCTCCAGCTTCCTTTGCAACTATATATGGCAATGTGACCAAGTTCTGGTCAATTAGATGACCAGAAAAGTCTTCCAGAGGGAGATACACTCCTCCACACTTTCTCCATCCGGCAGCCAGGAATGCAGAAGTGATGGCAGGTGCTCTGGCAGGACTCTGAACTAGGAGTTTAAAGTCCACACACTGAGCAGCAGCATCATAGGGCCCTAACAACGTCCAAACTTACCAGAGAAAAAAGACAAATATCTACTTTGTCAAAACCACTACTTTCCAAACAATTCCAATCCTAAGGGATAAGTTGTTGAAACCATGTAATCTCAACAAGAAGGAAAGTCCCTTAAGACAGTTAAATGGAAGTGTGATGCATTCCACTTTACACTAGTATTTTCCTCAATGTAGAGATGGGGAAACTGCAGTTAGCATGTGACAGAACTAGGATTTGGGAACCCAAATCTTTTGGACTTGCGAGCCCACACTCTCAATCATTAAGAACAAATGAATGCAAATGAAGTCAAAGAGAGAAAAGCAGGTTCACAAGTATTTTATGATTCAGATACTACCAAAGCCAATTCTAAAAAGCTGAATGCAGTACCATTTATCAACGACAAACAACACTTTTTTTTTAAGATCTTATTTATTTATTTGCGAGAGAGTGAGAGAGAGCAAGTGAGAAGCAGAGGGAGAGGAAGGCTCTCCGCTGAGCAGGGAGCCCGACATGGGGCTTGATCCCAGGACTCTGGGATCATGACCTGAGCCAAAGGCAGATGCTTAACCGACTGAGCCACCCAGGCACCCCAAACAACACTTTTGACAAATCTCCGTGACCTTCTAGCCTATCTAGACATAAAGGCTTCTCCCAACACAAGTATTCTACTCTCAGTACATAGGGAAAAGGCGCATGGCCACTGGAAACCGAATATAGGCACCAGCCCCTTGTCCATGGCAGAACCTTGCCAAATTCTCATTTTAAGCAGTGGAATGGACTTCTAAGAGCACAGAGGATTCTGGGGAGACCTGCAGTGTATTTTTTTAAGGTGGTAAAGAAGTCTTTCTCATTAACTTTAAGCAAAAGAATGGTCCATATACAGTGACAACTGGAAGAGCTCAGCTTCATATTTCAACTCCCCAGGCGATGGCTGTCCATGGGATGTTTCACTGCTGCAGTGTGGTAACATGGTCATCCTTTTGAAAGGCTCAGGATTTTAGGTGACCAAGTTAAAGGCAGTGTACGTGGCATGAATCCTCTTCATTAAGTAGATACATTTTTGTACTGAGCACCCACTTTGTGCCCAGCAATGTCCTCTGTGCTGGAGACTAAAGCAGCGCACAGAGCCCCTGCTCTCACGGGGTCTACACTCCAGTGGCCGTGCCAGCAAAACCAAGTAAGTTAGGTGGCGCCTGAGTGGTGCAGATGGTTTCGAGCCTTCGACTCTTGGTTTCCGCTCAGGTGTGGGATCAAGCCCTGCATTGGGCTCCGCACTCAGCATGGAGTCTGCTGAAGACTTTCTCCCTCTCCCTCTGCCCCAGCCCCCACTCACGTGCACTCTACAATAAATCTTTAAAAAAGGTGGGTGAGTGCTCTTACCTGAGTAGAAGGTGCAAGGGAGAGTGGATCTGGGGTAGAGCAGATGTGGTAATTCTAATATTATAGACAAAATAAGGGAAGACAGAAAAGCTTTCAACAATTTTGCTTCAAAAACCCCTGCCACAGGCAGATAGTATTCTACCATGAAAAGTCACAGCATCAGACACTCAATCCAATAGCCCACAGATAAGCAGCAGTTTGGGGAGCCATTAGGAGTATAGATTTGGGTGGGTCAAACTTCCTGGAATCAAATCCCAGCCATACAACTTACTATTTGTGGGACCCTGGGCAAGTTACTTAACCACTCTTGCATCTTAAATTATCATTTGTGAAGTGAGGACAACAGTAGTACCTACTTCAAAGGGTATGAGGATTAAGGAATTCTACAAGGAAACCTCATAAAGCTCCAAATTTGTGTTTGCTTATTTGTAAATTGAGTGTCTACTATGCTCCAGGCACACAAATTCCTCTAGGCATCTGCACTCAGGCCCCAGACCTGGGAGGCCCCAGGAGATGAACTCTGCCATCAGCTTCTAAGGACACCCTTGATCCAGGCCTGGTTGCATTTTCCTGGTGTCTCTTCCTGCTTATCTTCACATGCCAGGACTATGACTTCTCACTGCAAACACGGTCACTCAGGACACTAACTCAAGATCCTCCAAAGGAAAAAACGTTCCAAGGCCAGAGGGCTTAGTTCCCAGCATGCACCCTCCCCCCGAAGACCTGGCACCGGGTGCGGGGGGACGACACACACACACAACAAAACCAAAACCAAATATCATTCTTTTCAGCCAGACCCCATATTGCTGTTCAGCCAGGAATTTCCATCTATACAAAAACAGAAGAGATTTTAGTCTATGTTGTATTAAATTTTAATGGTCAATTATCACAACATTTTAACATTCAGTATTAACATGTTAGGATATTTTATAATGACAGGCATCCAGGTGACAATGCATTGCCCAACTAGACACCTAGGAATATTGTTAGTATAAGGAAAATCATATTTTAAATATATGGGTTTATGCTCCATTCCTCCTCCCCCATTCTTTTTTGGATGTAACTGAATACAACCTTTCAGCACTACCCTTCTGCTGTCAGCGATTCTGTTTCTGAACTTATTTTAAACCTCTACCTTGAACATAATGCTTATATTGTCAAATGTGTATTTCAAGTCGTCAAAATATGCAAGTTGTCAAGCCCTTTCACTAAATCAATATCTCCATAGTAACTTATGAAAATTACTGTACTGCCCAGAGACACTGGTTACAGGAGAACGTGATCCAACCATTTAAAGAGTCAAAAAGCAAGGTGCCTGGGTGGCTTAGTCGGTTAAGCATCTGCCTTCGGCTCAGGTCAGGATCTCGGGGTCCTGGGATCCTGGGATCAAGCCCTGCATTAGGATCCTGTGTTCAGCAGGGAGTCTGCTTTTCCCTCTCCTGCTCCCACTTGCACGCTCTCGCTCTCTGTCAAATGAATAAAATCTTTAAAAAAATCAAAAAGTGTCAAAAAGCTTATTGGTTTATGAGTTAGACTGTCTGGACTTTTCATTTTTCTGATTGTGGAAAGGGAATAAAGCTAAGTATAATCTTTGAGTTTAGACAGACCTGTGTTCAAATAATTCAGGGCATGACCTTAGAAAACTTACATACTCTGAGCTTTAGTAACTGGTCCTCAGATGTGAGAAAAGACTACTACTAACCTTATTGGACCAAGTAAACAAGCATCAGGTGCTTGGCAAAGAAGAGACATTCCCTCAAACTCACTGAAGCCCAGGCCAAGCCATGTACATCTGCTGCTGGACAGTGTCCCTGACAGGTCCCCCAGCCACCCGCCCCCTCACCTCTGAATAATCCAGTCTCCATGCTATTGCAAAGAGAACAAGATTCAACATGCCAGTCAGGTCCTACTGCTTCCTGCTTAAAACCACTTATTAGTTTAAGAGTAATTTTAAATGAAACTCACTCAACTCCCTAGGATAACCTCCTGGCCCCACAGGATCCTGCCCAGCTTCCCTCTGGAATCTGGCTTCAAGACCAGTTTCTTTGGGCCGCTCTTCAGCTTCAGATACCCCCCAAATTCATGACTTCTATGAACAGAAATACCACTTTCTTACATTTGCTGAAGACAAATGATCCCAATCAAGGTGCTTGGGGGAACTACTTGGGAGTTCCCAGGGCTGCCTGTGCCTAACTCAGGTGGCTAGAATCTACCTACGTTTGGTCTCCAGGGACTCCACCTAGTTCCCTTTTTTCCCCAAGGGACACTACTTTTTGTCTTGTAGGTTTTATCCCCATCCCTGAAGTCTGACTTCCAGGTAGCACAAGCCCTCTCTCCTTGCTGTTCACATCCTTGCCGCCCACCTTCTCCAAAGGTGTGCATACTGGCCCTTCTTACTGCATGGCTTCTACTGCTAATTAATAAGAGACAGGCAGATACAGGGCAGCTAACAACAACAAAAAAAGTTCTTGTAAGTGAAGTCTGCATACTCCTCGCCCTTGTTTCTGATTGTGTGGATAAGCAAGCGTCTTAAACTCCTATCCTCTGCCTCTGCAGGGGTTGGTCTCCCCTAAATCCCATTTTTCAGTCTCCGGCCAGATGACGGAATTACAACCCACAAATAGAGTGGGCACAGCACCTTGCAAGCCACTTCCTTCAGGTGAATAATTGTCATTTCTGAGGGCAGAGTTCCTAGTCAAGGGTTCCTTTAAGATGGTTAATAAAGGCAAATGAAACCGTAGTATTAAAATCGTATGGAGCCACACACAATTTAAAACCATGCCCAGGATTATCTTATAATGACATTTATTAAGAGATTACTATGTGCTGGGTGTTTTGCAAGGTCATCTCTGTCCTCACAACTTGAGCAACGGGGGCATTTCTAGGCCCGTCAGATGAAACACTGAGGAGGAGTTACCAGCACATGGCTGCGAAGGGACAGAACTTCGATTTCCACCTAGGTCTGATTCTGAACTAGTGGTT
The DNA here is from genome assembly GCF_054177405.1 of Leptonychotes weddellii. Lineage (NCBI taxonomy): Eukaryota > Metazoa > Chordata > Mammalia > Carnivora > Phocidae > Leptonychotes > Leptonychotes weddellii. The sequence goes on from NC_138375.1 coordinate 36,459,780, forward strand.
TTCAAACTACACCCCCGACAGGGCTTCCCAAGAGGCAGCTGGATATTTAAGAAATGTTTCTATAAAGGGAACTGAATTTTTATTAGAGACTAAAATGAAGAAAAGCATACTCCAATGTACTGTACGTGAACTTTTAACACACTGGAGACCACCCACACACACCCCCTGTGCTGCCAGGGTAAGGAGTTTTTGCAGGGGGAGGGTCAAGCCTCAGAATAAAACCTGTATTCTGCCTTCTGATGGAAGATTTAAGATGAAGCTACTTTAAAATCTGTAAACTTTGCAACTGTGATTCCATTACAATCCTATTTTCCCTTAATGTCACAAAAAAGAAAAATGAACCTGGAAGGTAATCCCTTGGTTCTCATCCAGCTAAATGGATTGAAGTTAAAAATCATCTAAATCTAAATTGTTTTGTGTTTATCAAAACAGCTTCACTGTCCTCACTGATCTAGAATATACTATAAGGAGAGAGGAATTGTAAGTTTGTAAAAATCATGTATAATAATTTTAAATATCTGAGTTCTGCATAAAATGGGTTAGAAAGAAAGAATTCCACCATTTAAATGAAAAGAAACATCTGAAATCCTCCCCTACACCACAGTGATTTTTAAATAACTCATGGTAAGCAGAGAGATAGTCTCATATTAGGACCAAATGATAAGCAGGGGTAAAACTGAAAGAAATCGTGCATCTACTTTGCCTTCTCACTCAATCCATCCCTTCTATAATGTCCTTAACAAGTTGGAAGCAGCCTCTGCTTTGTCATTTCCTATTCACAGCCAATGGCTAAACCCTCTAAGAAGGTTCCCTAACCTGAACCAATACCTGCCTTTAATTCTGACCCTATTATAGTCTGCCTCTGAAGATTCACAGGATAGTCCTTCAAATGACTGAAGCCATTGATCCTGTGGTCTCTTTTTAAAGGTGTCCTGCAAGTACAAAAAACAAAATTCTGATGCCGATGAAAAAAATCATGAACTACGTCCCTTCAAGCAGGTAAATCTTATTTTACTAGCCCAGAGGTAGGCAAACTATCATCCCTGGGCCAAACCCGGCCCACTGCCTGTTTCTGTAAGTAACACTTCACTGGATCACAGCCACATCTATCCACGTCTGGAGGCTTTGGTGCCACAACGGCAGAGCTGTATAGTTCAGACAGACTGTAGAGCCCACAAAGCCTAAAATATTTACCAGCTGGCCCTTTACAGAAAAGGTTTGTCCACCCTGTTCTGGCCCACCAACTGGAGTTTTCCCCACAAGCAAAGAATTGTATTATAGTCGATGTTTCAGGCTGTAGTTCAGCAGATATAGGGTTATCCTTGTGTTATCTATGGTGCCCAAGTACCTACCAAACAGTAAGCTCTCTAAGTATTGGAATAAGGAACATTAGATAAGAAGGGAGAGGTGGGGAGGAAAGAAGTATAGGGCTTTTCTTCTCCCAAAACTAATTTGACATTTATCCTTCATGGGATATTTTAAAACCTAACAGATCCCTTTTCTTGTTGTAGCTCAGTATTTGAGCACAGGGCTGTACATCTGAATTAAAACCCAGGATGTGAAGTCAGTGTTCCATTTCAAGCAAATAAACAGGGATTAAAATGCTGTTTTATGGAAGTCATTAATTTTGAACACCCAGGAAAAGGCTACCCACACCTACTCTTGGAATATTCATTTGTTACTATTGTTTTAATATCACTCACCGCAATACTATAAAGCAACTGGGATAAATAATCTTTGCCTCCGACATGAACTCAACGCTCTGGATTTGGGAAGTGGAAGAGAATTGCTTTAAAAAAGAGGAAAGAATCAAGCCATCAACGAGCTTGTTACATCTTGATTCTTCATCTCCATCATTTCTTCCTAATCATGCATTTTTATGTTGGTTTTCAAGACTTCTGTATGAAGAATTAAAATATGCATCACTTCCTACACAGCTCTCTATAATTTTGACTTTTTTAGCAACTCATTTCATTATACTTGTGTTCTCCTATATAACAAAGAATCTTATTTCAAGAGTTTTAAAATTAGCAACTGAAGATCTATTCTCATCATGGAATCAAAAGAGAAAAGCGTTACTCAGTCTGTTTTATGCAACTGTTTAGAAGACTATTAAGCTCATGTAATTATGATAAAACTAGGAGCACTGAGAAGACAAGGAATGGAATATATTCATCTATGGGTATTTCCAAGGATAACCAATACAGTTAGACATTCTCCTCAAATCAAGATGTATTTGGGAAAACTAAAGCACCACTCACACAGGACACTACTGCCTACACACTCAGGCTACAGAAAAATGGTGGTCTGAGTCCACAGAAATAGAGAACAGTTGTACTTCAGGCTCAAGAAATAATCCTGCCCACAGCCCAAGGCCAGGTCTGTAGGAGCCCTGAAAAAGTCAGGAAATGCAAAAGAAACGCGGGAAGGATCAAATAATCCTATCTAAACGACAAGTCTTTAAAAAATGCAAGTTGAAAACCCAACAAGTTATGGGGAGATTTATGTTACACTAAGAAATTTTATTGGTGAACTGTAGGATGTACAATTTCTATACAAAATAGAACAGAAATTCAATAATTCCAAGAGGTTTCCTACACCCAGCACAGGGACTTGAACAAAGAACTAGCTGCCGTCAAGAAAAATTCCAAATGACAAAGAACTGCAACAGCATCCAATAAGCCCAGTACTCTGTCCTCTACAACAGGCGCGGCCTAGTAAGTCAGCCCAGTACTCTGTCCTCTACAACACACGTGGCCTTTCTGGAAACATTTCTAAGGAAGGAGGGATAAAAGAGCTGGCAAAGCAAGCACATGCTAGGGGGACAAGATCTCAAAAGCAGAAACTGGACTTTCAAACTGTTTGGAATTCTCAACTTTTGTTGGAACCATGAGTCTAGAGAAGGACCTCAGAAAACGTGCCTGCTAAGTTTAAAGAGAGGCATCTCATTTAGCCAAACTCAGGTCGCAGGTCCAAGCACAGCTGGCCTACAGACAGGTGCAGGCCACCGTGGGCTATGCCAGGACCTTTCACCCCTGGAAATCAGAAATAGCAGCCACTTAGAACACTAACTAAGCAGCTACAATATCTTTAACCCAGTACTCTGTACAGTGTTTATTAGATGGAGGTAGGAAGATTTCTGAAAAGCTGGCATTGGAAAAATGAATGGAACCGGACTAAAATTTCTTCCGTGACAGGAGTACCCTAAGTCCTTGTTTCACATAGGAAGTTCCAGTCCAGAGACGCCTGGGTGGCTCAGTCGGTTAAGCGTCTGCTTTCGGCTCAGGTCATGATCCCAGGGTCCTGGGATCGAGTCCTACATCGGGCTCCTTGCTTGGCAGAGAGCCTGCTTCTCCCTCTACCTGCTCTGCCTGCCGCTCCCCCTGCTTGTGCTCTCTCTGACAAAAAAATAAATTAAAAAAAAAAAAGAAAGAAAGTTCCAGTCCAGGGGCGCCTGGGTGGCTCAGTCGGTTAAGCATCTGCCTTTGGCTCCGGTCATGATCCTTGGGCTCCCTGCTCAGTGGGGAGTTTGCTTCTCCCTCTCCGACTCCCCCTGCTTATGCTCTCTGTCAAATAAAAGTCTTTAATGAAAAAAAGAAATCTATCATACAAAAAAAAAAAGAAAAACAAAAAATAAAGTCCTAGTCCAATAATAGCAGAAGAGTAGTTCAATAATAGCACTTTAACAGTGCTTAGCATACTAGACTTTTAAATGCTTTCTATATTTTAACTCTGATGGAGGTACTATTATTATGCCCACCTTGCATACAAGGAACATGGGGCAAAGAGATGCACAGCAGGTGACAACCAGAGAATGCAAAAGCAGGCAGTATGGCCCCCAAGGTCTAGGTCCTTTACCATTCTCTGTACAGCCTCTCAGCCGTCTTGTGTACCTGTGCCAGGCTCTGGAAACAATGAGGCCCACAACCCAGCCCTGCACTATGACATACCATGCTTTGTCCTGTAACAGATCCAGGAACCAAGGCCTGAGGCAGGGCCGTGGCTGGCCCATTAGTACCTCTGGGCACAGTGGATACCTTAGCCAGCCGAGCAGGAGCTGGGTTGCAGCCACGTGACCCCCTAGGCCAGGCACCCCTGCAGCATCCAGTATGTCTAACTGTCTAAGGCAGCCCCCAGAGCAGCCCTGGAAGGAGCCTCAATTCAGTTTCGGTAGCGAAAGGCTGGGAGAAGACGACTTAAATGAGACTAGGAGGGAAAAGAGGAACTCGCCAACCAAAAACTATTTCTGCAATCCTAGCTCTTGAAGGGGGTTGGGGGGTGGGGGTGGAGTCAGGATCATACGGGCCATCTCGGCTTTACAAACACATCCAGATTTCTGTGCAATAGTTCCAGACACAGCACACGCAGACTAACCTCCCAGGCTGCCCTAGCAAAACAGCCCCAAGCAGGCTGCCTTCAGAAAAACTGGCTCCACAAGCTGCCTGAGACCAGCTTTCAGGCCAGTTGAAAGGCCTCAGCCTGGACCATCTTCAACAGCTTCTGGACTGAGCGCTTCAGACCACCAGTTCTCTGCCCCGGGAGCCTGGGGGCAGGGACCCTGACCCTGGGAGCCCCCTAAGGAGATGAGGTTTGTGTGACAGATACAGCAACCAAATCCCCCAGGAGTCCAGTCTCCTCCCCCTCCAGGGACCAGGGCGCCCTTGGAAGCTCAACTCCTCTTAGCAGAAAAGTATAGGCAGAAGGTCTTAAGAATTGAGTTGTGGGTTTATTTATCTGAACCAGGACCCCCTCCATAGCACAACTAGCTTGGACTTAACTTTCTCCCAACCGCCTAACCAGAGAATTGCTAGATCAAAGTCTTTCTGGGCAAGCACCTACCTTGGGAAAGCACCTCACATTACAGTTACCCTGACCCCACACTGCTCTGCGCCTCCTCTCCAACGAGCCACCCTCACACTAGTCTCCCTCCCCAGCCTTTCCAGAGAGCCCTCTGCCATGGTGTATTTCCTGAAGCAGGTTGATCAACCATGCCAGGTCTCAGTTTTTACATCTGAAAAATGGAGCTGATACTAGTATCTACCTCATAGGGCCCTCAGAAAGTGCCTGCCAACCTTGAGGGCATTATGCTAAGTGAAGCAGTCAGAGAAAAACAACTATGATAGGACCTCACTTATGTGGACTCAAAAAAGGCAAAAACAAGTGCGCAGATATTTAGAACAGAATGGTATTTGCCCGAGGCAGCGTTTGGACAGTGGCAAATGGGTAAAAGGAGTCAAAAGCTACAAACTTTTAGTTATCAAATTAAAAAGTCCTAAGGACGAATGTACAGCATGGTGACTTTAGTGAATGATACTGTATTGAATATTTGATAGATATACAGAGTTACCACAAGAAAAAAAAATTCTAACTATGCATGGTAAAGGATATTAACTCGATTTATTGTGGTGTTCATTTTGCAATCTATACAAATATTGAATCACTGTGTTGTACACCTCAATTATACCTCAACTTAAAAAAATACCTTCATTGTTGATATTGGCAGGCATTTTCTGCTCCGACGATGAGCAAGAGGAAGAACCAGAGGAGAGGGTGTCTGGCACTGTTCTAGAATACATGTATTATTTCAGTGAATCCTCACCAAACCCAAGGGGGAATTACTCTTACTAACCCCCCTTAACAGAGGAATAAAGTGAAGCACTGAGACGTAACTTGCCAAAGATACAGTGAAGGTGAAGCCGGGCAGCATAACCTGGCAGTTGAAGCAGTAGGTGAATCATGAAACTCCCCTACACCCACAAGAGCTTTGTGAAACATCCCCTCCACCGTGTGGCCTACCTCAATTCCCTTGAGATCCCCGAGGCTCTGCAGACCACTCCTACTCCTCTCAAGACTCAGGACAAGGAGGGGCGCCTGGGCGGCTCAAGCATCTGCCTCTTGATTTCGGGTCAGGTCATTATCTCAGGGTCTTGAGACAGAGCCCCTGTCAGGCTCCGTACTCAGCGGGGAGTCTGCTTCTCTCCCTCTGCCCCTCCCCCCATGCATGCTCCTTTTCTCTAAAATAAATCTTAAGGAAGAAAACAAAAAAAGACTAAGGACAAGGAGTTCTAGTATCTAGTGCTCTCTACTTCTCCTTGTCAAGGACACTGACCGACCTTCACCTCATTCGCTGAGGATATCTGAACCTGGCTCAGCCTCTTGCTTGGAGTCCTGCCATGGTCCTAGCAACTGGGCCATCTATGAGCATACTCTATCCAAAGCCTTGGCTGTATTTCTTCTTCCCCTAACCTCCCATCGTTTCCACTGCCAACCATAGCCACACTAGAGCTTCCCCTCAGAGAACAGCTCTACCTCTGCGATCTTAAGCTCATATACCCTTCTGTCTGACCACATTGAACTCTCCTTCCCTCCAGTTTTCTGAACACTCCCGATGACACCTATCATTCAGCCTCATCAAGACCACCAGTCCCTTGTTCATCCTTTACCTTCTGTTTGCCTTTCCTTCCAATAACTCAGCTCATGGCCTATCACTTCAACCATGGTCTTGCCATTGTCCTAAATGTCTAGAAGGAAAAAAAAATTTGTTTTCACAACCCTGCCAGATTCAGGTCGTTGTTCAGTCATGGCTTCTGATGTCAACAGTGCGCAGTGACCAACACTACTGGTTCCCTGGTCAGCACTCGCCCCGGCTCTTGAGCTCCAAGCCCACGCAGCTCAAGCCCCTATCCCATCACATTTCAGTCACCAAGAGCCAAGGGACCTCCTATTCTACGTCATCAGCATTTATCCGTCTCATGTTGGGTCGAAGGTAAGGAGGAAGGGGGCACCCCTCGGGCCCCCGGCCGCTCCAGCTCTGGCTCTGTCCTCTCCCCCTTCACCGGGCAGTTCCTTGACAGACTTCACAGCAGCAGCGTCAGCGCCTCGCTCCCCCTAGGCCTGAGCGCACCCTGGCCCGGGTCACCAGACTCCAGCCCAGTGGCCACTTTTCCCTCCTTATTTTCATGATCTCGGGGCAACATTTAACACAACTGGCCACTTCCTCGTTCTGGAAAGGGTATCCCTTCTCAGCCTCCTTGACTCCACACTCCCCGGGGTTTTTTTTTTTCCAATCTTTCATTTCTCTCTCGGCCTCCCTTTCTGGCTCCTTTCCTTTCTTCTGAACCCACAAAAACTGCTTGCCTACTCTTGCCAGCATTAACCGAGACACTGAACTTTCTGGGGACTCCTCCTTTCCCACTCTGCACGATCCCCCCTGCCCCCACCCCCCGGCCAGTCTCGTTTATGGCTTCAGGTATCATCTAAGTGGTGAAGACTGGGAGGTCAGAGAATTAGCCCGACCAGAGTTCAAGTTCTAGCTCCCGTGCACCCCGGGCAGCATACTCCATTTCTCTAGACCCGTTTTTTCTAATCTCTAAAATAACAGTAATAAGGAATACATGAAAAACACTTAACACTGTGACTCCCACGTGATAATATAATACAGTCTATGGCAAGTAATAATAAATGTGACCTACTGTTTTTTACTTCATCTCCAGAAGTCCTCTCTGAGCTCCCACCAACCTACATGAAACCTCAACTCGGATTTTGCACAAGCAGCAAAAACTCACTCAACCAAGATCAAATTCCTCACTTTCCCCTATCACGCCATTCCTTCAAGGGTTACCTATCCCAGTACATGACCCCACTAGCCACCCCAATACCTGTGGTGGTTTTAAAAGGTGCCCACAAATTCTTCAACTTCCTCCTATCAAGAGGTGGTGTCCATCTCCTGCCCCTGCCCCTGAGCTCGCCTGTGGGACTGCCTTAATGAACAAGATGCAGTCCAACTGGTGCTGCATGGCTGCTGAGGCTAGGGCAGAAAAGACTGGCAGCTTCTGCCAGTTTCTCTTGGTACATTCACAGTGAGCCTTCAGCCTGGGCATGAGAAGTACAATCACGCTGACGCAGCATGGAGAGAGACCACATGCAGAGAGACGCCCCAGGAGTCCATGCTCTTCAAGCCCCCAGCTATTTGGCTGTTCCCAAGCCCAAATGCAAGACAAGTGTATGAAGAAGATTTGAGATGACCCCAGTCACCATTTGATTGTAGCTTCCTAAGGGATCCTGAGCAAAACCGTTCTAGCTGGCCCCAATTTACCTCCAGATTCATGAGTCAACTAGTTATTGTGTGCAGCCACTCTTTGAAGGTGGTTTGTTAACGCAATAATAGAGATAATATATAGAGATAATATATATATAATAATAGAGAACCAGAATAATGCTCAAACCAAAAACCTAAGGATTCTCTAAAATCTTTGTTCTCGCCTCCTACATCCAATTACGGAATTCCAGCAATTCTTAAAAGCATCTGCTTTTGTCGATCCGTCCTCCTCTTACCTGGTGGTGAATACCATCATTTCATTCCTGAACCAGGAAAACATCTTCCTAACTTGGTATTCTTGCTCCAGTCTGGCCTCCCTTTCCCATCCCTCACAGGGCAGCCAGATCTGCCCAGGTCAGTCCAGGCAAACTCTGAAGGTTCCCATGATGTGACCCTAGCTGGGCTCTGCAGCTCCCTGTTTATCTACTGCTCCTGACTCTGCTCCAGCCACACCGAGCCCTGGGAGTTCCTTGAAGTGATGGGGTGACTTACCCTCGAGTCTCTGCACAAACTGTTCCTTCTGTCTGGCCCTGCCTGTCACTGCAGATTAAAAATGACTCCTCTGGGAAGCTCTCCTGGGCCCTCAAGTCTAGGTTAAGTTTCCTTTCACACACTCCCTCAATAACCTTTATTTCCCTCTAAATGAAATATGCCACTCCAAAATGTAATTTCCTATTTTTCATCTCTAAGAGTGTAAGTTCCCTGACATTAGGCCAGTGGCTCACTCACTTATATATCCCTAGTGCCAGGACCACATCAGAACCGAAAAGGCTCATAAAAATTAGAGTTGTTTCAGTGAATGACTGATAAATTACATCAAGGCAACTCTATCACTTAATAAAATTAGAAGAATGGAAGAAAGCTATTCTGGGAAGGATATAAAAGGACTAAAAATTTTTGAAATGAAATAAACATTTGAGATTACGTAATTAATCCCATCTTTTTATAGATGAAGGAACAAGTTAATGAGACTGACTGGCTTGCCCAAACCTCCACACCTGGTTGGTGGCAAAGTCAGGAACAAAATCAGGTCAATTAACTCCCATGTACCACTGTAGTACGTCAGAATCTAAGTGAACCCACAGCTGAACAGTGCAGTCATTTCAGAATATGGCCAGTAACTTCTCGAAATTAGAAATGTGCCTTATAATCCTCTTGTATTACATTATTCTCATGCCTGAACATACGGAAGTAGCTTTGGGCAACTTTTAATTTCTTTGGAGTACACACCCATCAGAATGGGTAGCGAGGAGGCTTGCCAATATAAGTATTGGTGATGATATAAAATAACTGCAACTCTTATACTGGTAGAAGTCGATCCAAATATCCTCAAAGTGAAAATAGTCTAAATGCCCAATAAGAGAACAGACTAGTAATGATATATTCATAATTACACTGCAACAAAAAAAGAACAAATTACTGATTCATACAATGCGGATAAATTACACAGGCATGCTGAAAGAAATCCTAAGTATACCTGTGATTCCATTTATGTGATGTTCAAAATCAGGCAAAACTAATCTAGGTCAGTACTGCCCAGGAAGGGACACAAGAGCCTTCTGGAGTGTTGGAAAGGTTTTACATCTCCATTTTGGGGATGATAACAAGATACAGGTATGTATAAATTTAGCTGTACTTTTAAGACTTGAGGTATAACTTCAAGTGCACAATTAAAATTGAGTAAACAAAAAATTAGAAAAAAGATAGTTGCACTGTAGCTTTATAGAACACCTTATGTTCAGTGCAATACAGTATCTCATTCAACCCTCAAAAAAGCACTTGTTTTATAAATATTATTTACTAGTCATAGTTGAGATCTTCAAAAAAATCTCTGAATCATAACAGGAAGAAAGAAGGAATAAAAAGTGATAGTTTAAAAAAAAAATCAACTTTAACATTCTTTTTGGGACTTTTCTTTTTGTAGAACAGACCAAAAAACATGTTTTATCCAAGGTCAAGGACAACTTTTTAATGTCCAGTTCTTAAAATGTACATGAAAGGATGTGTTCCTACATGATGTTTAGTTAACTCCACAAAGATTGTACACTGCCAGTTCTGAAGAGGAAAAAAATCCTCAAGGTGTCACTGATGCAGGGCAGGAGGCGGGAGAAATCAAGGACTTAGAGAGACTCGCTTTCTCTACACTTCTATTGATACCATTACATTGAGTCATATGGACTCATACCAATCAGTATAGAAAAATCTAATGTGATTTTTTTTAAGTACAGTTTATTATGTTTTTATTAGTGCTAATCATCACAGAGGCAACCTCTGATGCTGTCTGAATTTTGCACATGAGAAAATTGTGGTTCAGAGTAATCTGTCTTAAACCAGGTTCCCAGGATTTGGCATTTTAGAAATAAGTACATTCTAAATATATATACACATTCATCCAAACAAACTTGAGGACTAATATAGGAATGTCATCTTTTTATTCTGCTAAGTAAAAACATTTTGAGAGAGACACTATGATTCACTAATTTTAGAGTAGACCATATATTCTAACATCTACAAAAAGTTGAAGCGATATTTCAAGTTTAAGTCTCTAAATTTATGATTACTTTGCAACACTTTCCTGATTTTTCCATGTTGCTATGGACTGATATTTGGAAAACACCTTAGATCACACAGGTAATAGGTGGAATACCTAGGAATCAAATAAAGAACTTCAAAGTTCTTTTTCTTCTCTGTCGCAATAGTAGGTACAGATTAAGATTATGGACATGTCACCAACCCTTATGACAACTGAGGCAGTTGTGAGGACTCCATTCCCCCTGATCCTCGGTTTCCTCAACCACAAGACAGGAATAAATACTCCGACACTGCTCAGGGTTGATGAAAGGGCTAAAGGAACAGTAGAATCCCATATTAAGCACTTCCTGCAGACCAGAGAGCAAATTCTCAAGTATTAATTAATCATCATCATCACCACAAACTTTATTATGTAACTTTGCCTTAAACACTGGCTGATTCTATGGAGGCACAGATCTAAGTACATTACTAATATCAATTTATTTAATCAGTATCAAAAGCTTTAAAATGCAGTTATCTTTTGACCCTACAACTCTACTTCTAGAATTTGATCATAAAGCAAAAACACCCCAGATGATTAGAAACACTGTATGTAATAATCCCTCTTGGAGAGATTCACCATGTAATCTGCATATTAAAGGCTGTACAACACAGAAACTTGTTTTACTTTGACCCAGTTTTTAAACTTACTTGGCACTGGAACTGCTTTTGGTAGTAGACTCATTTAAGTACCATAGAACTACCACTCCTTACAATACACTAGCACAAAATATCCAGAATTTATGCAGAATATTCATTTCAGTGTTATTTATAACAGCCAAAATTGGAACAAATATAAAATACTTAATGGAAAGGTGACTAGTTAAGAAAATTATGGTTTGTCAGTATATAATGCAGGAAACTAATGAAGAGAAACCTAAATGTTAAGTATTCATAGAAATAAAAAGCAGGTTATGAAACTATCTTCATTATGATGCAGGGCTGAAAATGTTAACTGGTTCTTTCTGGGTTACTGGATTACAATTTCTCCCCCGCATTGTACTTTCCAAATTTCCTTTTACTTTAATAATATGGTACCAAAATAATCTGTCCCTACATGGGCAAAAACAGGTGTATATACATGTAGATATGTTAACAGTATTAGAAAATGATTGTCATCAACTGTAAAACAGGAATCATAATACTGAAGTGTAAATAAAATTTCATTTATAGGATTCACCATGTAGTACTAACAAGTAAACATATACAAAGCATGCCTCAAAACCAACACCTATTCTCTTCTGAGCTGCTCACAAAATCCAAATAAGATCCCTACATATAAAAGCATAAATGGTAATATCCAAACCAGAAACCAAAAAACAAGTATCCACTAATATATACGAGCAACATTTATTGATCTCAGAAACAGAAAAGTTTCAAGAAGGGTGGTAGGTTACAATTTCTGTAAAATTATATTTAACCTAGTTAGTATATTCTTTATACATACATGCAAATGTAAAAATGCAAAAACACTGAATGAGAATGACACTAACTTCAGTATAGAGAAGGGGGAGGAGCAGGCTTTAGCTCTAGCCTTAAAGTTGTGTTGTTGTTGTTGTTTTTTAAAGCAGTTTTGGAGTTAAAATGGCAAGATGTTAACAACTGTTCATCAGAGGTAGGTACACAGAAGTAGGTTTTATTATTTTCTGTACTTTTCTGAATACTTGTACTTCCAATACTTGTATTAAAAATAAAACTTTGAAAGAACTGTATTTTGTTTTAGCTCCTGACTCCATGATTAGGAACCAGTACAGTCCTTCTGTGCCTCAGTCAATGGCCCTGGGAGGACTCTATACGGTCATCCACTTCCCCAAGAGTGAGGCCAGGGAAGCAGCTACCCTACTGAAAAAACACCCAGGAATCCCTCTTGGGGAGACAGGGACAAAATTACTCGAGATAAGTCCTCAACCCTGAGAGAAGCAGTCCAGAGGTCAGAACAGTGCCCACCAAATCTAGGTACAAAGGAACCTGATAAATGAGACTGGCCTGCAAATTCAACTTTTCAAATGGTTCCTCTCAAAACCATGTAGATGTGTTAGGCTGTCAGCCAAAAAGCAGAACACCAACGTTTATGCAAAAAGAGTGGAGGAAAGTAGTTACACAAATGAAAGCAAAATCCCTGAGTAAGCTCACTCACCTGAAGGCACAAACTCACGCAGTTGCCCCAGCAGGAACTGGGCTGTCCCTACACTCCTGGGAGGGTTTCTCCCAAGAAGACACGGGACAGCAATCAAGTGACCCCTCAATTGCCAGCATTGTGTCTGTGATTTCTGCTGCCCCCCTCACTCGTCCTTTCAACAACTATTAGGTAGGCAGTACTACATGCTTCCGGGCATGGGCTTGGAATCCACCAAGCTAGGCTCACCACCAGGTAGCCCTGACACTCCACTGGCCAATAACCACCTCACTGACCTCAAGTTCCCTCTTTCCTAAGGCTGTGTTTTTTAAGTCGGTAGTATCTGGTTAACAGGACTGGTGGGAGGATGCAGTGAGGCGACAGGAGCAAGACATTTGGCACCATCCTTGGTACACAGTCCCCTCTGATTCTGGTGGTGGTGATCAAGATGGTCAGGGACCCTGCCCTGATGCAGGGGCCAGACTCCAATGATAGCCATCACCCTGGGGCCATTCAAGGGCTATCCACATGTCTTTACTTTAGCACTGGAAGTCAGAACTGGCTATATAATTTGTGAGAGCCAGTGCAAAATGAAAATGTTTGCAAAGCATCAAAGATTAAGAGGATGGTAAGCCCAGAGCATTAAACCAAGTGTGGGGCCCTTCGAAGCCTAGGCCCCCACAGCCTCGTGCCCTTGAAGGCAGCCCTGCTAGAAGTAAACATGCTCAGACACTTTGTAGACACTTGAAATTAAGGTCAACAAGAACTCAGCTTCCTAGCCTCATCCAAACACTGGAAGCATTTGGGCAGATGCCAGGGGGAGAGCCACAGCAGAAATAAAGGGGGCTGTAGACCTGAAAATAAAAGCCCATCTTAATTCAACTTTTAAGAAGTTATCAGAGGAAACTGCTGTTTCCTTGTTCTCTGCCATGCACTTACCAGAACTTCCCTAAAAATCCTTCCTTCTTTCCAGTCTACCTCAGAAACAAATTATTTATAGTGAGTATCAGGGGAGTCTGCCCAACTGAAATCTGTAAGCAAGAGGCTACTTGGGGCCTAGTGTCTGCTGGGACAGCCTCGTTTCCCTGGCAGCATGTGATAAAGAAGCACAGCAGACATCAGACAAACTGACAACTAGGTCCTCCATTTCAGTGACCTCTTCAAATAAGAACTAGGGCTTTTGACAGGCAAGAAGGTGCCCCTGCAGTGACAGTAGGGGGCTCACAGGGTGGCCAAGAAATCCATTTGTGGTCACTTGATGAAACATTAGATAGTGAAGGGCAGTCACCTCAGTGACCAGAGTCAGGACACTGTGGGACAGGAAGCTCAGGACACAACACAGTTGTTTATATTCAGCCTTCTCCTTAACAGTCATTTAGCAAAGCCAAGTCCTTGAGAACAGGGAACCCTGGTCAGCCTCAAGGCCCCTGGGTTGGGTTTTTTTGTTTGTTTGTTTGTTTACCCTTTACTTAAGCAGCAGCATAGTATTCACATGAAATACACTGTACAAATTTCAACGGTCTCAGGATGCCTGGGTGGCTCAGTTGTTAAGCATCTGCCTTCAGCTCAGGTCATGATCCCAGCATCCTGGGATGGAGCCACGCATCAGGTTTCCTGCTCAGCGGGGAGCCTGCTTCTCCCTCTCCCACTCCCCCTGCTTGTGTTCCCTCTCTCACTGTGTCTCTCTCTGTCAAATAAATAAAATCTTTAAAAAAAAATTTTTTTTTTCAACGGTCTCCCAATAGCTTCAACACCAGGCTGGAAGGAAGGCTACAAACCCAGCTCTATTTGTTAGCTATGTGAACTTGGGGAAGTGACACCACCTCTCTGAACCTCGTTTTAATGCCATTACATAGGAAAGCATTTATGACGTCATCTGGCACACAGGTAAGTGCTCAATAAGTAAACTCATGCTTCACTCCCTCCACCCCCTGGCATGCCAACAATCACATGGCTTAGGCTCCCAGAGAACGTGAATCATTTCTCCTGTGGGTCGTCCCCTAGGACTCTCCACTTCCAGACTTCTAAGGCTACAGCAACAGAAGCTGGAGAAATAGCTAATGCCTCCATGTCAGAGTTCCTGCTCAATACACAGATGTTCTTCAAACTTTTGTGTCATGACAACTCCAGATAGTAGATCTGTGCTTGCATTATTTTAATCTTATGATTCAAAGAATATTTACATGACTAATCCAATTGCAGTTAAGTCTAAAAAATGTTTGGCCCGTATGTTATAGTCAATTTGACCATACAATTTATAATGTTCAGTCATTCAGGGTTAAACACACCACACTTTAAATTTAACTGAGCACCAGATAAAATCCAAATGTGCCTTCACTCTTCTTTTCAAACAGGCACATTTACAACTTACTAGTACCTATAGGCTCTGTTGTTTGAAACAGATCATGAGTTTCTGTTCTTGGTCAGGTGGCTTTTATTCTGTAGATGGTGATGTACTTCTGCTGACCTACCTACCTTCTCATCTGATCTTCCCCCCGACACACAAATCTTTATAATGGCAGGTACAGCCTCAGACGAAGAAACTGGGCCAGGTTCACCAATCTATATGGAAAATCTAAAACCCTGGCCTTAAATTCTAAACCCAATATACAAATGCAGTGATCATTAGTTGACAATGAGAATCCAAGACTAACCAACCATTTTCAGTTGTCATATTTTCGAGTCTAACTCTGCGTTTTAGTTCACCATAAAACAAAACATGTAAAATTGAGAAGCCTACCAGAAAGCCAGGGAGCACATCAGAAGCTGCCTTCTCTCCGATGCCCCTTGTGCAACCTGTCCTGCCACGGACTCCTCTAGAGCCACATGCCTGGCAGTCCTATAGCCAAGGGGACCTCAGCTGGGAGCTCATCCTCCCATGACTTTCAGGGTCATGCACAGAGCAGTGGGTTCCATGAATATTTGTTGAATGGATGAAAATATCAACATGTGATAAGTATTAAACAATCAAGGGTCTTATGACATCCTGCTTGCTGATTACCATTCCAAATCTTTCCATATACTAGCACTAGTTTAAAAGTTAGCCCAGCATTTACCAGTGAGAAATCATGAAGGTCTTTAGGTAGAAGAATAAGCAATATAATCACAATACAATAACATTTTATATCTGAAAAAAAATGTGCAGTTTATAAATCCCTTTCTTTCCCTCCATTATCTCATTAACCATCATCATAGGCATTACACAAAGCAAAATGAATTTTACTGTTTTGATAGCAGAAGGGGGGAAAAGGGTAAAATCCTAACCAAGCAACATGAGCTACGACGGAAAGAAAATTTGAAACTGAAAGGAATCTAGAAGTTGATTTTGTCCAACCAACCTAGCAGGAAAACCTGGTAGATGTGTTTCTCTTTCATTACAACCTGATTTTCTCCTACTTTATTCAAAAGCTCTGCACGTAGTCTCACTAGTTCTACCTGTCAAGAGAGAGTAAGATGCCAGTACTGCCTGTTGGAACAGTAGAAAAATCTTCACCCATAGACCCGACGGTATGAACATTGGCCTTTAAAGCCCATCCTGAAGATGGAGAAAAGGTGTGTGGCCTCCTAAGCCTACTTCCTTAACCAGAAAACAAGAGGTTTTTATATTTAAATTGCCACCCAGGCTACACAAAGTATCTTGATAATCTTCAAGTGTAAAGGATACATTCTGCATTCCCCAGAACAAAACACCTAATCCAAACAGATTTTATCTTGTCTCAGTTTAGAAGCTGGTGAGAAAAGTAGGACAGTCCCTCGGTCTCATTCATTCAACAAATACTGGGCACTCGGTGATATTTATTCAGAATTAGCAAATTACCACTACATCCCTGAACTGAATTTAAAAAGCCCTGTCTTAAATATTAAGGCATTATCCCTGTCCCTCACCTTATTGGTCACCTCTAATTGAGAACATTTAAGAAAATCAACTGCAACCTCAAAGATCAGACAGCTATGTCAGTCGTTTCAATACCCACAGTCCTATTATAAGCTGCTAAAAATAGCACCTACCTTTCTCCCATTTCTCTTCCTTTCTAATCTCCTCCACATAAAAAAGGTTAAGTGATGACATCCCATCCAAAGAACAATGAACAATACATACACACAGTTCCCTCTTCCAGCTTCCAACAGCAGCAACAAGAAAAGTCAAGCACCGATTAAAAAAGAAAAGATAGCATACACCAGTATGCCTGTCAAGTGCGTGGACAGGGAGCGCTAGTCCACAAGCTCAGCAAAATCTGAAGAGCCAATCTTGTCATGAAAGGAACATTTTTTTTATTTCCTGGAAGTCAAAGAACTTGAGAATTGATTTTAAAAATAAGATGGCAGATGCAGTCAACAGAATTTTTTTTTCCAGAAATTGGTTTTTAATGAACACCATATAAAGATTATATATAAGCAAATGAGTCCATTTGAAAGGCAAGAAGAGAGGAATGATGTGTGGCACTTCATTTTCTCAGAGTTGATAAGAAGTAAACACAAAAACCTGCCTCTGAAGAGCTGTCTTTTAACTGAAATTGGACAGGAAAATTGAACTTCATGTTTAAGGATTTTCTTTAGTGTTTTCACAGGGGATACTTGACACACTCATAAAAACGGGACTTACTTCCTTTAAGATTTTCTCATCTCCAAGGATTAGCCAATGATTTTTATTTACCAGTTTCACTGCAGTTGTGATTTTTTTTTAAAGCTTAAAGTTACAAAATGATATTTTTTAGTACCAATGCAATAGGGTGTGTGGGGGCGTGGCAGGTGAAACCAAAAGGCTGTGTCAAATTTAGGGCCCACTGATTTTAACACAAAACTGTTACTAAACTGACAAATTAATCTGCTTTTAAGGTACCCTAAAGCCCCACTAACAATCATTCACCACCTTTAAGTAATCCACCTAGAAATTAACCTGAGTAATCAACCAGTTTTCAATCCCTGAACCCCAAGTGGCTTGGTGGTTTTGGCACCTCGGCTTTGTGATGCTATTTGTAAACTTAAAACTCATCCACTAAAGAAATAACAATGATCAGAACCACCAGACTTCCTTTTTAGGAACTACTTAAGTATCCAAAATTAGCTTTCAGTAGTACAGGTAATGTCATCCTTTCCTATTTGGAATTATCCTCAACAAACTTTGGCTTTGAGTGGACTGCAAAACAAAACCACAGTATTGTATTTTATAAGACAAGCTACAAAATAATCAGTTACTTAATTTAGAAAATCTAAAACACTTGGCCACTCTTAACCTACATGGCACTTTGAATTTTAAAGGACACGCATAATCAGATAACCTCCTTAACTAGCTCCAGGTGTGGGTGGATAATGTCCCTTTATCACAAAGATAACTGACATCGACAAATGAACAAAACAGAATTTGAACTCAATTTTTTATCTCTGCTCCATTCACAAGGTCATGCATTTACTTCAATCACCATTCTTCCCCACAGAAAACAAAAACAAGCCATTAAGCTTTAGGGGAAACATTTCCTTCGCATAAACTAGAGTTAAGTCCAAGATAAGAAAACAGTACAAAACCCGTCCTTGTCCAGCGTTTCTTGATCATGATAGCTTTCAGTCTTTCTGAGAACAGCAGTAAGTTTAATTCCTAGAAGGCACTGGCAAATCTCTGCCAGGACAATCTACAGTAAAACCGCCTGCATGTGTCCAACAAGATCACAGAAGGGTCAATGTTTTTAACCAGCTACTGCAACTCTACATAATTTAGAGCTAACAAGATAAACCTGGTAATTGTATAGGCTCGAACACAGCCAATGTCAGTGAGGTTCCCCCTGAACACAAAGGTGCAGCTCTGGGGAAATAGAATTTCTGGAACAATACAGGATGCTTGCATAATTCCACAAAAACACGAGTGCATTATTAAAATAATGTTCAGTCCCAGCATTGTGCTGACACTTCCCACCTAAACTTCTCAGCACAAGCCTGGCCTAAAAACAGCTAGGATCCAGGGTAAAAGCCACAGGCACCCACGACAGGAACGGTGGGACAATGCCTGCCCCTACCCAGTCCGACCAGGCTTCGATGTAGTTTAGTCCCGTCTACTTTACGGTAATGTGCTTTTAAAACCTCGCCGCGACCGAGGTCATAGCTTTAGAGATCTAATAACAACCAAATGACCGGGGCTGCCGGGCACTTAGTAAGCCATTCTGGTTATGGCTCTTTAATAGTACCTGGAGTTCTGCTAAAGGGAGAGCAGAAAACTCCTGCCTCCCAGGAAAGAAAGTCCTTTGCGGGGAGCACAGAGGGAAGCAAAGAACCGGATCGCAGGCAGAGGACGCCCCGCCGCCGCGGCCCCATCTCTCCGGCACCCCCAGCACGCCCCTCTCCCCGCAGCGGGGCGGCCAGGGCCACACCTTTACCTGTCAGCTCCACCACCCCCTCCTCCGCCCCGCCGGCCGCCACTCCGAGTCCCAGCACAGCTCCAGAGCAGGCTGCAGGAGAAAGAACCCCAAAGGCATCCCATCCCAAAGCAAGCAAGCAAAAAGGCTGTTCCTCCAGGCGGAGGGACACCGGGCACGTCGAGGTGCGAGAGACGACACGCCACCCCTGTCCCGCACCTACCAGATAATCCATGTACAGAAACGCCTCAGTTATCCGGAGATCAGACATCCGGCAGCCTAAAGCATCCGGAACGGCTCCGAACCCGGAAAAAAAAAGCAGCTTCTCTGGCTGCGAGCGAGCAGCCCCTGAAAAAGCCAGCAACAACGAAAATAGCCGAGAGCACCCGAGCAGCCGAAGATTACACAAGGGGCGCGGCGATTGGCTGGGCGGGCGGGCAGAAGGAAAGGAGAACGCTCATTGGCTGCGGTGCCTATAAAAAGCAGGCCACTGCGGGTGGTAGGAGAGAAGCGCGGGAGCGGCGAGGGCGCTGGTTCCTGTGAGCTGGGCGGAGGGCGGGGGCTAGGGCTGCGCAGGCGGAAGAGCGAGCCGGGAAGAGCGGAAAATCGGCCGATGCCGCAGCAACTGCCCAAGTTCTGCGTGCTCCCGTAGCCGCCTATTCGGGTAGAGCGGAGCAGAACTGTGCTCCAGTGCGGGAGAGCAGTAGTGTCCCCTCCCGTCCTCAGTAGGAAGCGAGCCCTGAAGCGGGAGGCGTGGTAGCCACCGACACCTACAACGCCGTTCTCCGGAGTGATTTCCTGCGGGCTCTGCGGCCTCTAGACAGCACCGAGGGGGCGCTTCAGGAATGTACTCTGCACAGGCAGGCCTGTGACACCCCCTCCCCCCCCTGAGGATGTGAATCTTCGAAGCGGACAGCTCCAGCCTGATGTCCCTCAGGGTACACAGAAGCTTAGGACACAGAGGTAACCGAGGAGGCTCCCTTAGAACGCCAGGTTGCCCTCAGATTTCCCTGTCCACCACGTGAAGGGGGGGGGGAGAAATTTGAGGGACACGGTAGACCTCAGACACCGGAAAGAAGCTGACAGGTCTTCACAGGCTTGGAGTCCAATTACACTGAGCACAAATCCATCATCCCTAAGAAAATGAGCAATAGAACAAGCAGCTTTCTGACAAGACCCATGTAATGTACCATTGTGACCCGCTATCCTGGTTAAGAGGTAAGAGTATAAGCAGGTGCATTTGAGACTTGTGCATTTCCTGGTAAATAACTTAGAAATTGGCATTGGGATTTCGCTATTCCATGAAGGGGGGGAGGGAGGTCTGAATCAGTCAAGAAGCTAGATGAGAACACTCAGGTTTTGGTTTTGGTTTAAGATTCAGGCTGAACAACCACACAATGCCAGACATACCAACTTAGGCTCAAATGGTTGAAGTACTGCAGCCAAGCCACCCCCCACATAGTTTGAGATCAGAAAGGATCGCTCTCTGTATTATTAGAGCTTCCCTACAAAAATGTTTTAACAGTAAAACTTCAACTGAAATCTTTCTGAAGAGACTGCCGACTGTATAAATGTTTAGGGTTTGGGTTTTTATTTTCCCCCTAACTTGGCACCTTCCCTTTTTGCATCCTCAAGAATGCATTTCCTTACTGTAAGTTTACCTGCAGCTGCCAAACAGTGGAATTCACCCTAAATGTGCAGGAGGGGAATGCAGCCCCTTACAGGGAGCTTCAGGTTAGTGAGCCTATGCAGGAGCTAACTTGACTCAATTGCATTAAGCCATTAGATCCAATTTTGATTGATTTATCAGAATGCCAAGAACACATCGATTTAGAAGAGATTTTGACCTGGATTCTAAAGTGATGAGCTTCCCTAAACCTACAGCACAATTGGTTGAAACTGACTGCAGAAGTCACAGTGCTCTCAAATTTGCTAGCAAAAATAATTCAAATAGACCGGAAACCTTTTGTTTGTTTGTTTGTTTGTTTTTCCTTTCCATGAATAAGCATACTGCAAACAAGATAAAGGGCTTGAGTTAGCAAAGAGACACTTTTGGTCCATTGTCTTATTGAAAATTGAGGTCTTCACTACTGCCCAGTCAGACTCTTAAACAGCCTATCAGTTTCTATGCAGGGGAGGATAACCGCTCAGGAGCCACTGGCTTCTGCCTTCCTTTAAAAGCTAACCTTAAAAGACTCCTCAACAGAAGGTCATTAGGCTAAACATGGTTCATCCTACTTCTAGGAATGAGTAAATGAGCTCAAAGCAAGGAGATGAAAGAATTTACTTCAAGTTCCAAAGGCTGCACCATAGTATTCACCATATTCCACACTATTTGTACATCCTGACACCAAGGAAAACCTTGTGTTTGATCTATTAAAAAATCCTAAGCAGCAATGTCCACAATAGCCAAACTATGGAAAGAGCCCAGATGTCCATTGACGGATGAATGGATAAAGAGGTGGTGTGTGCACGTGCGCACGTGCACACACGCAATGGAATATTACTCAGCCATTAAAAATGAAATCTTAACATTTGCAACAGCGTGGATAGAACTAAAAGGTGTTATACTAAGTGAAATAAGTTAATCAGAGAAAGACAAATAACATGATTTCACTCATATATGGAATTTAAGAAACAAAACAGAGGATCATAGGGGAAGGGAGGGAAAAATAAGAGGAAATCAGAGAGGGAGACAAACCATAAGAGACTCTTAACTCTAGGAAACAAACTGAGGATTACTGGAGGGGAGGTAGGGGAGGGATGGGGTAATTGGGAGATGGGCATTAAGGAGGGCACGTGATGTAATGAGTACTGGGTGTTATATGCAACTGATGAATCACTAAATTCTACTCCTGAAACTAATAATACAGTGTGTTAATTGAATTTAAATAAAAATTTTTTTTAAATCCTTTATTACCTTTTGGAAAAGAATCTTCAAAAACCTGAAGCTTCAGAACTCCATATGGAGCACATTTTTCCAGTTAGATATTAGTCGCCTGGGATGTGTATACACTATTGTGCAGAGGAAAGATGCTAACATCATTAATTGGGATGAACAGATACCACACTACCCACTATGTGAAGCGGCAGTCTTAGCTGATGGATGTTGCTATTGGGTAGTCACCCCAAATGTGCTTTATAAAGCGTGGAGGGGTTAGAATGCATTCACTTCACCATATGCCAATTAACAGGCTGCAGTCTTGAATAAGACATGGTCTATTAATGTAGGCCCCTGCCTTTGCTCTCAATAAAATGAACGACCCTCTTCCAGACACCTAACATGTATAAACTCATGAGGCAACTGCATTACTACACAGATTTTGGGAAAGAGGGTGTCACTGTTGCCTGTCAAAAGCAAGGAGAAATTCTTTTATGATACGCCATAGTCTACAATTCTATGAAGACTGCTAACTAGCCAGATTTAGAGGAAAGTTTGTTAAAGCATCACTTGTAGGAAACAAATGCATTTTTGCAACTTGGTCTCCCAAAGTCTACCATCCAGAAAAATCAACATATCAGTGGCTATTTCCATCTACTGTTTTTGTTGTTTGATAGAACTTATGGAAAAGTATAGTCTTTACTACTTTTGTATCATGCACTCACTTTACATAAACTTCACTATATCCTGAAACTTCATAAATGTTTCATGGCTATGTAAAGCTCTACTATATAAATGTACTATGATAAATTCCTTAGTAGATATTCTGGTAAATACTGCAGTGAATGTTTGCTTGTAGGATTGTTCACATCTCCTTATAAGAATTATCGTAAGAATATTCTAGAAATGAATTATTGGTACAAAGGGTATGAGCACTTTTAATACTCATTTTTGTACTAGCTTATAGGCTTCTGTCCCCTGCCCCTAACTCCAAAGTAGGAGATGCTTATCTTGCCTCATTCTTGCTTTGTGTATATGCCTGCATAGATGAGAGATGGTGTCCTTCATTAGAAAGACTCTTAAACCACATGGGGCACCTGGGTGGCTCATTCTTTAAGCGTCTGCCTTCGGCTCAGGTCATGATCCCAGGGTCCTGGGATCGAGCCGTGCATCGGGCTCCGTGCTCCATGGGGGCCTGCGTCTCCCTCTCCCACTCGCCCTGCTTGTGTTCCCTCTCGCTGTGTCTCTCTCTGTTAAATAAATAAATAAAATCTTTAAAAAAAAAAAACTCTTAAACCACAGTCTCTTCAACAAATGGTGTTGGGAAAATTGGACAGCCACATGCAGAAGAATGAAATTGGACCATTTCCTTACACCACACACAAAAATAGACTCAAAATGGATGAAAGAGCTAAATGTGAGACAGGAATCCATCAAAATCCTAGAGGAGAACACAGGCAGCAACCTCTTCGACCTCAGCCACAGCAATTTCTTCCTAGAAACATCACCAAAGGCAAGGGAAGCAAGGGCAAAAATGAACTATTGGGACTTCATCAAGATAAAAAGCTTTTGCACAGCAAAGGAAACAGTTAACAAAACCAAAAAGACAGCCGACAGAATGGGAGAAGATATTTGCAAATGACATATCAGATAAAGGGCTAGTATCCAAAATCTA
>NC_138375.1:36483964-36577789 GCF_054177405.1 Leptonychotes weddellii
CAATGTCCACAATAGCCAAACTATGGAAAGAGCCAAGATGTCCATTGACAGATGAATGGATAAAGAAGATGTGGTGTATATATACAACAGAATATTATGCAGCCATCAAAAAAATGAAATCTTGCCATTTGCAACAACGTGGTTGGAACTAGAGGGTATTATGCTAAGCGAAATAAGTCAATCAGAGAAAGACAAGTATCATATGATCTCACTGATATGAGGAATTCTTAATCTCAGGAAACTAAGTGAGGGTTGCTGGAGTGGTAGGGGGTGGGAGGGATGGGGTGGCTGAGTGATAGACATTGGGGAGGGTATGTGCTATGGTGAGCGCTGTGAATTGTGTAAGACTGATGAATCACAGACCTGTACCTCTGAAACAAATAATACATTATATGTTAAAAAAAAAAGTAGGAAGGGAAAAATGAAGGGAGGGAAATTGGAGGGGGAGAACCTTGAGAGACTATGGACTCTGAGAAACAAACTGAGGGTTTTAGAGGGGAGGGGTGTGGGGGGATGGGTTAGCCCAGTGATGGGTATTAAGGAGGGCATGTATTGCATGGAGCACTGGGTGTTATATGCAAACAATGAATCATGGAACACTACATACAAAAAAAGATAAATTTTTTTAAAAAATTGATTTACTTAAAACAATAAATATAAATAAAGTCTCTTAAACCACGGACACTTCTTCTTCAGAAGTGGTATCCACTGAATTCTACAGAGTTCATTGGGCACTTTGCCTATTTATTGCCTCCAGTAACTTCTAGGACCTTAACATTTTTTTTCCTAGCCCCACTCTTCCTGTTCCAGGTGGCCATCCTGACACCCACCCCCAGCCACCTCTGATTTACCCCAGGCCCCTTCTCTGCTTCCTACACTTGAACAAAGTACCATTATGTCGAAGATGAACCTCCTATGAAGCTGCTAACAGAACTTGATTCATAAATGGAAGAGGTCAGAAGGTTAGAGATTTCAATTAAGAGGATTTTCTGTTCCTAGCATGGTGGCCTACAAAACGAGAGGGAACCCTAGCTGTAATGATGGGACTTTTGCAACTAGAAACTTTTAAGTCTAAAACATCTCCATGTCAGCTTAAACTTGTTTTGTCTCCAGCAAGCTGATATCAAAGTCCCACATGTCTAATTTTTAAAGATTAGTGGCCCGGCAATCACAAACATTTGCCATGAAACTAGATGAGCTTGGGCGGGTCACTTGTTTCTTCCAGGCTTCTGTTTACTCAACTATAAGATAGAGTTGAACTAATCACTAGATGATTAAGGACCTTTGAGATCTAGAAACCTATACCCCTGGTTGGGGAGTATGGATTTGTTCTAAACCAATAACTCCCCTCTTCCAAAAAGAATTTGTTGGGTCTTGGAGTATGAAAGCAAGACAAGACATTTAAAATGAAGACTCATCACTTAAAGTGGTAAATAGAGGAGAAAGAACTAGACCTCACAAGCAAACACTACCCAAGCACCACATATTAGGAAGCTCTGTCAATCCCTCTTGATACCTCCCCAGGATCATTTAATCTCAGACAGTACTGCATTGCTGATTAGTTTCCTATTGGCACTGTGACAAATTACCACACACTTGATGACAAGACACAAATTTATTCTCTTATAGTTCTGCAAGCTAGAAGTTCTGAGTCTTTTGGGGCTAAAAAAAAAAAAAAAAAAAAAATCAAGGTGCTGGCAGGGCTGGTTCCTTCTAGAGATCCCAAGGGAGAGTTCTTCAGCTCTTCCAGCTTCTGGCTGTTTTCATTCCTTGGCTTGTGACCATATCATTCCAGTCTCTACATCTATGGTCACATTGCCTTCTCTTCTGTAGTCTAACCTCTTCGTGCCTCTCTCTAATAAGGGCAGTTGTGATTGCATTTAGGGCCTACCCAGATAATCCAGGATAATCTCCCCGCCTCAAAATTCTTAATTTATCACACCTACAAAGTCACTTTTTTAAATTACTTTTTTCTTTTTTTAATTTAATTTTATTATGTTATGTTAGTCACCATAGAGTACATCATTAGTTTTTGATGTAGTGTTCCCAGATTCATTGTTTGCGTATAACAGCCAGTGTACAAAGTCACTTGCTATCCAAGGTAACATTCACAGGTTCTGCAAATTAAGACCTGGTATCTTTGGAGCCATTATCTAACCTAACACCCGGATCTTATGATATACAGGAAATGCAAATACTTCCATGGAAATCCAAAGTGACAAGCACAATTTACTAATGCCTAAGGAATGAGATAAACTCCCAGTTTTAGAAAGAATTAAAACTTGGTGATGCAGCCCCGGGGTACTCTAATTGTATTCAGACAGTTTATAATTCTATTTACTTCTCATGTGGCATTTGAGTTTTTTTCCCCTACTCATACTTTTAAAAAAATAACCTTGAGAATTCACATATACTTCACCCATTTAAAGTATACAGTTCAGTGGGGTTTTTTGTGTATTTACAGATTTGTGCAACTATCACCATTTTTAGGATTTTTAAAGATTTTAGAGAGAATGAACATGAATGGGAGTGAGACTTTGGAGCAGACTCTGCTCAGCAAGGAGACTGATGCGGGGCAGGATCTCAGGACCCTGAGATCACGACCTGAGCCAAAACCAAGAGTCGGACGCTTAACCGACTACACCACCCAGGCACCACTAGAACATTTTTAATCACCTCTAAAAGAAACCCTGAACCGTTGAGCTATTACCCTCCACCCCTTACCTCCACCTTCAGCCCTATAAAACCACTAGTCCACTTTCTGTCTCTATGGACTTCTGTTCTGGACTTTGATATGAATGGAATCCTATAGTATATGGTCTTTGGGGATTGAGCTCTTTCACTTTGATAGTATTTAAGTTTCATCCATGTTGTAGCATATACATTCTTTCCTATGGTCAGATAACATTCCATTGTATGGACATACTGCATTTTTTAAAAAATTTTTTTAAAGATTTTATTTATTTATTTGACATAGTGAGAGACAGCACAAGCAGGAAGAGCAGCAGAGGGAGAAGCAGGCTCCCTGCTGAGCAAGGAGCCCAATGAGGGACTCGATACCAGGACCCTGGGATTATGACCCGAGCCGAAGGCAGACGCTTAACCGACTGAGCCACCCAGGCATCCCTGGACATACTGCATTTTGTTCATCCATCATCCATTGATGAAACTTTGGATGACTTCTACCTTTAGTTTTGAATCATGCTGTCCCTCTACTTTTTCTCTCCTTTTCTTTTGCTCAATATTTTCTCCAAAGCTCTTCCTCATTTCTCTCCCTTTATTGTCCATAGCTTAACTTTCTTCATAGTAATATTGTCCTAGAGCAGTTGGTCTAAATATGAATGGTATTTCTTTCAACATTTATTTCTTTTAAAATTTTGTTTCTCATAGTCTGATTAGTCCTTCACTCTCCAAATTCTTGAACATTAGCTTTTTTCTATTATATTCTTGTTTCTATTCTAGGTCCCAGAAGGATAAATTTCTGAACGTATTTTAACTGTATTATATCCATGGTGGTTTTGAACCTTCTGTGAGATGAAAGGTCTGAATTGCTTTATCCTGCACGACAGGAAATAATACATTAAGTTCCTTTAAAGTCTTTGAATAACCAAGAATCTAAGTCCTGCTTGATAACCAGATTATAAAAAAAGATCAGGATGGTAAACCAGAAGAATCAACTACGTACTTTTAATTGTCAAGGAGCAATAAGCATTTCACAGGGATTTATTTCAAAAAGTGGGGGGAAAATGCCCTTTGGAAAATAAAGGTGCTTTGGAGACTGAGAAGAACTATATATGGTCAGTCGCTTATTCATAAAAAAAAAAGATCAGTTTTGACTGATGGATGGGTTGTAGTAGAAGATATTCTCTACTTGAAAGAAGAGGGGGTGTTTGAGCCCTAAGTATAGGATGTGAGCAAGATGGTTAAATGTGGGGGCAAGTATAATTTGAGAGTTAAGATTCACCCAGGATCTTCTCTACAGGTTATTGCCTCTTAATCCACCACGTGGTGTTAGTGACAAGTCAACTTGCAGCTCCATTCTGTGTATCTGTAATCTGCTCAATTGTTGTGGTACCAAAACTAACATAACTATGGCAGCTGCATAGGTGAGTAAGTCTCAAGAAGTAGACATTTGCTTTCTTGTCTGTTTTTTATGAGATCACCATCTACTGGAGTAATTTTTCCAAGTTGCTTTCTTGTAGGTATTTCATGAAGAATTGGACACTTAGAGTGCTTTTTTTTTAAAAATTTTATTTATTTATTTGACAGAGAGACACAGAGAGAGAGGGAACACAAGCAGGGGGAGCGGGAAAGGGAGAAGCAGGCTTCCCGCTGAGCGGGGAGCCCGATGCGGGCCTCGATCCCAGGACCCGGGGATCATGAGCTGAGCCGAAGGCAGACGCTTAATGACTGAGCCACCCAGGCGCCCCTGAAGTGCTTCTGATTTACAACTTGGACTCTTTGAAGGCTTACATGTAAATATCTTAATTCAAAGTTAGCGCGCGCACACACACACACAAACAAAACCAAAAAAACTTGGCTCGAAACAGCTTGCAAGGAGCTGAGAAACTGAAACAGTACGAAGCTACAATATAAAGCCAGTGAAAAACATGGCAATTGTGCCATCAAGAATTATCTTATCCCAACTTGAGATTCTGAGTCCATGTAGTTTAAACTAAGCAAGACAAGCATGTAGGCACTTTGGGCAGGTTAATACGGGTTCATTTATTCTAACTAACCTATGTAGCACCTGCTGTATATTAGGAATCCTAGGAAAACAAGGTCCCTGCTCACAAGGAGCTTAATCCCTAGTGGATAGAGACAAGTATCAACTAGTGATAAATGCTAGACAGAATTAAAGAGATGTACTATCAAGTAATGAGAAGGATGTCGTAGACTAGGTAGTCATAGATGGCATCTCTGGATTGTGTTAAGCAGTGCTGTCCAATAAAGCTTTCTGTAAGATGGAAGTGTTCTCTATCTACACTATCCTATATGGTAGCATTAGCTACATATGGAGCCTGAGCGCTTGAAATGTGGCCAAGGCACTGAATTTGATTTGTTTTTAATTTAAATCTAAGTAGTCACATGTGGCTAGTGGCTATCATTAGACAATGAAGACATGAAGTCAAAATATGGAGATCTTCCATTTAACCACGACATTAAATATATTTCAGCTACCCCACTGGCCAATAAAGGAATAAAGGACCCACAAATAAAACTAAAGACACTTGTATAGGAGAGATCAACCATCTTGGAAAACAAAATGAGTAAAGAATTGGCAGTTAACATAGTAGAACAAAGCTGAAGCCTAAGTCCTGGAATCAGGAAAGCCAGCAAGAAGCTAGCCGATTCCTGCTGAACTCCCATCAGCTCAGAAATAAGACGCACCTGGTCCTCGGAGCTGGGAGAGACTGAAAACACAAAATAGCTGGGAGTCTTTAAAATACACACTTGAGCCCACCGATATGCCTCCCTCCACAAAGTGACTACCCGAAAGAAGACCAAAGTGAAAATTTACCCCTGAGATTAAACTAAAGAGGGCTTGACCTCAGGGACAGCAGATAAAGGCAAAGAGTAAATTCAGTAGAGCTGGAATGAAGCTCAGGAAACCACTCAAAAAGAAAGAAGCAGTTGAGCAAAGACCATTAGAATATCAGTTCAGAAGTCTAATACCCAATTAGATGTTTCAAAACAAAGAGAAACGACAGCCACGGTGAGAAGTTATGAAGTAATTTTACCAAACATTCCACAAACCAAAACTATGCATTTCCAGACCAAAAAGAACACAAATGTCCAAAACAATGACATGTTACCATTAAAGAAACAACCATTCAAAAACCTTCCTCAGAAGCACCACTCTGACAGAGTCACTATCAAATTTTATCAAACACTACAGGAACAAAAAAATTTCAACCTTAAAAGTACTCCAGAGTTGGTTTCTTCTGAGACCTCTGTCGTTAGCTTGCAGATGGCTACCTCCCGCTATGTCCTCAGGTGGTCTCTCCTCTGGGCACCCTTGCTATCTCTCTGGCCTCATCCCCTCTGCTAGGACCCACCCCAACAGCCTCATTTTAACTTAATTACCTCTGTAAAGGGCCCGGCTCCATATTTACTTTCAGAAGTACTGGGAGTTAGGGCTTGAACAAATAACCTTGGAAGTGGGAAGAGGAAACTCACCCCGTAACAACATTCATGGGGGGGCAATCTAAGAATAAAAAGGACTTTATTCAGATTGATGAAGGACATTGACAAAAAACATACAGCAAATGGCAAAACATTTAAAAGCCTTTGGTCAGACAATAAACTGGTGGTTGCCAGAGGCGAGGGGTGGTGGAGGGATGGGAGGAATAGGAGGGAGAGTAAGAGGTACAAACTTGAGTTATAAAATAAATAAGTCACAAGGATGTAATGTATAGCATAGGGAATACAGTCAATAATATTGTAATAATTTTCTATGGTGATGGATGGTAACTAGACCTATCATAGTGATCATTTCACAATGTGTAAGAAAATTGAATCACCATTTTGTACACCTGAAAGTAATATAATATTGTATGTCAATTATAACTCCATTTTTTTAAAGCCTTTGCTTTAAAGTCAAGGGATCCAAAGAGCAATAGCTAACTTTTAACACCACACATGCCATGAGTCAGCTATTTTGTAGAATTCTGATCCAGTTAACTAAAGACTTAAGATCAAGCTTTGGCAACGGACAGACCTAAGTTTCAATCCCAGGTGCTTTATTAGCTGCGTGACCTTGAGAAGGATACTTAACTTCTGAGACTCAGTTTCCCCACTTTTAAAATGGAGATAAAATACAGGTAACTGTCTACAAGTTGTGAGGATTAAATACCAATGTGGGAGACTCTCAGGTACTAGCTGTTATTCTTCTTTGTGTGGACAGCTTTGTCAGGGTGCTGCTGTATATTTCAAAGACCATGCCTTGGACTTAGTTTGGAGAAGTGGAAGAATTCTCCTTCCACCACCACCACCACCTAGGATCTCAGGAAAATTACTCAATTTTGGAATTCCAGTGTCATTTTTAAAATGTTGCTGAAATGAAATTAAGCAAAAGGCTAAGCCAAAGAGCAGAGAAAAGACGAGATGGCTTTTGTCAATTGTTCTTTGGCTCTCACCAGTGTGGTTCAAAATAGAATCAAAAGAATTTGTAAGCTGGGCAGTCCAGTAAAAGCAGGCTGGCTTTGTGAGCCACTAAGTGCTATATTTTGTGCCATCTACGTGAAAGCAGTCAAGTGTATCAGGAAACCCGCTGCTGCAACTAAAGTGAGGGATTAACCATTACATTCCTCCAACACATTTCATTTGGCTGTGTGACTCATTGGCTTTTACTGGTGAAAACCACATCTGCACCCCATCAGGTGAACAAAAGCCTGAGTGAACACAAGACTGTGTCTCTATGTGACAGAGGCCCATGCACAGAAGTATAGGGTCGCTGCATTTTGTAGAAGAAACTGTTGCTGTGGACACACAGCTGTCCTGAGGTAGAGCGCACGTTCTGTCCAGGTGAAATAACTGATAAGTTATTATAGGAAAGAGCTGTTAGAAGAACTACTCTTAGGGGCGCCTGGGTGGCTCAGTCGTTAAGTGTCTGCCTTCGGCTCAAGTCATGATCCCAGGGTCCTGGGATTGAGCCCCGCATCGGGCTCCCTGCTCGGCGGAGACCCTGCTTCTCCCTCTGCTGCTTGTGTTCTCTATCTCTCTGTCAAATAAATAAATAAAATCTAAAAAAAAGAACTATTCTTAATTTTAAACTCATAGTCACTTGTTTTGATAAATGTTCTCCATATAACATATTATTACTTTAATAATGTCTAGACCTCTAGATTAAATGTTCCAGAACACATACAAATATCAAGATGATTGACTTGATTTATCAAGGACAAGTATCTACTTTGTCTCTTATCAGTAGCCACATTGGTCCCAAATTTTTACAACAAATTTAGAAAGAAAGGAAGAAAAGTAGTAAATGTTGCCTGGTCCATGATAGTACAGAATCTTATTCGCTAATTTTAAGTGAGAACTCAGTTTGTACCCTTTTAAAAAGTATTAGATCCCAGATGTGACAACTCTTTGACAAGTAGGCTGGAGGCTCAGAGAACTCAGTCATGTCACAGCATGATTAACAATTTTATTTTCCCACAGAGGTAAACTTCAATAAGTCAACCATCTATTTATGATAAGGAAATTATAATACTATTGAAACCATATGCAACTCTTATTCAAAATTAAGAAATTGAGTATTGCGTTGTTTCTCTCAGCCTCAAAATTCTTCTGAGAAATAATTAACAGTTATTAAATGCTTGGTTATTATGACTGGTGGGAGAAAAAGTGGGCCTCTGTTTCTTTCCTCAAATCTCTCAAGAAAACACTACAATTAGTGAAGTGTATAGAGGAATATCAGTCACAGGTATGAGTGATATTGTTCGTAGGGTATTTACGGCACAAAGCAATAACAAAATATTCAGTTCTCAGGATATGAAAGATCATTTTGTGAAAATGATTTGACAAAACACAATCCTAAACTTGGTAAATTATTCTCAAAATGTTTAAGAAGTAAACGAAGCAATGAAACACATGTGACAACACAAGCCTATTTTTATACAGGAAAGCCTCTATTGAGGAATATTCTTATTACAGACAAAGGCCTTTGTCTTGAGTCTAGGATGAGATAGTTGGTCACTTGAAGGCATGTTTATTTATATTTTATAGGGATGGGAGAGTGGTAGTTGTCTCCTCAAGTCTTACTTTTCCTTTGGTAGCTCTGTTTGAGTTACTAAAATTTCCTGTTATTTTATGTAGAATGCACCATAGGCTACCAGTAAACAAAACTTTGTATCATTGTCTGAAATTCTAAAACAGAAATGGGGACCCACGGGGCAGAAATACTGTTTTGTATCACATCAAAAGCAATAAGCTAAATTTTACAAAGGACTAAAACATCCCTTGCACTGAGAAAACAAAGAAGGACAAGAATGACTTGTTTAAACATGCAAGTTGATACTGAGTGATGTCCCAACCTTCACAGATCATGGATGTAACCCTTGAGAAAGAAACTGAAATCTGTTCACAGAGGAACTAGATCCTGCTTCTGTAAGGGACAATTCAGGCTATGGTGCATTTTTAGTAAATTAACAGATGCTTCTGATATATTTGTAACTCAGAAGGATTCATCCTGCTCATTGTGTTTGACAAGCACGAAATTAAGCAAGTTAAATCAGTCCCAAGGAAAGAAAAATGCTGTGTAGACAATCCATCAAATGACCAAAATCTAGAGTAATCTCTTCAGGTGGTAAGAGCTTATACTACTTGAAAATACTTGTGCTCAGAAAAGATTTCACTTGGAAGAACCCCAGGTATAAGATTTTCTACAAAATTGTGAACAGTTTCAATCCCATACCTCATAAAATAGGGTGGCTTAATACTTGATGCATAAATTTGCATCAGATTCATAGTATCGACTAATTAGGAGAAAACAATAATTAAACATTAAGATGTGCTATGTGATTCATGCTCTGGCTTGCTATGGGCTCACAAAAAGTTAGTCCTCTGCTCCTAAGGAGATGCAGAATGTCTTGGATTCTGGAGACAAACTTCATGTAAGTTCAAACTCATATTTAACCTTTAATTGGCTGAGTGATTTTGGACAAGTTATTGAACTTCTCCATGTCTTAATTTCCTCATCTGCAAAATGCTCATAATAGCACCTACCTCCATAGAATTGCTTGGATTAAATTAATTAATACGAGCAAAGCTGTATAGCACTGGGAATGGCAAGTCGCACATGGCTATCCCTCCAAGCAATTTTACACCTACAACTGTTAAGGATTGCTTGGGTCCCAGCAGAAGGGCAATTAAGGTCTAGATGGCACAATAAAAATGAAACACAAGTCCTAAAATCCAAACTTTGGGAAAGAGGGGGAACATAGAAAGAAGGCCTTGAGATAGAGGACTTGGTTTAAAGGAGGGGATGGGACATCTAAGTGACTGGAAAAGGCAGGACTGAGCCTGGCCTTTAAGGAAGAACCAGCCTGACTGGAGTGGCCAAATAAGGTTGTGAGAACACCCTCACCAGATAAGATATGGCAGGTTGATAAGGCTTAAATTCCATTGCTGAGGAGATCAAACTCTGAGAGGGACCTATTATAGTTTCCTCAGGAATTGTTGTAGAAATAGTATTGGCTTCTAGAAAACAGGACAGAATGTAAGAGGAAAGTCTAGAATCAGACAGCTCAGTTTAAAGGTATTGAGGCCCACCTCGGTGAGGTTCTGGACCAGAGTAACAGGTATGAGTAGAGGAGGAAGGCAACTACTAAGGCAAAACCAAGAAGTGGTTAAGTGATTAGATGGGCAGGCAATGGACAAAGGAGGCAAAAATGGCTCCCGAATTTTGAGGATGCCTCCATGGGCTATTACTGTATCTAGGTGAGATAAGGCAGTATTAGGTAGATGATGGTAGGACATATTCTTATAGAATACAAAGGGAGTTTAGGAGCTGACCTTGCCCTATGTATCTGAAGGTTTCTAAAGATTTTATTCTTTATATCATTATTACTTATTTAAGAGAGAGAGTCAGAGAGCCCGAAAGGGAGGAGTGGCAGAGGGAGAAGCAGATTCCTGGCTCAGTGGTGAGCCCGATGAGGGACTCGATCCTGGGACTCTGAGCAGAAGTCAGTCGCTTAACTGACTGAGCCACCTCAGGCACCCTATCTGAAGGTTTCTAAATGCCATTGAGAGTGAGAAAAGAGGGTCAAGACTTCTGGGTGTTGCAAGAGCATCTCCTGTGCACCGGAGTGCTACTCAATATAGGTGTTTGTCCTTAGAGCCACCTGAAGGACTCACAGCTCCTTAGTGCTGACACAAGGCAGGACAAGAGCTACAAATGGGGAACGCTTTGAAGCTCTACTCCCATAGCTTTCAAGTACACAAGACAGTATTGTTAACTACTACTAGCATCATAAAAGCTCACACTGAGTTTGGTAGGACTCACTGTTGAAGGATTGCTGAGTTTGGAGCAGAGCTGGGGTTTTCTAAGAGCTTCCCAGTTGAATCACCTGTCTGCCATAGGGTGCCAAAATGCAGGGTCCTGGGTTTGCAAGGGATAGGACTGGAGTGTAAGGCAGTGAGGTGGGTCAGCATGTGGGACGGCTCTGATGTTAGGTCACTGTCAGGGCCGGCCCCAAAGAGTCCATGGACTGTGGGGGAGCCACTATACACATTTCTCGATCCAGAGTCTTCCCATCCAATCTCCATTCTCCTTGGACCTGCTAAGTTAATCTACATCTGCACTGCACAATTTTCTGGGAAAAAATCTTTAAGAAGGACTAGTAATCTGAACAGAGGGCATAGACATGATGGCTGTCTCTGGGTGTGATTTCTAATTAAAATAAATTTTTAAAATAGCTTCCTGCTATCTTCCCAATTGTCTTCAATGAATACATACTACTTTTGTAACTTCTCCAGGGAGATCTAATTTCAGTCAGGGCTATAGTTTAGGCCACAGTCAGTTTCTTAGCATCAAACTGGTGGCTTATTTATCTTAAAAAAGGAAAAGGAAAAAGAAAAAGTACTCCATGTTAATGGCTCCTCCACCCTCTAAGTTCTGATTTCTCCCCAGGATCCTTGGTTGGTGTATTATTTTTAGTTTATTCTGCCATTGAACAGATGCTTCCGTATTAAGTCCTTGTCCCTGCCATCCTGTATGTTTTAGCACCAAAGGTGACTTTATTTATTTATTTTTTAATTTTATTTATTTGTTAGAGAGAGAGAGAGAGCACAAGCAGAGGGAGCAGCAGAGGGAGAAGCAGGCTCCCCGCGGAGCAGGGAGCTCGATGCGGGACTCGATCCCAGGATCCTGGGATCATGACCTGAGCCGAAGGCAGACGCTTAACGACTGAACCACCCAGGCATCCCCAAAGGTGACTTTAAAAGCAAACCAAACTAAACCTAAATAATACAACCCAGGAAACAGGGATGGGTGACTCCTTCATTCCATTCACTGTGATTAAATATCTTGACCACAATCTCCCCCAGCATTTTTAGCACAAAGAATGAAAATACTTGAGACATGATGAGGGGCTAGAGGAAAATCCCATACATTGAAGTTATCTCAATAATTTTACAGAAGAGACTAGCCTAAGGGTAATTACATCTGTCTTTAAAGCTTATGGAAAAATTCTTGTTGCATATGTGTTATGGTGAAACAAAATGCAGGCATGGAAAAACAACTGACTTTAAAAATAACAACATCCTTATGAGTCCAGCTTGCAGTCGTTAGAGGTAGTACAGCTGGGGTCAGTTTATAGATTTCTGTTTTTAATTTGTATAAACAGTCGAGTGCTTGGCCGGAGCAGGCACACAGCCGCCTCACCAGGCTGACTGACTTTGTTAGTCACCCCACAGACACCCAGAAGGTGCTGAGATACGTGCGGCTCAGGGCAGTACTAAGGATCAGCATGAGACTGCACAACTTCTCTACTCCCACAGCCAGGAAAACCCAGAACAACTTCTTCTTCTTTTTTTTTAAACCCAGAACTTCTGAAATGTTTTCTCAACTTCAAGCTAACATTCTTTTGAGTTCTGCTAATGAAGAAGAAACTCCCAGCCCCACCTCAAGAACATCATGTAATGATACTTCCATTGCCCAGACTGACATACATCGCTAAGCCCTGAAATGGAAAAACCAAAGCAGGCCCTTATCGTAAGTCCTATTGTAAGTGCTTGCTAAAGACTGAATGTTTGTGTCCTTCCTGAATTTATATGTTGAAATCCTAACCCCAGTGTGATGGTGTTAGAAGGTGAGGCCTTTGAGAGGTGATTAGGTCATGAGGTTGGAGCCCTCTTGAATGGGATTAGTGCCCTTATAAAAGAGGTCCCTTGCCCCTTCTGCCATATGAGGGCACCGCCTCCAGAACTGTGAGAAATAAATGTTTGCTGTTTAGAGCCCCCCCAACCCCCTGATCCCCTCACCCACCCACCCCTGATCGTATGGTACTTTGTTATAGCAGCCCAGAAGGACTAAGCCAGTGCTCAATGCCCTACTAGGTGAAGGAGTCATCATTCTATGGCAGAGGGCCAACCATTTATTCAATAAACATAGGACACTTCTGAAGTCTAGGTTCTGGTATTGCTGTGAACAGGATGCAGGTTTCCCAGAGGATTTGTGTCTTGCTTTATAGAAATAAGATTATGCATTTGAAAGTTTAACTTCATAGAATGATAAATTAAGAGGAAGCCTAAGATTAAAAGTCAAGTGACTGATAGAGAATTTCAGGGAAAAACAGATCAGAGTAGTTGGGGATGACATCATAGAACTGGGACTTAATCCATCAAACACTCATTTAACAGATTCCATGAATTATACCTTCCAAGGATTCAAAGATATAAAGGACTTAAAACAGGGCCTGGTTCTAGCATCCTGATGCTTATTTTTGCCTGGTGTCTCATTAAACATAGCAGGAATGTAGAGAGTGATGAGTGTCATAATAACAGACACAATAATAAGACCCTTTCAGTCATAGAACTTCACATCTGGAAGAATCCTCAGAAATATCCTAACCCAATCTCCTCCTTTTATAGATAAGAAAACTGAGTTTGTCACTTGTCCACCTTATGCTGTTAAGTTTGAAACTGAGCTGGGAATTGGATCCTGGTATAGACCCTGAAGGATAGGCAAATTCCAGTAGAAGGAACAGTAAGGGCCCAGGCAGGGTTGATATTCAGTCAGTAGACACCAGTCAGTTTTACTAGCACCTTGCCTCAATAGGGTGAGGCAAGTGTGTGTCCCCTGCTGACACACTAACTGTTCTGAATGTCACCCCTGGGCAAGTTCTCAGTGTCACCAAGGCACTTCTCATTTCCTGCTCAGCTAAAACAGAAGGAGACAGAGTTTTTAATAAAGAAGTACTAGGAAGCAGTTAATCTCTTAGCACTGCAAAATGCTTGATATAGCACACTTTTCTCCAAAGAAATCACCAACGGAGGATGAATGTACAAAACAGTTCTATGTGTTAAGAACAGGATAAAGGACGTGGCTAAAGAACACGCTGAATCCCAACACCGTGATTCCACTTACAAAGTTCAAGAATTATGTTAGGGGAAGTATTCACAGGTGGTAAAATTAAAAAAGGACAAGGTTTTTTTTTTTTGCTTTTATGGTGTTAAGTCTTTACTCTGGGGACAGGAAATTGGGAAGGCATAGCGACTCACAGGTCTTCTGGGGCATGGCAATTTTCTATTTCTTCAGTACCGGTGTTCATTTTGTAACTAGTCATTACACTACACATCTGTGCTATGCACTTTTCCATATGTTATATTTAACAACAACAAATGATAAGTAAAGCCAATTGAAGTTTCGTTTCTTTGTTGAAGGCTGGGAAAGTAATGTGGACAGACCATCAGGTTCAATGAGCAATTGCCTGAAGACAGAACAAAGGAGCCTAGGAACAAAGATGCTAAAATGGCCTCACAATTAGAATGTGGAGCTTAGCTATGGACACCCCCGTGTGGAGAATAGCCCTCTGCATCCTCTCACTCCCACAGAGTGGTGGTTGTCGCAAGCATTCTTGCTTAACAGCTCTGCATTTCTAACACTCCCGGGAGATATGGCCAACCAGACTTCTAGGAAAAACACACAATAAGGATTTTGATAGTAAATGGGCTGAGAGAGTTAAAAAAAAAACAAGAATGAATCATTGATTTTTGAACATTGATTTTTTTTTTTTTTTTTTTGGCTATTGTCTCATTTTTCAGCATACTATTCAGTGGCATTAAGTACATTCACAATGTTGCACAACCATCACCACTATCCATTTGCAGAAGAATCATCGATTTTTAAACACTCAAATATGGGCACAGGATCTCAAGTCTGATATCCTTTTTGGACAGATGGAGGAAGGAGGGAAATTTTGTCTGTATGCATGGGGAGGGAAAGAGCGGTTGGGGGCGGGGTGTGCCTTCCCAAGAGGACAGTGACAGCAAGTGTCACCTGGTGCACACGGGTTTGCACACTGACTAGCCCGGCAAAGACACCACGTGATCACCACGTGCAGCCTTTCTGCCGCAGTGCTGGTGGGCGCTGAGCACCTGGGCTTGCTGTGCTGGTCCTAAAGAGAGGCTGCCTGCAGTGGGACCATGTGAAGGAGCTGCTGTGCATGATGGTGGTTCTAGCCTTCCCCCGAGCTGCAATTCTTTGGGTTTTGGTTTGATTCTCCAAAACTACTCTCTTGCTGCATGATCTGCAAAATTAGTATAATTTTGGAGCTGGAAGGGACCCTAGAGGCGACGTATTCAAACCCTCTCACTGTCCAATTGCAGAATCAGGAATGGTCAAGAAGCCCAAGCAGGGTGACGTCACAGAGCTGCAAAATCCTGCAGCTGCTGTACTCATTTTTAAAATTAAAGAGACTAAATTCTTAAAACATTTTTCTTTTGCTTTATTTTGAATAGCCAGACTCTCCCAGGAATAATAACAGCACAGCTAGAAATCTCTAATCTGGTGGGGTTTCTTTCCCTTTAATTTTACCACGTGTGGACCCTGAAATTATAATAAGGAACAGGACCAAAGACAGTAACTCACAATATAATGCAATCTAACCCAGATGTTGATGGCAGGCTGATTTCCACAGCACAGGCTGAGAGCTTGTTTCAGAAGTGGGGAAACGGGATCCTAAAATAGCAGTCATAGCCCTCAGCTAAAATGTCCCTGTAGAGCTTGTAACCAAGGCCATTCGTGATACACAGAAATTATTCATATTTATGCACTTTGTCCATTCTCAGCTTCCTCCCTCCTCTTTCTTTCCTTCAGTGGCCCATGTTCCTACATTCCTATTATTTCCTCCTCTCTTGGTTCCCAGGAACATCTTGCTTGCCCTTGGGTTTTCAGAACCTCCCGTTAGAACATCCTGGCTAGAGCTGGGTTTCTAAAAAAGCCTATGACTCATAGGATTATTTTCCTGAATTTCTCTCCATTATCAAAATCCCTTACTATCTTTCTCAATTCCAAAGTGTGCTATAGGCACACCTGGGTGGCTCAGTCAGTTAAGCGTCTGCCTTCGGCTCAGGTCATGATCTCAGGGTCCTGGGATTGAGCCCCACATTGGGCTCCCTGCTCAGCGGGAAGCCTGCTTCTCCCTCTGCCTGCCCCTCCGCCTGCTTGTGCTCTCTCTCTCTCTGACAAATAAATAAAATCTTAAAAAAAAAAAAAAGGCAGATGCTTAACTGACTGAGCCCCCCAGGAGCCCCAGTGACATCCCATTTTTAAAATAAGTAACCAATGGTGCCTGAGTGGCTCAGTCGTTAAGCGTCTGCCTTCGGCTCAGGTCATGATCCCAGGGTCCTGGGATCGAGCCCCATGTCGGGCTCCTTGCTCAGTGGGGAACTGCTTCTCCCTCTCCCACTCCCCCTGCTTGTTCTCTCTCTCTCTCTCTGACAAATAAAAAAATCTTAAAAAAAAAACCAAAAGCAAAAACCCCAAGTGTCCTATGTTGACTTCCCAAGATAATTTTATAATCTAATCGGGGTTTATGGAAGAAGGACCAAAGTATGACATACATTCATTCATTCATTCATTTAGAATAATAAATGAATTATTTATTATCTTCTCTCTGAGAAGAGAGAGAGAGCATGCGAGCCTGGGGAGGGGCAGAGGGAGAGGGAGAGAAGCAGACAGCCCGCTGTGCATGGAGTCCGACTCTGAGCTCCATCCCAGGAACCTGAGATCACGAGCTGAGCCAAAACCAAGTCAGACGCTTAACCGAATGAGCCACCCAGGCGCACCCCAAATATGACTTTAGAGGGCCGTAGGCACTTTTACTTTTGTGGGCCCCTTACTCCATTAAAACAATATTAAAAAATTACATTGTACAACTGCATTGGAAGAAAAATAAATATAATCCAGACTGGATTCAGTATTATTTTTCCCCTATAATCTTAAGAAAAGTAAAAAGGAAACATTCGCACGGGCCCCTGCCAATATTGTAGGCCCTGGGCATTGTACCTACTGTGTCTCCTGCATAACTTGCCCTGCCTGTTAGTGCTGCCCAAAGATTTGCTGGGTTACACTGGTGTATCAGATTGTGTTGAGTTATCACCAGGATGCTTTTGGTTGTAAATAATGGAAAAAACTCAAACGGGCTTAAGCAATAAGGGGAATTTATAGGCTCACAGAGCTGGTTAAGCTCAGAGACTGAGGTGGCTTAGAGTCAGGTACCTTCCATTATGAAACTTCCATTCTTCAGGTAAAGACACAGACAGACCATGTCATAGTCCTTGCTCTTTACCTGCCATTTGGCCACTGCCCTCCCTGCTTACCTTCCTAACAGAGCTCACCTCCATGACGAAGGGAGCTGAAAAAGCCAGACATGCTTTCTCAGTCTCTCTGGAGGCTATGCTTTAGGTACATAACCAAATTCTGGCCATTGCAACTTCAGTGAAAGTATGCTTCCAAGTTGCCTGCCCCTTAGCTGTGCAAGAATTTCCCACTCCTTCTGTCCTACTTTGGGATATGCATAGGCTTCTGCAGCAGTCTTGATTTCATGAGAGGCCACCTGGACCACACTTTGAAGGTGGCAGAGCACAAAGACCCGATTGCGGGTTCTTGACGACATTGCTGAATTACTTAACCAGCCCTGAAACTCCCTACCTCTGAACACTTTCATTAAGATAATAAACTTTTAGCTGGGTATTCTATTACTTGCAACTTCCTATAGATAATGAGAAAATAAAGAAATGAACCTCAGATTTGCAGATATTGATACATGCTATTAGGATAATAAATATGCTATTTATTTATATAATAGCATGTATTGATACATGCTATTAGGAATATAAATATGATGCAAATTGGACAATTATAGAAAAGACTCTCTAAAGTGACATTTAAGCCTGATGGAGCCAGCCATACAAAGATCTGGGAGGCAGGGTGCTTTAGACCGAGCAAACAGTAACTCTAAAAGTCCAAAGTGGCAATTATTAGAGTGAACTTGAAGAACAGAAAGAAGTCCCTTGATTGCAGTACAGTGAGTAAGGGGAGGGAGTAGAACGTGAAGTCAAACAAGTTATAGGTCATTTGCTTTTTTCAGAATGCCTTGACACAATGATATAATTTTGGTTCTGGGAAACTGGGTGGAGGGGACATTTTAAGGATATCAACTGAGTGGCAAAATCTCATTTTGTAAGCAGCTGCTTAGTGTGCATATTAAATGTGGTGGCGATATCTGTCCATCTCCTTCATAAGTGCCATCCTCCAGCTTCTAAGCTCCTCCTTTTCAGAGAACTGTACTCCTTTCCCATATGGTTACCACAGGAGCAGCTATATTTTATAAAAGGACCCAACTATAGTTTACTGGACCAGAGATGGGTATCTAATCTAAAAAGTCTTTTTCCCTGGGAACTTTGGAATCGGGGTTAGGGGATCAAGTTAATGCCTTGCACGTGGTTAAAGATGTAAGATTTAAAGCTTGAAAGATGTAGTCATATCTTGATTATATGAAAAAAAAAAGGTTGTCCATCCTGAGAGGAGGAATAAGGGTAAGATAACCCTAATGGAATTCAAGTCCCTGGTTCTTGTAGGTTCCTAAAGTCCAGCCCTATCTTTTCCTTTTTCAATTTGGTTTATTTCAGGTACCCTTTTAGGGGAAAGGGGAGATATCAATAATTGCAATCAAGGGTGAAATGTTAAAATAACAAATTTTAAAATATAGAAATAGCTGAGTAAAGCTGAGGTGCAGAGCAGTAATGATTCAGAGATCCTGAGCTGAATGCTAATATTCCTAGTTACGTAGTAACAAAGCAGTTGATTGTTTATCTATTGTCTCTTGAGGACCATGAGCCTATAAAGATTTCAGTAATGGGGCTCCTGGCTGACTCAGTCAGTGGAGCATGAAACTCTTGATCCTGGGGTTGTGATTTTGAGCCCCATGTTGGGTGTAGAGATTACTTAAAAATAAAATCTTAAAAAATATATTTCAGTAGAACTCAGGATATCCACCATTTATTTTGTTCTCTCTTTAGGAAAACTAATTTCCAGTTAAAGCTGGCTTACCTCGGACGCCTGGGTGGCTCAGATGGTTAAGCGTCTGCCTTCGGCTCAGGTCATGATCCCAGCATCCTGGGATCGAGTCCTGCATCGGGCTCCCTGCTCCTTGGGAGCCTGCTTCTCCCTCTGCCTCTCTCTCTGTCTCTCATGAATAAAAAAAAAAAAAAATCTTAAAAAAAAAAAAAAAAAGCTGGCTTACCTCTAAATATATAGAGAACAACAGAGTGTGCTTTGAGAAAATACTTTTTTTGCTCATAACCGGTGATCTGTGACCACTGTTGCTTCGATAATTATCTTGCTACATTGTACCAGCCAAATTCTTTTTTCTTTTTTGAAGATTTCATTTATTTATCCGAGAGAGAGAGAGAGAGAGAGAGAGAGAGCATGAGCAGGGTGAGGGGCAAGGGGAGAAGCAGACTCCCTGCTGAGCAGGGAGCCTGATGCAGGGCTCAATCCTGGGACTCCGGGATCATGACCTGAGCCAAAGGCAGATGCTTAACTGACTGAGCCACCCAGGCACCCCTACACCAGCCAAATTCTTAACAGCACTCTAAGATCAGTGCATTGATTTGGAAATTTGGGGTAACCTGAAATCTTATTACTCTCCTTCCCTTGCTCCACCCATCCTTAACTTTTGCAAATTTAGTACCACTGCCTGGTACATTCTCTTCTACCAGGAAGAAAAGTTCCCTTTCTTCTACTAACTTTATCATAATTCCAGTTCTCCCACACCACTCAATTTTGAG
Source organism: Leptonychotes weddellii (assembly GCF_054177405.1). Classification (NCBI taxonomy): domain Eukaryota; kingdom Metazoa; phylum Chordata; class Mammalia; order Carnivora; family Phocidae; genus Leptonychotes; species Leptonychotes weddellii. The sequence goes on from NC_138375.1 coordinate 36,503,768, forward strand.
CTTGCATCCTGAAACTTCCCTGAGAATTCAGATCTGGATTAGGTACTCTTGCTAAGAACTCTTATAACACTGTGTTTCTACTATCACATAGTTTTATAACTGCTTTCTTGTCTTTCTGCACCACTAAACTTTAAGTTGAGAGCTGGGCACATAGTATGTGTTTAATAAAGAGTCTTGTATGAATGAATGAAAAGTTATAATGAATACTAAGATAATATATGCAAAGTATTTGGCACATAAGCAATCAATATTTTTTCTTGTTAGTTTTCTTTTATGATTCATAAAATAACCCTAGAACCTGAGAACAGTATAGCACACTGAATATTGCACTACAGTGGGAACAGCTATGCAGATGAAATTAGGGGCGATGTGAAAATTTAACAATTTGGCCAACCATCATAGCAGATGCCCAATCAATTAGAACAGAAAAGCCTGGCTTTCTACCTAGAAGAGATGATTTGTCTTGCCCCCACAACAGAGCATAAATTCGCTTATTAATAAGCTAAACATGGTGACTGTATCTATGAAGAATTAAGATTAAATTGAATATTCCAAGATGGAAAATTATTGACCAGTGATACTTTTAACTACAATCCAAGCAGTTACATTGACACTATTTGTACTATTAAGATCTTACTTATAAAATAAATAACCAATAACTCCCTTATATATTAGCAATATTCATTAAAAAACAGTATTTCCAGGGGCGCCTGGGTGGCTTAGTTGGTTAAGCAACTGCCTTCGGCTCAGGTCATGATCCTGGAGTCCCAGGATCAAGTCCCGCATCGGGCTTCCTGCTCAGTAGGGAGTCTGCTTCTCCCTCTGACCCTACCCCCTCTCATGCTCTCTCTCTATCTCATTCTCTCTCAAATAAATAAATCTTTAAAAAAACCCAAAAAAACAAAAAACAGTATTTCTAAGCATATAAAGCATAATAAAATCTAAGAATAAATTTAAGGTATATGTATAATTAAAAACTATGCAACTTTACTGAGGATCATAAAAATACTTAATTAAATGGAGAAATAGCATGTGCTTTTAAAGATTCTTCAATATTAAAAGATGGTAATTCTCGCCAAATTGTTTTATAAACACTGAAATTTCAAATAAAACACCGAAGATTTTTTTTTTTTGGTAAAGTTTTTGTTGAAAATAACATACATTCAAAAAGTACATGTACAGTACATCTCAGCAAATGTTTAATTATTTTTAAATGGGTTTAAGTTCAAAGTTTATCTGAAGTAAAAATGGAGCAAAATATCCCATAAAATTTCAATTTAAAAAACTAAAATTTTGGAGCTGGTACACTAATATAGAAATTGGCAGAAAAGAATAGAAAGCCAAAAAACAAGCTCATGAGAACATGTATAAATAAATATGATAAATGTAGCATTTCAGATTGGTGAGTTAATTATAGAATCTTTAATGGTGCTAGAATGATTGTGATATCAGTATTTAACTGAACATTGGATTTAAAAAATAAATATAAATAAAATCAGAAAAGATCTAGAATAATATATAGCTTAAAATTTAAGATTTGTAAGCATGCCATTAAAAATTGACATCACAATAAAAAAGATTAATAGACTTGTCTACATACATTTAATACTTCTCTGTGGTGAATATCATAAAATTAAAAGGCAAATGACAAATTAGGAAACAGTGTTTGCTATCTTCACTATGTCCTAGGCAGTGTCTGATAAGAACAAGGTATGCTTTATTCTATTGAGTTTATGTGCAGATCCTGGAGTCAGATTGCTTGGATTTGAATATGAAATGGCCCACTTACGAGCTGTCTTAGGTCAGGTTCCCTAGAAGCCATGGCTGAGAGGAAGATTTTTATATAAGTGACATATCGAAGATGTTCTCGTCAGTGAAGTCTGCAGGAATGCAGGAAACAGGCTAAGACAGGGGGATAATCTAGGCAAAGACAAAGGTTCAAATGAAGCCTCACCTCAGTCTGACCTCACTGGAAGGTATGGAGCAAACATGGTACCACGAAGAACCTTGAAGCAAGCAGGCTGGGCCTTTGTTTTTTATTGATTGATTGATTGATTGATTTTTTGACAGAGACAGAGACAGCGAGAGAGGGAACACAAGCAGGGGGAGTTGGAGGGGGGAAGCGGGCTCCCCGCCAAGCAGGGAGCCTGATGCGGGGCTCGATCCCAGGACCCTGGGACAGTGACCTGAGCCGAAGGCAGACGCTTAACGACTGAGCCACCCAGGCGCCCCAGGCTGGGCCTTTGTATCTCCACTACATCAGTTAGTCATTGTTTGCAGGCCGTCCAAGCATTTGGGATAGACTGGGGACAATTTTCCAGAGAAGGGGGCAATTCTGAGTTGTTAGCCACTGACCATCATGGTGGCTAGATGATGGATGGATGTACTAGGTGGACAAGGGGATTGGGGGATAGCACATCTTTTAAAATAACCAAGTCATCCTGATTAAGTTACTTAACTCTTTGAAGCTTTCATTTCCTCATTTATAATGAAAACATAGTGATGCCATTGGGTTGGAATAGTATATGTCAGGAAATTGTCTAACAAAAACACCCAAACGTTAGCATTTAGAGAGTTTTATAAGTCTAAACATTCACTAATAGCAAAATGGGAAAATTACAAAGACTGGCAATGCATAAGTGAAGAAATAGAATTGTCCAAAATATGGGAATATTTTCTTTCACTGTAACTATAGAAATGCAAACTTAAGGCGAATTACTGTTTATTTCTTATCAAAGAGACAAAATCAAAGATAATACTCAGTGTTGGCAAGGTGTCTGCGTGGGAATAGAGCAATCTCTTACATTCTCATTAAGAGTATAAAATGATCGACTGTTTTCTGGAGGGAATATTGGAAATCTATCTGAAGCTTTTAAATCATGTGTACCTTCTAAAGTGTGCATTCCCATTTCCAAGGATTTATTTGCCGAAAATTGGGCATAGAAATTGGCAAATACTTAAAAATACAAAGAAGTTCATTCGTAGTGTTATTTGAGTATTGGAAAATTGGCATGAGCTGATAATTCGGAAAGGGATAATAATGACAAAGCAGTTACAATAAAGGAAAATGGTATAAAAATATACTTACAGATAGGAAATTAAGTCCAAACTTGAGTCAAAAACACAAATTAAAAAATTGTATTCAGATAATAAGATACAATTTTTAAAAACATTTGGAGGTAACATACACTACTGGTGATTATCTTTGTGAGACAAGTTATTTTTACCCTTTTTGTGCTTATTTGTAGCTTTCTGATCTTTCTACAGTGAGCAAGTGACACAATAACTCACAAGCTTCAGGCTTCTCAGGAGGAGCTCAAGCCTGTAGGTATAAAACTTGAGCGTGGCCTTTAGCCACAAGTTAGTTATTTTTGATTTCCTGCTATTTCTGCCAAACATAAATTTGTAAGCAAATGCTTGGAACATACTTAAAGAAAGAATGAAGACCACTCAGTTTCAAGCAAACAGATTTCTTAAACATATAGACACAAATCACTGTGAACAATGAGTGTGCATCTTTCCCCAAGGAAGAGAAAGAGAATCTTTCGTATAATATACAGAGCGATTGGTGAGAGAATGATCTTAGGTTGTTGCTTTGAAACTTGGTTTACACTCATTCAAGGAATCATTTCTTCAGTGTACTCATTTTATCTTGTCTTTATCTTGTCACTGCACATTTGGGCAAGATAGCAAACCCTATCAGTGAGAATCGCAACAGGAAACAGATGGCACGAACGGGGTAAGTGAAGAGAGGAGAACGAAGGGATAGTTTACAGAGATGTGGGCAAAGCTCAGGAAAGGCACGACATCAGGGCTAGCTAGCAGTGTCAGAGAGAGATTGAAAGAATGAGCAGGAGGAGCGGTTGTTTGAACCTTGAGAAGGCCAGCTGAGAGATGCCCGGACTCAGTAGGACACAAGTCACCATAGCAGTCATGTCGGGCAACTCTCCTCCAAGTGTTGGCTCAGCATTTCAGGCAGCTTCCATGTCAGGGCACCGCCATACCAACACAAGTGTCCACAATCCTCATAGCAGGGGAAGAGAGAGCACAGAGAAGCCCACAGCAGCTCTTCAGTGCAGCTAACTGGAGGGGATGGGTCACTTCTACTCACATCTCATTGGCCAAAGCAAGTCATGTGGCCTTGCCCAACTACAAGGGGTTGGGGAAGAATCCTCATATGCACCTGAAAAGGAAAGGAGAACTGGAAACACTGGTGAAAATCACCACCAGAGAGTAAGCCCTCTTCTTTTGTATTCTGCTGCATTCCTTTGTATGAGAGACAAACTCACTCAATCTTGGGACATACTCAATGCTGTGCGGTGTCACAGTTGCCACCAGCCACACTGAGCACCTGAATGTGACTTGAGGTGTGCTGCGCATGTAACATATACCTCAGAGTTCAAAGACTTAGCACAAAAAGTAGAATGCAAGATAGCTTATTCATGATTTTCATTATTGATTATATGTGGAATGGTAATATTTTTGAAATATTGGGTTAAATAAAAATACATCATTATTTATTAATTTTATCTATTTTTACTTTTTTAAAAATGTGGTTTCTAGAAAAATTTGTGTGTGGCTTGTGTTTGTGGCTTGCACTATATTGCTATTGAACAGTGCTGCTCTAGAGAGTTCTCTTGGTCTCGAGAGGGTTTCTAATAGAAAGAGATAAAGAATTACCAATCTCTGCTAGAATTCTCCACAGGATGAATCATTACTTTAATCGCTCCTGTAGCTAAGTAGCTACACAAGTGTGAAGGTTTTCTTCTTTTATTTTAGTGTCTAATTTAAAATTCTTTATAAAAATTCAGGATCAGTTTTTTTTTCCCTCTCCCCCATAAAGGCAAAGCACAGGTGGTTCATAGAGACCATTATTCCATGGAGAGTCTTTTTTATAAAACGTGTTTAAATGTCACTCAGTTCCATTACAACAAAGGAGCCATTCAGCAAATGTGTTGCTTTTTAGTTTCTTACCTTCTCGTAGAAACTCATTTTGAAGACTTCAACTACTTTTTTATTAGGAAAGAGGGTACAGAGAAAGTCATTAACTTTACCTTTTCTTACATATTGAGAGCTGAAGTTGTAGGAAGTTCTCAAGTTTTCTTGGAAATATGGTCTGACAGTAGCTATTCTATGGCCTGTGCCAGAGATGGCCCCTTTGCCCCTTCAGTCCCCTCCCTTCCCCTAGACCCAGCTCTTTGCCCTCTGACCTGCTGGTCTGCACTAAGAAGTCTGGAATGGAGAGTTCTGGTAGAGACTAGAAGGAGGGACTGGATCAGGGTCAGGGTATTTATTCACCTGTGAGGTAGCCTAGGGCTGTCTATTCAGGGTTGAGTCAGGAAAAGGGCATCACTCTAAAGAGGAGAGTTTAATATGGAAATTAGAGTACTGACTGAGTACCACTGCTCTTTGTCATGACTGCACATTCCAGCGTTGGCTCACTCTGCTCATCCTTGTGGGTCTAGGAGTGGTGACAGCTTTGCCACTCCTACCTTCAGGCAGCTGCCCTATCCCTTGTGATTCCCTAATACTCCCTTGAGTGCTCTTGAAGTGAGCGTGCCAACTGCATTTGACTGCGACCCTGACACTGGGCCCACTGGCATCTTGTGGGAGGGCTACTTCAAAACAGGAGGTTGTTGAGTGTCCTGGCCAATAATGAAGGACAGAGGAGCAACATTTTGAAGATATTTGCTCAAGTCTAGGCAGCTTTTCATATATTTCTGCCTGATATTTTTAAAAGCCTTTACAATGTCTTGGAACAACAAACTCTGTAATATGACTAAGGTAAGAAAGAAAGTTATCAGGATGCATCTTATATGTTATAGTTTTCTCTCTGGCAAAGAAATGTCAATACAATATTTGAACCACACATTAAGCTCTACACTCAGCAATTCTTGGCCTTCTAAGAGGATACCTGTACTTCTTTTAGATGGGAGGTTGAAAAACTTCCTTTGTTTCCCCACCTGTACAATGAGGGGTTTAGACTAGATTATCTTAATTATCCCTGTTCACTAACGTTCTATAAGTCTATGATGTTTCAGTCAAATTTGTGAAATATGGCTTCCTGGCCTTTGGCTCGGGGGAGGTGAAAGTGCAACTGTCTTTTTCGATTGTCCTCAATCTGGGTTCATCCAACACCAGCCACCTCCACCATGCTGCCTATGTTTGACCCCAGTGAGATCAAAGTTGTATACCTGAGGTGCACTGGTAGGGAAGACTGTGACACGTCTGTCCTGGTCCAGAAGATCAACCCCCTGGATCTGTCTCCAAAAAAGTTTGGTGATGACATCGCCAAGGCAACTGGTGATTGGAAGGGTCTGAGGATCACAGTGAAACTGACCATTCAGAACACACAGGCCCAGATTGAAGTGGGACCTTCTGCCTCTGCCCTGATTATCAAAGCCCTCAAGGAACCGCCAAGAGACAGAAAGAGGCAAAAACACATTAAGCACAGTGGAAATGTCACTGTAGATGAGATTGTCAACATTGCCTGACAGATGTGGCTCCAGATCTTTAGCCAGAGAACTCTCTGAAACCATTAAAGAGATTCTGGGGACCGCCCAATCTGTGAGCTGCAATGTTGGTGGCCGCCACCCCTATGAAATCATAGATGACATCAATAGGGGTGCAGTACAATGCCCAGCTAGTTAAGAACTACAAAGGAAAATATTTCAATAAAGGATCATTTGACAACCAAAAAAAAAAAATTGTGGAATAACATAGTGAGGTAAATGTGTAGACTTCTCTGAAGTACTGGGATGAATATTTTGCAAAACAAATTTCACCTTCCCACCTAAGAAAATCAGAGATAATTATTTTTACTAATGCCCTTGAAAGCACCATGTAAAAGAGTGTATGGTCCTAACAGCACCAAGCCTGGGTCAGAAGTCAATGAACAATGGCCCATGAGTCAAATGCAACCTACCGCCTGTTTTTGTAAAGTTTTATTGAAACTCAAGCCATGCTGATTTGTTTATGTGTTGTCTATGTCTGCTTTCTCACTACCATGGCATAGTTGAATTGTTGCAACAGAAATTATGTCAGCCCACAAAACCTAAAATGTTTACTATCTGGCCCTTTACAGAAGAAGTTTGCCAAACCCTGGCTTAAGATGTGTAAACAGCTCTCTTTAAGTAAAATTCCCTATCCAGGTTTTTCAGAAGTGACATACCCCAGACACTGATGGTGAGTGATTAAAGGTACAAATAAATGTCCCATTTTGAAAGTACCAAAATTAAGTGCTCACTTCAGCAGCACAAATACTGAAAGCACCAAAATTATAACACTTGGTACGTATGACACTTGAAAGATAGCCTGGTAATCCTAGGATCTGAGCTCAGTTCCATTCTTTAGCAGCTTAACAATCTTGTGAGAGTTACCTAATTTTTCTTAATTGTAAAATCACATGAGATAATACATGGAACACCTTAAATTTCTATCCAAAATAAAGAGTTATTAAATATTAATTTTGACACTGCAGGAAAGGAAACTCTAGATCTATGAAGTTAAAAGGTTGGAAAATGTATCATATGGGCATAGAGCTTAACATGCAATGTTCAGCAAATTATTGAATAACCATCTTCCTGCCATTGCCCTCATAAAGCCACTCCTTCGGCAAGAAAAACCTTGAATTTCACAGTCAGGTGACGTACTGGGAACAATGCATGGGAGTGAGAAGCCCAACAGCAGAATTTGGAATGACCACCACCTGGCAACTGTGTGCACTAGGACCCTGGCGAGGAGGATATCGGGGTTTCATAGCTCTCAAGCTACAAAGGCGTCTGCGGTTGGCTCCATGAAGAGACTCTGCAATGGAACCTTCCAACTATGCATTCACAGGGGACTTGATTTCTAAATGAGGAACAGACAACCTTCCAGGAATACCTGTGTTCCTCAAATGTCAAAGCTGGAGCAAAAAGGATTTAGAGATGCAGTGCAAGGAAATCCTCAGGAACAGACTAAGGTTTAAAAGGATCATCCTTACGTATTTATTTTTAGAACAATAGGGGACTTTTTTAAAAGATTATTACAAAGAAAGCTAATTCTTCTCTTCTGGCTGTGCAGGGTTTAAAGTCCAACAATTCACTCCTGTTTCTCTGCCTGAGCTGGAATTCAACAGATAAGAAGAGAGTCTTAATGATTAATCAGCCCAAGCACAGATCTGGAGCAAGAAATGGAGTTTATTTTCATTTTACAGATGAAGAAACTGAGGCCCTGAGGGATCAAAACACCTATTTGAGGTCATAAAGTTCTTTTGTACAGAGTGAAAATGAATCCCGGAGTCTCTGATTTCTGCTGTACTCTTCTTCTCTAAAGCACCCTACTTCTCCAGAACCCAGAACTTGGGTAGACCACACTGGTCCCACCTCTGATCTACTAAGTGATGTTAGCATGTTGGAGGATCTCTCTATGGCTTTGTTTTGTCCTCTGTAAAATGGTCAGAATACCCACTTATCCTTCCTCATAAGGATGGTAAAACTCAACTGTGATCACAGACATGAAATTGTGATTCAGTGGACATGGCAGACACTTATTTCTCTATATGAAATTCATTCTCTTCTTCCTTGTTAACGTCACTTTATTCCAGCAGCCATATACCCAGTCACAGAGAATAAACCATGCTTAAATCATGGCAGCCAATGGTGGTCCCATCCCCTTTGCCAGGGATTGCACTAGAGATTGTCATGGACCCAGAACTGGTCAAGAAGATAGAGAGGAAAGCCTAGAGAGGGGTGTGGAAAACTTTAAGGAAGTTCTGTTCTACCTGATAAAAGGCACAAGCGGTAACATGAAGAAAAGTTTAAGTGTTTGCAAAGGATGCTCTCGTGTTAGATGGAGGACATCATGGGTGGAGCAGAGAAAGTATTCGTTAGAAGCTCATTCACCTTTTCAGCAAATATTTCTGGTGGGCTCACCATGTGTTAGGCACTGGGAATACAGCAGAGAACAAGCAGACCAAAATCCCTGGTCCCATGGAGATTACATTCTAGTGAGGGGAGACAAGATAAATGAGCACAATATGTAGTATATTGGGGAGAAGTGTAGAAGAAACACATGAAGGCAGGCATGGGAACACAAATGATTGGGGGCTGAAGTTTTAGAGAGGATGGTGAATGATGCCCTCATGGAGAAGGTAGCTTTTGAATAAAAGCCTGAAGGAAATGAGGGAGTGAGCCAGGATGGAATCTGTGGTTAGAATCACCCTGTCAGAGGGCACAGCAAGGTGGCTGGTGTGGCTGGAGTGAAGTGAGCAACATGGGGAGGGATAGAAAGTGTGATCATCGGTGGTATCGATTGCAGGTCATGTGGAGTCTTGAAGCCAGTATGGGTCTTTGTTTCTTACTCTGAGTCAGAGTGGAATCCATTGGAAGGTTTTGAACAGAGAGATGACTTGATCAGACCTCCATTTTAGCAGGATCATTCTAACAGCTTTGTGCAAATAGCGGAAGAGGTACAAGAGCAGAAATGAACCACTTAGGAGGATATTTAATAATACAAGTGAGAGTCACTGGTGGTCTTGGCCAGAGTGGTAGTGGAAATGTAAGAGGTGGTCCAGATTCTGGATAGATTTTGAAGATGGAGTTGTCAGGACTTGTTAAAGATAACTTGTTAAAGTAACTGAAGCCTCTTGCCAACAGCCATAGGAGTGAGACTTGGAAGAGATCCCCCCAGCCCCAGTCCAGTTTTCAGAGAATGCAGCCCTCGCTGCTACCTTCACCACAACCTCCCTAAAAAATTTCAGTTAGATCTAACCAGTTCAGCTCCTCCAGATTCCTGGCCCTCAGAAATTGCAAAAGATTATTAATGTTTGTAATTTCTAGAGCCAAGTTTTGGGGAAATTTCTTATTTATTAATACATAACTAATACTTAGGGGAAATCAACCCATAATTGCACAACTCAGAAATTACTGCTAACATTTTGGTATATAATCTTTGTCTCTCTTTTTCTGTGCTTCACAAATAGTTATAAAATGTGAATAGAAGCTTCTGTGGAAAACGGTATGGCATCTCCTCAGAAAATTAAATAGAATTACCATAATTCAACAGTTCCTCTTCTAGGTATATACCCAAAGGAATTAAAAGCAGGGATTCAAACGGATATCTGTAGACAAATGTTCAAAGCAACATTATTCACAATAGCCTAAAAGTGGAAACAACCCAAGTGTTCTTGATGGAAGAATGGATCAACAAAATGTAGACTATACATACAATGGAAAATTACTCAGACTTAGAAAAGAATGAGATTCTGATCTATATCTGTGCTATAACACAAATGAAACTTGAAGGCATTATGCTAAATGAAATAATCTAAATGCAAAAAAACCAAATATTGTATGATTCCACTTACACAGGTATCCAGACTAGTCAAATTCATAGGGACAGAAAGTGGAATAATGGTTACCAGGGACTGGAGGAGGAGGTAAAGGGGAGTTATTGTTTAAATGGGTACAGAGTTTGGGATGATGAAAAATTTCTGGAGATGGATAATGGTGATGATTGCACAAAAATGTGAATCTATTTAATGTTACTGGATTGTACACTTAAAATGGCTAAAATGGTAAATTTTATGCTATGTATATTTTACCACAATAAAAGTATATTAATATAAAATGATATCAATTTATAACCTACCTTTATGGAGGTTCCTCAAAAAGTTGAAAATAGAGCTACCCTATGATCCAGCAATCATACTATTAGGTATTTACCCAAAGAATACAAAAATACTAACTCAAAGGAATACATGCACCCCAATGTTTATAGCAGCATTATCTACAATAGCTACAATAGCCAAACTATGGAAACAGACCAAATGCCCACTGACTGATAAATGGATAAAGAAGATGTGAGATAGATAGATAGATAGATGGATAGATAGATAGATATGGAATATTAGCCATAAAAAGGAATGAAATCTTGCCATTTGCAATAACATGGATGGACCTAGAGGATATTATGCTAAGTTAAATAAGTCAGAGAAAGACAAATACCAAATGATTTCACTTATATGTGGAATTTAAGAAACAAAACAAATGAGCAAAGGGAAAGAGAGAAAGAGGGAGAGAGTGAGGCAAACCAAGAAACAGACTCTTAACTATAGAGAACAAATTGATGGTTACCAGAGGGGAGGTGGCTGGGGGGATAGGTGAAATAGGTGATGGGAATTAAGGAGCACATTTGTTGTGATGAACACCAGGTAATATATGAAAGTGTTAAATCACTATATTGTATACCTGAAAGTAATATAGCACTATATGTTAACTAACAAATCAAAATAAAAACTTAAAAAAAACCATAACCAACCTTTTTACTCAATATCATGAACATCCTTCCATGTCAAGTAGAATACATTCTTTTTTTTTTTTTTTAAGATTTTATTTATTTATTTGACAGAGAGAGAGACAGCGAGAGAAGGAACAAAAGCAGGGGGAGTGGGAGAGGGAGAAGCAGGCTTTCTGCCGAATAGAGAGACCGATGTGGGGCTCGATCCCAGGACCCTGGGATCATGACCTGAGCTGAAGGCAGACGCTTAACTACTGAGCCATCCAGGAGCCCCTAGAATACATTATTCTTAATGCCTTGATAGTAATGCATTTGATGGACATCTTCTGACTTGGGTTTGAGGAAGTCATAGAACTTTGAGTTATAGACCCACTGACTTCTCCAACTAGGTCTCTTAGTGTGGTTGCTCATCCTTGTCTCTGTCTCTATCTCTGTTTCTCAGGTTTTTTACTGCAGAATTTAAGAGTCTCCCTTTCTAAAAGGTAAGGCGTTGCTCAATAAACAAACAAACAAACAAATAAATAAAATGGGGGATGGGAGGACTCATTTCAAATCCTCTTTCACACAGATTTGTTCTTTCTTGCCTTGCTTCCTGCATCCCTACTCTATCAAGTATTGTGAGACAGAAGCCCATAAACAACGAAAAGGCATTAAATAAATCTATTTGTTATCTGGTTGTTTCTTTAGCCTTCCTTTTATTACAGGTCTGTTGCTCAACTTTATCCATGTTAGCAAATTTCCCTTATTGATTATTTTATCCTCTTCCCTGGCTAATTGAGAAGCTTTCATTTTTTTTTCTTTTTTAAGATTTTATTTATTTGACAGAGAGAGAGTTAGCGAGAGCAGGAACACAAGCAGGGGAGCGGGAGAGGGAGAAGCAGGCTTCCCGCTGAGCAGGGAGCCCGATGTGGGACTCGATCCCAGGACCCTGGGACCATGACCTGAGCCGAAGGCAGACGCTTAACGACTGAGCCACCCAGGCGCCCCGAGAAGCTTTCATTTATTTCTCCCTGATTAGCTTGGGATTTTCTTGCCAATAAAGCGCCATTTGCCACAGTTCAGAATCTTACCACACTTGTACAGCTCCTTCTGAGCACACTGTTTCCATGCTGACGTGCGGTTATGGGTTAGAAGGAAGAAAGGCTAATGGAGTCCTGAGAGTCCTGGATGACAGAGGCACCCTGGCAGGATGACCGTCTGGGAACTCTGCTGAGAGGCTGGATGGGAAAGGGTTCGGGACTGCGCCTTGACAGCTGATCCTATCAGCAGAGAAGGGGTTTCAAAGAGAGTTTTCTAAAATTTCATTTTGCATTTGTGAATGTGCTGTAAGGGTGACCGTGTGTTTGGGGCTGTGCCTCACAGGAGGGATGTGTCCTGGCAGGGTCATCACAGGGCAAGGGAATACTTCTTTCCTTCACACTACATTTTGCAGGTTCAGAAATCTGATTTTATCAGAGGTGTGTAACATGATTTGTTCACCTTCCAAACTTGTAAGAGCCTGAGTTTTGAAAAAAAAGAAAGGGGGTGGAGAAAGAAAGAAAAAGAAAGAAAGAAAGAGAAAGCAAAGAAAAGAAAAGAAAGAGAAAAAAAGACAAGGAAAATGAAAAGTCAACCTGAGAATTTCCACTGAACAGCACCTATCAGGTAGGCCACAGGTCAATATTTTCCTTTCTCAATAGGGAATTTTTTTTCCCCTCTTGAGTTCAGATTTTGGGTTTTGGCATCAGACTACCAAAGGTACAACAGTTTGTGATGTTGTGGAAGCTACCTGAACCTCAATTTCCTCCCCCATAAAATGGAAAAAAAGTAACTATATTGTAAGACTGTGAGGAATAGGTATAAAACAGTACGTAAAACACCTAGCAGTTACTAGTCATGTTTATAGTAAGCTCTTCATCCTTTTTTCCTCCTCCTAGGAGTCAGTAAGGTATTTATAATCAAGTCATAAATCCCCAGGGCACCCACTCGACAAGCTGGCACGCTGTCGCCCGGACAGCTGGGCAGATGTGCGCGGCTTGTACCGCGGTAAGCACAGAGGAGGACACACGGCGACTCGGCACAGTTCCTGCCCTCTGAAAACACATGTGCGCGCACACACACACACACATACACCCATACAACCCGTGTTCAAGGGGATTAAAGTCTTACCAAAGCGTGAGTCCTGGGCCTCTGACAGCCTGACAGGAAGTGACTGTACTTTCCCCAACCCCTTGCAGGCATTGTAGGTAGATGGAAAAAATCTCTTGCATATATGTGCAAGGCCTTATTTATTCATATATAAATATAAAGTTTTAAGGAAAACTTTATAGCATATAGTTTAAGGAAACAAGAATAAAACTCAAATAGAAGCTTCCTCATTTGTACTTTTGGCCTTAATTAAGAAAACAGATAAGAGAAAGTAAAGAGAACAGATGATGAGAAAAGCTATCATGGGGGGATAGAAAGTTTATTGATAAAAACAATGGAGTGATCTCTTCCTTTTTGGGGTACATGGGGTGGGAACACTGGCCCTCAGCATATGAATTGTAAGGGGTGTGTTATGATTATAAACAAGGGGTTTTGCTTTATGGAATCTTTGTTTTTTAAGTTTTTATTTATTTATTTTAGTAATCTCTACACCCAACAGGGGGCTCACACTCACAACCTTGAGATCAAGAGTTGCATGCTCCCCCGACGGAGCCAGACAGGAGCCCCACTTTATGGACTCTTAAAGGAGCTGAGCTCTCAGACAGCTAGCTACCTCCCAGTCTCAGCATCAGCCATGTTGCTGCCTGAATGACTTCTACGATTCACATGTGTTCTTGTTAGCTGAGATATGGTATCTCTTGCTGACTGATCTGTATCCTAGGAATCTGTATCCTAGGGGTTTCCATTTGTCCTGGGGCCTGTACCCTTATATGAATGGCCAAGGAGGCTGACTGTACTGTCTGCCGAGGTATTTTGGTTGAGTGATTTGGTGTTCTTAAATCTAAATTCATTGCTCTTAAGCAGTATTGGTGTTCGCTATGTGTTATAGAATATCACCACTTTATTTTTTGCCCAATCTCCTGAAGGCATTTGAGTTTTTCATCCTAGCTTTAGAGTAAGCAAAGCCTTTACTGTCTAGCTGAATCCTACCTCCCTAGTCCCGTCAATAACAAAATTCCTACCCTAGTAACATCTTGATAGCTGATACTCCCTAAGGAATATCCCAAGGTCTCTGTGACTTTGCCAGGTCTGTCCCTTTCGAGTAGAATGCCTCTCCCGCCCTTATTTTCAACCTGGCCAATCTCTATTGCTCTCTCAGATCTCAGCTTGGACATTGCCTCTGTGAGGCTTTGCTCCCTGAGTCGCCCTGCCCCCTCCCTAGAATTAGTCAAACCTCCCTCCGAAGAGCTTGTTGTCTGTACTCCAAGCACAGTGTGTTTATTGGAAAACAAATATGCCACAACCACTTCAGAAGTTCCTTAAAGGCAAAACCAGGTGTTTTTAACTCAATGTAGGATCCTTTGTGGCATTGAATCCTTTCTCGAGCATCTATTACGTATGGAGTCTCAAAAGATAACAGGTGATGAGTTTCCTTATCTCAGACCAGGTCAGGGGTGCGAGGCCAGTGAGCAGAATCTCTCTGGGTTCTCAACCTGTTCCAATACAGCCCTTTGTCACTGCCGGGTGGGGTACTTCTGATGATATTCCTCACTGTGCTGGGACCCCTGACATCCTCTGCTAGGGGAAGGGAGACAAAGCATAAAATCTGCTCTTTAGTCTTTATGCTTTGCTTCCCTTGATACCAAAGAATTGGCAGGAGCAGGTCTGACCTCCCGATGTTAGACCTGGGGGAGCCTCCTGGATCTACTTAGTACCAAACACTCTCTTTTATCTGGCTGTTGCCCAAGCTGTTCTTGCCCAGGTGCACATAACCACTTGGGTGGGTGGCCACCCCTAGTGATTTTAAGTTACAGGAGAGTAGAAATACGTGAATCTCGTTGCTCCAGGAAATCAAGTTATCCTTCCAGTTCTAAAATAAAATCTGGCGGATGTTTGTTAGAGACTTCATAATTCGTTCTTCAAAGGAAGGAAGAAAGATTAAATGTTATTTACATACCTACAACTGGGATAGGCAGACATTTGGGCTTTGGGATAAGCAATGGTCTGGGGAATTTTGAAGGAGAGACAATCAAGGAAATTGCAACTCTTTCAGCTCAAACGGAAGCATCAATTAGAAAAGAAACCAGAAACGGAGAGAATGTCTATTGTCTAATTCAAGGCTCATGGACTTCCTAAGTGTTTTAGACTAGAACAAGCCCACATTTGGAAAGTGCTCTGAGCTCTTTAAATACTAGTTCAGCTATATTAGACATAATCAAATATGTAGTCACTTAAGGATGTTAAACTTTTTTTCTCTTTAACATTCTCTGTTTTAGGGTTTTAAAATACAAGTGACGGCAGGGTTCCTGCAAAAGGATCGCCATTGCTTTCTCTCTGTAATGGTCTATAAAAGTTGCTGCATCTAAAATAAAATTATGTGCAAGCTTAACACTTTGCCCAGCTTAGATTCTGGCTATGTTGGAATATTTGAACCCAATACCCAGTATGAGATGCATGCAGTCCTGTTCAATTCCTACTGTGGATATTTCCCCTCTGTTTTGAAATCAGAAAAAGGAAATCCAATCCTGAGGGTTCCATTCCTGGCATATTTATGCCCCAGGCAGATTGAGGGTGTAAAATAGACTTTTCACAAATGAAGAGACAACACGCTTTTCAGCCCAGGACAGGAAACTTCAGCGGTTGCCAAGACAACTGTAGGATTCTGGCTCCTAGACTGGCTGCCTGAGGAATATCTCAGAGCCCCAGTCTCCTGGGCTGTCACTCACTGTCAGACCAAATGCAAAGGCCTTGGTAGTGAATTCACAGTGAGAATAGAGAATTACTCTACAGGCTTTCCAGAAACAATGGGACCATCTCTGAATTATCAAAAAAAAAAAAAAGCAGGTGGAGCCTCTCAGGGACAAAGTATATACACAATATACTTTAAAAAGTAAGTAATTGAATGATACTATAGTGGCAGATACATGTCATTATACATTTGTCAAAATTCGTAAGTTAATGTATGACACCCCAGGGTGAACCCTAGTGTAATCTATGGACTTTGGGTCATTAAGATTGTCAGTTGTAGCAAATGTACCTCTCTGGAAGGGACACTGACAATGGCTATGTGTGTTGTAGGGGGAGAGCAAGGGATACACGGGAACTCTTTGTACTTTCTGCTCAATTTTGCTGTGAACCTAAAACTGCTCTGAATGATAACATTATGCATGAATAAGCAAATAAATAAATAAATGGAATCATTGGTGGGGGCTGAGGGGGGGACAAATCTGAAGGGCTCAAAGCAAGACTGTAGGAAAGTTGTACTAGTTTGTAGCACAATCAGAACAGAAGCCCAATGGATATGAAAGACCCAAAGAACACTCTGCTGCCTTTAAGAACATCACGTTGCTCTCTGGGTGAGAAAATAATTTGGTTCACGTGGGCTGGGAAACTAGTCACCCTCGGATTAGATTGTGTTTCTTGTTTATATTCATGGCTGCAGTGTAGAGACATGCTGAGATTTGTAAAGGTTACAAAGGAGAGAATATGGCCTTAAGAAAGGTGATGTTTTATATAATGGTCTAATTAATGCTGATATCTATCCATCTCGGCCCCCTGCCTTGAGCCAGGAAAGCTTACTCCCCCGTGTCTATCCAGGGCCCAGACACTAGGGACTATTGTGTAACCTCTCGAGGTTCATCTGCATTTCTGCTGTTTGTTGTGGGCCCCTCCCTTCTCTTTCCCAGTCCCTGGTAATAGTTTTTGTTGCAGCTACTACGGTTGCCCTTGCAAGGAAAGTGAGGTGTGTAGTGCTAGGGAGTGGAGGAGATAGGTGTCAAAGTGAGGATGAGGGGTTCCCCCACCCCAAGAAAGCTATCTTGGAAAACCTGGGGCTAAGGGGGCACATGCTCACACCCACACCTTGCCACCCTGGGGAACTTTTTCCCACCCAAGTGGACCAGTCCAGTCCAGTGTCTGTGATCTTTACCTTGACAGGCTAAAAATATGACATTGGTATGAAAGTATGTACATGTTGAAAAGAGAAGAGCAATTAAGAGGCTGGGCTCTGGAGTCAGACTGGCAGGGGTTGAAGTTCAGTTCTATCACTTATAGCTAGGTGGCCCTGGGCAAATTCCTTAACTTCTCCTCCCTCAGGTTCTTCATCTGTAAAATGAGGATAATAATAGCACTCACCTCATTGTGAGTTGTGAGAATTAAATGATGTCACCCATGTAAAACACTCAGAACAGTACCTCGCATGCTGCAATCAACCAAGTTGGCTTAAGGTTGTTACTATTGGCTTTCTGGCTTCCTCTTGTTTAGACCCAGGCATGGCTATCTCACTGCTTGATATAATGCACTTGGGAACACGAAACTTAAGTCCCAAGACAAGGAACAATGTATTCTGGTATGGTGGTATTAAGTTTCAATTTCATAACACAACTGAAAAAACAAACTTAATAAAATGTTGAGACTTTTCTAGATGCTTGCAGTGACAAAAGGACAACCAACACAAATTGATTTGAATCCCTTTAGCACCAAGGCTGCTTTATGAAATCTGTTCCATGGCATGTTTCCTATAAGAGGCGAAGAAGTTTTAGGTGATAAAAATCTGTCTTATAATTTAAAAAAAGACTGTGGTAGTAAGGAATCCTATAATAGAGGTTACTTTAGCTTAGTTCTCGTACTGTGTCTTGTTTTCAATCCATAAGGAGGAGGAGATTGTCCTCTGCCAACTTCCTTTATGCTCTCCGTGGGCCAAGATTGTGCCTAGACACACTTACGAGTTGCCTCTGAGCCTGATAGACCAGTCACTGGGGAAGTAGAGCGATCCCTTTCCTCTTCCTCCATGTGCTCTCTTTACCAATCAAGGAAAAAAACTGGCCTCCTGGATCATTACCCATTGATTTGTGTGGACATAGAGTGGGGGCATCTCTTGGATTTGAGTCAGAACTATACTTGCCCAAGAGGCTGTTGCTTTTATTGTAGTATTAGGTGCTTTATGGATATACACCTTAATGTTGAGTTGTGCTTGTTTAAATTTTTTTATATATTGATCATCCTGTGACAATAATTGAAAGTGCTTCTGAAGTTACCAAATAACTAGAAAGAAATCAAAACCCAATGCATAGGAAGGTATAGGTGGTCTTCTGCCATGTTTCAAAGAATGACTTTTAAAAAATACATGTGGGATTATTTCTGTTATAACAATGACCAAAAGAACTTTCTGTGATGGCAGAAATGTCTGTTTTCCATGCTGCCCAACATGGTAGCTACTAGCCACATGCGAGTATTGAGCCCCTGAGAAGTGGCTAGTGCAACTGGAGGAACTCAATTTTTAATTTTATTCAATTCTAATAAGTTTAACTTTAAAAAGTCACAAGTGGCCAAGCCTACCAATTGGATGGTGTAAGTTTAGAACATGATTAAAAGTGATTTAACCTCTCTAAATCTCATTTTATTAATGTGCTAAAGGCTTGACCTAAGCCACTGGTTCTCAACACTGGCTATACGATGAAATCACTCAAGCAGTTTTGAAAAATACCAGTGTTTGGTCTCTTTTCCCAGTGTTATTTAGTGTGCAGCCTGGGCATTGAGATTTTTTGAAGTCACTCAGATAATTCCAAAGTG
Source organism: Leptonychotes weddellii (assembly GCF_054177405.1). Taxonomy (NCBI): domain Eukaryota; kingdom Metazoa; phylum Chordata; class Mammalia; order Carnivora; family Phocidae; genus Leptonychotes; species Leptonychotes weddellii. The sequence continues at coordinate 36,522,746 of NC_138375.1, forward strand.
TAGTCAAGATTGGGAACCAACACTGAAATATATTATCTTTTAAGTTCTCTTCCACTTCTAGGTTTAGCTGCAAATTATACTGAATTTAGAATTCTTTAGGCAAATAGAGCACTTGTTACTTTAGTGTTTAGTAGAAAATTACTTATGGATATAAGCTTTTTGCAAAAGCTGTTCATCCTAAAACTTATCTAAAACTTAATTATTTGAAAACATTAAGCCAGGCTGACCTGATATACTCTTCTTCGTAGTTTTTCCTAATTGATACAGACCATGGGTTCAAGCTATAGACAGGAGGCTATGTGTATGTACTTGTTTGGGACTCTGACTGCAGCCTTGTGTCAGGGTTTGGCCATCTGCCTGTGAAACTGCAGGGGGTGACCTCACTGAGTTATCCAAGCTGCAAGTTCATGGAAATCTCAGTGGGAGGTCCTTGGGCAAATCACTCGGAGCACCATACGGCAACTGCTGAGTTTGTATCTTCCCTGGGATTAGAAAAACAAAGTTCTTGGCTGGGCCATTCTCTCCAAAGCTACCATAGACGTGGTTCCAGAAAGTGTCAGGACAGTTGTCCCCAGGACTTTTAGGGTCTCAAACAAACGTACAATTCTAGCTAATAAATGCCTCAAAGAGCGAGTGAAATAGGTGTGAGTATTCAGTTTTTTAAAAAACTTCAGTTTTTAAAAGACAGTTTGATTCATAACTAGGGTTTGTTTGTTTTGTTTTGTTTTTTGAGGACCTTGACTAATTGATATTATATTTACATTGAAGAGTAAAGGACTACATGTAGTCAAATGTTAGAGATCACTAAGAAGGGAGAGAGGCAGGATAACTTTTTACCAGATTGCTTTATTTGCCATCATTTTAAAATAAGAGAACAGACAATGGGCCAATGAAACTAAACAGAGCCCGACAGCAGACTCCACCTATCACCACACATTTGGTATGATAGACACGGGATTGCAGATCACTGAGGACAAGACTGTTTAATAAATCTTACTGGGAAAATGATAAATCTTACTAGGAAAATGTTATGTATACATAAAAATAAATTAAAACTAGATCCCTACCTTACACCAACAGACTGGTAAATTCCAGAAGATTAAAGATCTAAATGTGAAAAGTATAACTTTTAGAAAAATTGTGGGATGTAAATTATTCTCTACTCCTTAAATCACGAAGATAAGACAAAAATGCCAAAGAAAACAAATTTGAAATATCCCTGCACAAAATTTAAAACTTCTACATATTAAGATAGCAAAAAACAAAATTAAAAGAAGAAAATGCAGACTGGGAAAATTGATTTGCAATACATAGTTGATAACACTGAAAGTTCTTACAAAGCAAGAAGACCAAAAGAAAAATGGGCAAACAATCCAAACAAGCTATTCATAGAGGAAGGCATCATATTTTCCAATAAACGTGCCTCTCCATTAATTAGGTAATCCAATTTTTTTTTTTCAAAAAATTTTTTTATTTTAAGTAGTTTCCACACCCAATATGGGGCTTGAACTCATGACTCTGAGTTCAAGAGTCACATGCTCTACCAACTGAGCCAGCCAGGCACCCCAAGGTAAATCCAGTTTTAAAGTAATATACCATTTCATACCCATCAGATTGACAAAATGTATAAAGACTGACAATATCAAGAATTGGTGAGGAAGTTGAACAACAGGAACCGTCAAACACTGCTACGAGAGTCCAATGGGCACACCCGCTTTGGAAAGCAACTTGACAATACCTAGGAAAATCTGAAGGTGCGCATATCCTATAGCCCAGCAATATCACTTGGAGCATGTATCCTAGAGAAATTTTTGCACACATGGAAGGAGATATTAAAGAAATAGACATTCAATATTCATTATAAAAGCAAATAATTAAACAAAACTGCTTTCAATCAGAAAAGTGACAGGTTGTGGTATAGCTCTGCAAATTAGTGAGTTAGCACTGTGGGTGTCAGTATGGAAATGTCTCAAATAAGATTGAGTGGAAACTAGTTGCAGAAGGATGTTCCATATGCTATTTATATAAAGCTTAAAACAAAATAATTTATTATTTTTACATAAAACTATCTACATATAATTGTCCTACATATATAAATAGTTATTAAAAACATTCATGGCTTCATTTACTATATGGAAGTAGGATGAGATTTGGGAGAAAAACACAAAGGGTTTTAATATATCTAAAATGTTGTATTTATCAAGCAGAATGGTGGAGTTGCAGATGTTCATTATACATAGTTTGGATCTCCAAAATGCTTCAGCAAGAAATAAAGGGCAGTAGGTTGATGATCTTCCAAAGAATATTTATTTTTTTAATATTTATTTATTTATTTTAGAGAGAGAGAAAGAGTGTGAGCAGAGGGAGGGGCAGAGGGAGAGGGAGAGAGAGAGAATTTCAAGCAGACTTGCCACTGAGCACAGAGCCCGACGTGGGGCTTGATCCCAGGACCCTGAGATCATGACCCTGAGCTGAAACCAAGAATCAGATGCTTAGCTGACCAAGCCACCCAGGCACCCCCAAAGAATATTTAATGATAAGATTTTTGTGATAAGGAACAACAACAACAACCAAGTTACAACTTGAGAACTCTCAGACTACAACTTAAGGAACTCTCAGATATCCAACAATATAACCAATGGTTATTAAGCTTGTATGGGTGGTGGGTATGTATCTGGGTCCAAAACACAGGTGTGCAGGCAATAATTCTTAATTTTAATAAAGATAAACATCTTTTCTATTTCAGGCTGCCATTTGGGTCTTGTCATTAGTGACAAAGAGGAAGCTGTTTGGTTTGGGGTGTATTCTATCCTGGAGATCCTTGTCTGGCTTCACTGTCCTGATTGGCCTTTTGTTACTGACTGTTGCAAAATGTGCCCCTCCACTTGTGTAGCTCTCTATGCTCTTCCCCAGACATGTTTTGGGTGCAGAAATCCTTCTGTGAAAACGCCTGACCTGGCCTTGACTACATGGGCAGAAGGTGGAGTGAGAAGCATTAATTGCTATTTCAAGAATAGTACCCTATTATATACTTACATTTTATAAGTGAGCTTACAGTCTAGAAAGTGAAGGGGATTAGAATATGCCACCACAAAGTATGCCGCTTTGCCATAAGGATTATTTTGAGCTGTAAGTAACTGAGAAACAGCAGACACACAAAAAGATCTCTACCCTCTCATTTCTGACTGAAAGTAGGGCATACATTTACCTTTGTGAAGCTGTCCCCTTCCTTTCCCTTGTACCTGGAAGAGAAGATGATTATTGTCATTGAAGACAACACCAACTTGAATCTGCATAAACAAACCTTACTGAATAATGCTTATCTCTTCTGCTAGTTTTTCCCATATATTTACCTTCCCCAAATTTATTGCTCCTGGAAGTCCAAACCCCTTTTCCTTTGTCTTGTTATATCTCCACAATTTATTGCCCTTTGTTATAATGGTATATAAGCTCTCAGGTCTAATTTCTTCTTGGGATTTTCACTTCTTTTCTATGTAGCCCTCCATGCCACATAAAAGTATTGACATCAAATAAAACTTATATGTCTTTTTTCCTGTTAATCAGTCTCTCCTCAATTTTATTAGCAGGGCCTCAGGGATTGAACCTAAAAGGGTAGAGGAAAAAAGATTGTCCTCCTCTACAAAAGGAAAATAACATACGGGAGATGGGGGGAAAGATAACTGCTTAGGTAAACATGGCAAGAGTTAAAGACTTATCTGATCAGTAATTTTTTTTTAAAGATTTTATTTCTTTATTTGAGACACAGAGAGAGAACAAGTTGTGGGGAGGGGCAGAGGGAGAGAGAGAGAGAGAGAAGCAGACTCCCACTGAGCAGGCAGCTCAACGCAGGGCTCAATCCCAGGACCTGGAGATCATGATCTGAGCCGAAGGCAGATGCTTAATGACTGAGCCACCCAGGTGTCCCCAATCAGTAATTTTTAAGAGCTCACTTATTTAAGAAAAAGTACACATACTGCAAGATAGCTAAAAACCATTACATTTCAAATCCACATATTGTCAGAAACATTGTTCCTACTAGCTAATAGATAATAAATGCTAACTATTAACTAAATAACATGTTTTTAAATTTTTTTAAGATTTCATTTATTTATTTGACAGAGAGAGAGAGCACAAGCACAAGCACAAGGAGGGGGAGTGGCAGGCAGAGGGAGAGGGAGAAGCAGGCTCCCTGCTGAGCAAGGAGCCCAATGTGGGGCTCTTTCTCAGGACCCTGGGATCATGACCTGAGCCGAAGGCAGAAGCTTAACTGACTGAGCCACCCAGGCGCCCCCAATAACACATGTTTTCAAAAAATAGATTTCTATAGACTGAATGCTGTATGCCTGTCCCACCAATTTCATGTATTAAATCCTAACACCCAGTGTGATGGTATTAAATCCTAACCCCCAGAATATCATCACACTGGGTGTTAGGAGGTGGGATCCTTAGAAGAGCTCTGCCCTCATGAATGAGATTAGTGCCTTTATGAAAGAAGTTCCAGAGAGCAGGAAAAAAAAAAAAAAGAAGAAGTTCCAGAGAGCATCCTTGTCCCTTCTGTCATATGAGGTTTTAGAGAGAAGATGGCCATCTATGAACCAGGAAACTGGCTCACCAGTTACTGAATCTGCCGACACCTTGATCTTGGACTTCCCAGACTCCAGAACTGTGAGAAATAAATTTCTGTTGTTGATAAGCCACCCAGTCTACGGTACTTTGTTATAACAGCCCAAACAGATTAAGACGCAGATGCATTGGAATATCTTCAGATTTGGCTAAGACTGTTAGAATTGTGAAGTCCTCATTCAATTCAAGCAGGGTTAAGAGGTGGGTGTAGTTGTATGGCAGAGAGATGGTGGAGGCCTCAGGTCTAGAAAGTTTTACTGGACCATCATCCTCTGCCTTGCCAGGTCTCAGCTTGGCTGCTCCATGGGAAGTGGCCTTCTGATTCTCTTTTTCCTCTTCTCAGGCTTATCCTGAGATAAGCCTGAGAAGCTTTTTCCTCTTCTCAGAACCAGGTTTATCTTAAGGAGTTTAGAATATTTTCAGGAGCCTGTTGGTATCCCATATTCTCTCTACCTCTGATGTCTATAACTCTTTTGCAACTAGAGACACATTTTTTTTTAAATTCAGAATTGGAGACGTCTTTAAGATCTGTTGCTGGGATAACAGTGGCAGGAATTTCTTGCTCAGCCAGTGATCCTCAAAAGGTGGTCTTCAGATATGCAGCACCAGCAGGACCTACAGACATGTTAGCAATGCAAATTCTTGACCCCCATCTAGACCTCCTGAATTAGAAACTCTGAAGGCAGGCCCGACATGCTGAAATCTGAGAACCACTGTGCTAAACTGAACAAACAAATGACTAAGAACGGAGCTTTCCACACCTCTGAGTTACAACTTAATTGGAAGTGAAGTTGAGAGACCAAACAGAAGAGCCTTAGGGCCTTGGAGGAGCAGCTGTAGAAAGCACAGACACTGCATCAGTCGGTGGTCAGTGGGAACCAGACCTGAAGGTTCGTCCTGTTCTTGGCTGCCCGGTGGACTGGTATAGAAGCCAACATTGACGCAGTTTGTTAAGTGCTTAATTACCTTGTTGAATGACTGGCTAAGCACTGATGACCTACTATGTGTGGGGCATGAGGGACAGCAATGGATAAGCTTTGATCCCTGCCCGCACACAGCTTGGAGTCTAGTGGGAAAAGCAAAGAAGTAACCCAACAGTTGCCCTCACTGTGACTCCCATGACAGTGTGGTAGATGCTAGGGAAGCTGATGAAGGGTGCCTATGCCCGACTTGGGGGGTCGGGAAAGGTCTTGAAACTTAGAGCATGAATAGGAGTGTATCACGTGAAGGGAGTGGGGCCTGGGGTACAGAATTCACTGAGTTTTCTTTCTTAATAAAGAAGCTCTGTCTCCAGATGATTTATCAATCTCTACCATCCCATGCAGTACATAAAAAAATGCCCAAGATGTTTCCCAACCCGTTGAGAAGTGAAATATAATGTACATAATAAATAAGACAGCTTCTGATTTATTTGGGCCCTTGAGGCCCTCATTTTGGCCCGATAACACTTCACTAGGTTACTCACACTACAGATTTAGATTAGAAGTTATATAGGAAATTATACCCATCAAAATTGGAAAATGTGATAAAAAGTATTACAGGATCATTTTGCATGGAACTTACAAATCATTGTTGTTTGATCAGTGTTTCAAGAAATAAATGGTAGTATCCTGAATTTATCAAAGGAGATTTTTGTTGTGCCTCTTTTTGACATTTTCACTGAGCATCTATTAGATGGTGATAATGGGAGATGAAACAAGTTGGTAGTTAAAAATTAAAAGTACTATCAATAAGGAATAAGGCCCAGTGTTCCTTCTAGTTCACTCCACATAGCTTCTTTCAGGGTAAGTTACCCCGAAGTATACTTTATAAGTGGTGGGGGGAACATGAATCACTGGGGCCCAGAGGGCAGAGTGTGGTAGCCAGTGTCCAAGGCAGTCCCCTGCTGGTATCCTGGTATACCTCCATAGAGTCTCCTTCCACACTGTGCCAGGATGCACCTGCAACATACCATTACTTCCAAGATTAGGTTATAAAAGACACTGCGGCTTCTCTCTCTCCCTCTCTCCTTTCATTACTCACTCTGAAGGAAGACAGCCACTGGGTAATGAACATTATCCCATATAATTAACACCCCAAGTGACAAGGGATGGAAGCCTGTTAACAACCAAATGAATAAGCTTGGAAGCAGATTCTCCAGCTCCAGTCAAGCCTTCAGAAGTCTGTAGCCCCAGCTGACAGCTTGACTATAATCTCATGAGTCAGAACTATCCAACTAAGCCATTCCTGGATTCCTGACCCTAGAAACTGTGTAAGATAATAAATGTTAAGTTCTTAAATTTGGGGGTAATTTAAAATGCAACAATAGATCATTAATATGCAGCTCCAATGCATTCATCGTACTTTTACCACATACCATAAGCTCTCACAGAAGAGCAATTTTTTAAATTTGCATGGATAGTTTATATTTTCAGAACAAGTCCTTCATGCATGAAGGAGCAAAGAAGGCTCTTCCTTTTCCTTCAATATAATCCTTTTGATAGGAGTGAAAACTTGAATCTGGCAGAAATCCTAATAGATATTATTCACAATTTTTCTTTATTTTAGACAGTTCTAAATGGATGAAATCAACCTGAGAATTTTCTTGGATTTAATTTAGAATCAATACCAGTTGAGTTTTCATGCAACTTTTAAATTGGGCTGGCTTTAATCTTAGCAATATGAATATACTTGGAATTCTTCCAAATCTCTAAGCAATAATCTTACTCAATTTCCTTTAGTTTCTTGAAAGAAGAGCCTAGTAAGTTGGTGGAAATTCTATTCTTTTAAGGTTTAGTTTTTGTGGAGGTATCTTTAAAACACCCAAATGGGCTCCAGAGACAGGATAGGAGAGTGTCACTCATAACTTCTCTTTGTCTATGTTTTACCTATTTTTCTAAGTTCTTATGTGAATTTTGATATTGTATTTTGATCCTTAACTCTTGTAGAGAGTGGTGTTGAACACAATAAATTTTTTTTTTAAGATTTTATTTATTTGACAGAGACACAGTGAGAGAGGGAACACAAGCAGGAGGAGTGGGAGAGGGAGAAGCAGGCCTCCCGCAGAGCAGAGAGCCTGATGCGGGGCTCGATCGCAGGACCCTGGGACCATGACCAGAGCCGAAGGCAGACGCCCAACGACTGAGCCACCCAGGCGCCCCGAACGCAATGAATTTTTAAATGGTCCAGCTCTAACATTTGCATTCTCCTTCCACAAAGCCCATACACAGCAATCAAAATCCACCTTCACCTCATGAGTGATGTTCACCCTCAAGTTCCTACACATTTCACATTCTTCTTCTATCTACAACTAGTTTGTCCAATCAACCGGACATCTGCTTTTCTTCTCCCTTTTTGGAAAACAGGCTGCTTCTGTGTTTTCAAGCCCTGCTATCTGGAGCATGTGAAAGCTTGTTCTCAGACTCCTTGCAAGTGAGACACTCTCTCTGAGGATCCAAGTCTGGAAGCACTTTATGAGCAACAATTGGAGATCTGTCTGTTCTGTTAGTGCATTCCATGGGAGTCTGGGAAGAAAAGCTCTGTGCAGGCCACTTTTTCATGGACAGCATGGATGGCACTAAATGTCATTTCATTTATTAACATTAAATGCCTGGTGACCAACTGCATTTGGAAAAATAAGGACAGAGTGAGGAAAAACCTCACTTAGGTTTGATTAACAACGTAAATGACTTTAAAGATCCTTTACTTGGTCAAAATCTTTTCTCCCTCATAGTTCATACATTTTCATTATGAACCCCCAAAGGGCCAAATTTTTACAACAAAACTATGAATGCTTTCAGGATATAATCCTGCAAATTCTCTCTTCTTAGCAACTTCCAACTATAGAATGCAGCATTGTTAACTATAGTCACCATGCTGGACCTCACATCTCCAGGACTTCATGATCTTATAAGAGGAAGTTTGTACCTTTTGACCTCCTTCACTCATTCCCCCTATTCCATATTACCCCCTTGCAATTCTTTCCTGAGTGTTTTTACATTTTTTTTAAAAATTAAAATATAGGCAATATATGGTGATAAAGTCAATATGTGACACTCCCAGGCATGAATAAATCCTTTGCCATTTCTTTTTTTTTTTAAGATTTTTTAAAAAATTTATTTATTTGAGAGAGAAAGAATGAGACAGAGAGAGAGCATGAGAGGGAGGAGGGTCAGAGGGAGAAGCAGACTCCCCACTGAGCAGGGAGCCTGATGCGGGACTTGATCCTGGGACTTCAGGATCATGACCTGAGCCGAAGGCCGTCGCTTAACCAACTGAGTCACCCAGGTGCCCAGTCCTTTGCCATTTCTTAATATTTGAGCCTCATCCCTGCCTTTATTTTCTTTTTCCTACTTTCTTCATCCTATATTCTTCTCTTTTTCTCCTTTCTTTTCTAGACTAGGCTGCCCTCCTGAAAACGACCCTCAGTGAGATCGGGCACTGGGTGCAGTCTGCGGGATGCCCCGGGTCAGAAGGGGCTGAGCAGGAAGGGAGGCATCGTTAAACAGGCAGCTCAGTTCTCAGGCCCTCAGTGGGGGCAGACGGGGCCTGAGTCTGAGAAGTCTCACAGGGAAGCCGTGGGCCCTTGTTCCCAGTAGCTTGCTCCTGGGTCTCAGGAGAGCTACCATGAGCTGCCATGAAGGAAGATCCAGGGCTCTACTGTCGGTTCAACACTGTGTTTTTAAACTCTCCTCAAGTCTGACTATGTGTATATGAAAAAGCCATATTGGATAGAGATGAAAGGACTCTTAAAGTTTCTGACCAGGTTCTCTGCATACCCTTCCTCTGCCAGAAGAATTTGCAGTGAACCCCTTTGGGGTTGCCCTCCACCAAGCTTTTGCAACCAAAAGCCATGAGGAGGGCACAGGGGTGACAGGATGGATACTGAGGCCCTGGCCACTGGACTCTGAAGTTGGGAATTCCTCTGAGGATATATGTCAGGCCCTGGCTTACCACAGACTGGCAGTGGGATACCTGGAAAAGCCACTGGTGGGCCCTCAGGACTGCTTCTCAGCATACCAGATACTAACCTGAGTTACCATCACTAGAAGCAGAAACTTCCACTTTTCTGAACTTTGCTCAGTTTGTAATAGTCAAGACAATGGGTCAGGGTGTGGCTCCATCTGGAGTTTGAGCTGCAGACCGGAGGAAGGAACAATGAAAGACTGCTTGTGTTTCTGTGGTTTGGCTTAGCTGGAGAGGAGCCTGTGGGATAATGGCTGAGTGCTCGTGTCAGAATCTCTGCTGTTGGCCTGGTTGCTTCTGAAGCTGCCTCACTGAGTGGTGGTGAGTAGACAATCGAAGCTGGTCCTTGGACAATAATAGCCACTGTTTCTTCAGTGCCTCTCATGGGCTGGACGACATTAGGTGCTTTACACACACAATCTTAACAATCTAGAGAGTCAGGTAGTATTCCCATTTGTGAAATAAAATGTCAGGCAGTCCAGAGAAATTTAGTGGTTCAACATCAGGTTGAACATCTACTAAGTGGTCAACATTTCAACGCTAGTATACAGTTATTTTTGCTACAATGTCATATGCATCCCTAAAAACCCTTGCAGTTGGCAAAATAGTGAACTAAAAATAATAGGGTTTATGGGAGAAATGGGGTTGGTGCTAGAAAACTTTATTATTAGAAACTCTAACCCCAATAACAATACAAACAGAAATACTAGCCCATCTGAATGCCCTTCAGTGTTTGCAACTAGCATTACAGCTAGGACACAGGTCCTTTTTACAGCCTTAACATCCTAGGGCTCAGACTTCTTCCTAGCTACCCTGCTTGACCTCAGGGCATTCACTGCCAGTAGAGAATGTTTGCATCAGCACTGGAAATCTGATCCGGGTTTGAATACAGAGGGGTGCATCTCTGATGCATCTTCATCTGCACCTGCGAATCTACCAGAGACTTTGCTATAATGGAAAACTTAGGTGGCTGGTTTAGTGGCTTTAAGAACCACTACTTCATTGAAGGTCCTCATGTGTAGACACACAGGTTTTTTCCTGAAGTCTTCATATATTTCTTTTTTTTTTTTTTAAGATTTTATTTATTTATTTGACAGAGAGAGACACAGCGAGAGCAGGAACACAAGCAGGGGGAGTGGGAGAGGGAGAAGCAGGCTTCCCGCAGAGCAGGGAGCCCGATGCGGGGCTCGATCCCAGGACCCTGGGATCATGACCTGAGCCGAAGGCAGACGCCTAATGACTGAGCCACCCAGGCGCCCCGAAGTCTTCATATATTTCTAGGACCTTCTCCCTAAATGTAAGAAAACTTACTCTGACTGCAAAAATCATGTATTCAGTGACATAACTTCTGACTCAAATTTTTCTCTCCCCCAAATTCCTGGTCACTTATGAGGTACATTGCACCAAACGAAGCAAGTGCTATTTTGGATCAGAAAATCCCATTTCAAAGCCCATGCAAATTTCTCCCCTGCTTTAGAGAGGCCTCACTGGACTTGAGGAAAGTTTATACTGGCTGGAGCATTTCTGACTGATAAGGTCTGTTTTTTTCTCCTCATATAATCACGACATCATGATCAGACCTAACAAAATTAACAGTGGTTTCTTAATTTCACCTAATATCCAGCCCATATTAAAATTTTTTGGTAGTCTCAAATGCTGTTTATAGTTGGTTTGTTCATATTAGGATCCAAACAAGGCCCATTTATTGCATTTGTTTGTTACATCTATTACGTCTTTTGTACTCCTCCTGCCCCCTTTAAATACAGTTCATTTATTAGAGAAACAAGTCCTTTGTATTATGGAGAATTCCACATTTTGAATTTGGTGGATTGCTTTCTCGTGGTGTTGGGGAGTTCCTCTATTCTCTATTTTTATTACCTGTAAACTGGTTGTTAGATCTTGAAGCATGATTTAGATTTGGTTTCCATTTAATCGGTAAAAATATTTCAAAAATGGGTTTTTATAGTTCCTGTTGCCTTGTATCTTGAAGTGCAATGCTGAGGCCTAACTCAGTGATGCTGAGCTAGACCAGTGTATTAGGCGGTAGCAACTGGATCTCTCTGTTATAAAGTCCCCAGCAACTTGGCACTTATTGACTGATCAGCCATTAATCATTTCTTAGATCTACTGTTGCCCCAAGATTGGAAAATGGTGATTTTCTAGGTCTGTTATTCCTTCTGTATTTTTATGAAGAACTTGACCTCATCAACTCTTGGATAAGCTGAAACATAGCTGGTTCAGGAAAGGTGGAGTCTTGATTCTTTTTTTTGTATCAATTTTTGGTGTAGAGTCGGTACCTTAGCAGATTCAGATAGTGACCAGTCTTTCCCTGAGAGTCATTGTAAATTACTGAATTTTTATATATTGATATTTTAAACACTGATGTCATTCTTTTTTGCTCAAATTGCCCCAACTTTGCCAGCAGATGTCTTTTCAGCTTAGTTACTGTGTACTGTTGACGTGACCTCTTTAGCGTCTGATTGTTTCCTTGTTTTCTGGCACAAAAACATGTCTAACTCATTTTGTAAATGTCCTCATGTGGACCTGAAATCAACTATTTCTCAAAAGGAACGACTTTTAATAGAAACTAGTACTTAAAGATCACAATTTGGTCATTAAAGAGAATTTAACTATTAAACAAGAGCTGAATGCAATCAGACATAAGTTTTCTAATTATGCACTAACATTTATAAAACTTTGTATTGTAATCTCTTCAAGAGAAAATATCCTTATTGCAAATTTAAACTTGGTTGTTTGACTCCATTTGCATTATGAAAAAAAATTTTCTGTTCTTTGATAACATGAGTCTTAGGAATACAATTTAGTTTACTCAAATTGGTAGAGAAGTGGACTCGTAGCAAATATTAGGAAACTACCCCAAGTATTTCAAAATGTCCAATTACAAAGTTTTGGACTCAGAAGTTATGCTTCAAATTTTAGTTTTGTTTTTGAGTTTAAAAGAATAAACCTTAACACACATTTGCTCAGTTTCTGGTTGGGACGTTGATATATTTTCCATTTTATAGATTATTGTAGCTTAAGAATATTTTGTTTTTGTCCTTGGTTGAAAAATCTGTTCATTTTATTTGTGGCAGTCATTTGCAATTCTTCAAATTAGCACATGAAAAAAATCCAACTCCAACTTTATTAGTAACCAAATGATACGCAAATTAAAACAAGAGCATTTTTGTTACAACAAATTAACAAAGACTTAAAAAATTATATTGTGTTCCAGGGAGATTTAAATGACAGTCTCACTTTTTAGGCCGGCTCTGCTATCGTGATTCCAAGATTTGTTTTTTTTTCTACTTGGGGTGTCTTCTATTTACTCCCCCAAGTATCAGAACTCCCTGCTCCCTAACACCTCCCCCAAGCCCTCTCTTCTGACCTGGGAGACTTGTAGAGACAACAAATATACTCTGCACAGAATTCAAGGTTCCACTAATTCTTTCTGTAAAGGGCTAGATAGTAAATATTTTTGCCTTTGTTTGCTAGGCAACAAAATAATCAAGATGCTATGAAGTTACTTACATAATCATTGGAAATGTAACCATTAAAACTATAAAAACCATTTTTACTTTGTAGGACTCTACAAAAACAGGTAGCAGTTCAGACCTGGCCCATGGGCCACAGTTTGCCAACCCCCGGCTAGATCCTCCTGTAAGGAAGAACATGCTGCCCAGCTGTGGGGAGTATTCTCTAATGGCCTTGAATGGTTAGCTTCATCACAGTCCCCCTCAACCCTGAGCCCAGCTTGTACTATTCGTGCACAGCCCCCAGTCAATGACTGAGCAGGGTCTAGCCTCCTATTGTCAGCCAGCAAGGGAAAGGGACCTAGCTGCAAAGAACGGAGGTCTGCCAATAACCTGGATGTATTAGGAAGTGGATCCTTCCAGAGGGCCTGCAAATTAAGAGCCCAGCTGCCACCTTGAGGGGGACCTTATGAGATCCTGAGCAGAGAACCAGCTGAACTCACCCAGACTTCTGAATTACAGAACTATGTGATAATAATTGGGTGCTATTTTAAGCCACAAGGTTTCTGGTAATTTTGTTATCCAACAATAGAAAATGAATACACTGGGAATTTTTGTTTGCAGGGGACAACAACCCATGTGACACAGAGCAGATGGGAAAGAGAGAATAGATCTGAGAGCAAAGAAGTCAGTGACCAGACAAACCATATCACAATTTTTTTTGAGTACATCCTATAGCTTAGAGGCTTTTGGCAAATATGAATTATTCTGTTTTCTCAATAACTATAAAGATTTCATCAACTATTGAATGAGGCTTTATTTGTGATGACAACAGGAATGTTAGACATCTCACTTGATTATTGTTAGTCTTATTGGAAAAGGACTTTATTAATTGATGATGGGCATATAAGCCTTCCCCCCACCCCAAACTGGTTTTCTCCATTTACTTTGATGTTTGTAATTGAGAAACAGCTACTAAGAGGTGGAGGCTGCCCAGAAAAGTCCAGGGCCATGCAGATGAACAGCACTGAGTATTCCCTACCGGAAGTGACCAGCTGCTGTTACCCACCGCAAATACCTGTGACAGCACAGAGGGAGTGATGGAGACAACCAGAGGTGCATTTAAGTAGAACAAAAGCCAGCCCCCTAATGATCACTTATAAAAATCCAAACAGAACCGAGAAATCTCATTGCCTAGCTTTTAAAAATCCATTATTTCTTCCAGACAGAAGCACTTAGGGGAGCAAAATGGCTTATTTTGGTATACATGTAGAGAAAGCAATGTAACAATAGAGCAAAGCTTCAAGATCTTCTGATCAAAGACTTGTGAAACTAATAGCTAACACAGAAAAGAGATAATAGCCCTTTTGAATGCATTTTGAGTGCTCCTATGAGATGTGCAATCTAATTGGGGTGTAATTGCCAGCTACTGATAATGGTTTCTTCCCTCTGGTTTGTGTTATCTGAGGTCTGCATCTCTTAGGGCTAGAACTGTATGGATGATCAGGGCTAGCCAGGATACCTCTGCAACAGTAACTGAAGGTAAGAAGGCAGTTGGTGTAGCATTCAGTTTCCCTGATAACCAGTTCAAGCTTAATTATACAGAATTCTGAGGTCTCATTAATGAAACACAATATAGAGAATTTATACTAGAAATCATATTCATCAATTGCCTGATTTCAGAGTAAGGAACTGAAGGGGGAAAAACTTAGAGTGTATTCTGCTTTTATTGTAGCAACTGTCGTCAGGAAAAAGAAATAGTCCTTGTCATCAAAGTAAAGCTCTTATTTACAGAAGAACATTAGCAATGAATGTAGAAATAATGATAGAAATAGAAAATAGTAAGTTTACAAGACATAATGAAATAATTAATCCAGACACAGACCAATAATGAATGCTAAAACTGCTAGCAGAATGGGTGACAGAGCCCTAGACATTCACTTGGTACCAAAATATCACCCCCACAAATTACTTGCTAATAGCAAATGTGGGGAAAAAAACCCTTTTGAAATAGAGAAATATGGGTATCATCACTTGGTAATTAAACTTACTATCCAATTTTCCCACTATTAGTGATGACAATGCCTCATAAATTATACAGTGTTTATGATGGAAGTTGGATCTGAAGGCTTGATTAGATTCACATTAAAGGAAATATGACACAGAGAAGAACAAATTAAATAACACTATGAGGAAACAATTGGACACATTCAGAATGTGGGACTTCTATGATAACTGGTCTCCTAAAAAAAGTCAATGGCAAGAAAAAAAGGAGGAGTTACTGGATTAAGAGACTAGTGAGGCAGAACCAAGTCCAACGTGGGACTTTTGATTGAATTTTGGTTTTTAAAATAAAGCTTTAAAAATACTCTGGACCAATGGTGAACATCTGAATATGGGTCATTCAAATATCAGGCAGGATCTTCACAGGAAACAGATGACAAACTCAAAAGAACTTAATCATGAAGTATTTAATGGCAATACTATTGAGAGGTGTGTTCAGGGCCAGACCAACTAACAAAGGATGCTGATGTACCTGGGATTAATAGGGAAGCCTGATGTGATGCAGCCAAGGCCAGACCAGCAATCTGGCAGGGAGGAGCAGAGTAAAAGCCTCCCAGCTGCTCCCACCCTTCATCCCTTCCTGGTGCTTCCTGTTGGCCTCCAATGCCTGTGGGTGCTTGCTGTTGGCTGAACCCACCTGGGAGCCTGGCTGTGACAGTCTCTCTCTGGGCTCCGAGCCCAAAAGAGAAGGTGGATAACAGGTGGGGAGAAAAGGGACAATAAAGCACAGTTGGCTGGTAGAGTAGATTAGGGAATTTTTGTTAATTGCTAGGTATGATGTTGATAATGGTGTTGTGCTTATATAAGAGAATGTCCTTAGGTTTTTTTTGTTTTCTGTTTTTTGAAATGCATGTTAAAGTATTAAGGGATGAGATGTCATGATGATGTCTTACTTTGGGAAATGGTTCAGGCAAACATGTAGGTGGATGGATAGAAAGAAAGAAAGAAAGAAAGAAAGAAAGAAAGAAAGAAAGAAAGAAAGAAAGAAAGAAAGAAAGAAAGAAAGAAAGGATGCTTGAAGCAAATATGGAAACAAGCTTGTAGGATTTTCTTCTTTAATGCTAGCTGCCTTGTATACTCAGGTGCTAATTTTGTCACTCCTGAAGAAAAAGTCTTTTTTTACCTTTTCTTCAACCCAGGATCTGGCACATGAAGGATGCCAAAAATTGAATTGTGACCCATATATCCCTTTCTCAGTGTATTTGCTGGCTACCCTATACATACTATTACAAATTAATTTATAATGTTGTTATAGTTTGTCTCGCAAGCTGTGAGTCCCCTGATAGTAAGGGCTTTGTCTTAGTCATTCTTGAGCACTACTGTGTGTCTCATAATAACCTATAAAATATGTCATGATTCAGTTCTATTGCTCACAGAAGAAATGCTGTAAGAGGTAACAAGATTGAGAGACTAGAAAAAATAGGAACAAAAGTTATATCAGGTGGTAGAGCCTTGCTACAGACTTCGTTGTGTCCTCCCCAAATTCACATGTTGAAGCCCCAGGCCCCAGCGTGATGCTAACATGAAGGGTTGGGCCTTTGGGAGGTGATTAAGTAATGAGGGTAGAGCCTCATGATGGGACTAGCGCCCTTATGGGATAAACACGAGAGACTACCTCTCTCTGAGCTATATAAGGATACAGCAAGACAATAGCCATCTGAAAACCATGAAGAGGGTCCTCACCAGACACATAATCAGCCAGCACCTTGATCTTGGACTTCCCAGCCTCCAGAACAGTGAGAAATATGTGTTTGTTGTTTAAGTCTATGGCATTTTGTTATAGCAGCCTGAACTAAGACAAGCCTCACTGAAGGGTCACACATGATCTCAGAAGAGAGAAGGGAAAGTAAAAGACAAGGCTTTAGAGGAGGACGAAATGGCAGACCTCAGTCTGGTCTGAGAGTGAATGGGAGGTCCTAGGGTATGGTAACACAAATTGCAGTAAAGGGCCTGGGGAAGAACTAAGGTCTTTGGGGGGTCTGGGATGTCCACAAGTAAGGAGGAGCCAGGTGGTACTTAGCCACTCAGACCAGCTAGCTCATAGGCAGAAGTGAGGTCCAGATGTGGTCAGGCCTTGGGATCCAGGGACCAAAACAAGTAGATAGAAAGAGAGTGTAGGGGCGCCTGGGTGGCTCAGTCGTTAAGCGTCTGCCTTCAGCTCAGGTCATGATCTCAGGGTCCTGGGATCGAGCCCCGCATCGGGCTCCCTGCTCAGCGGGAAGCCTGCTTCTCCCTCTCCCACTCCCCCTGCTTGTGTTCCCTCTCTCGCTGTGCCTCTCTCTGTCAAATAAATAAATAAAATCTTTAAAAAAAAAAAAAAAAGAAAGAGAGTGTAAAATCCAGACAGGAAAGCTGACAACATGATGTGAGATTCTGTACAGGCAGATTTGAGAGGAGGCAAAGTATGGATTGTAGATTATCGTTTCTGGAAATTCTGGTTAGTGACTCACTCTGAACTTGTATAGCATGGTTTCACTTGAAAGGCACATGTGCTATAATTATATATGCACACATAATTAGGGCTAATACTTATGAAGCTCTTAGCATGCACAAGTTACTCTTTTATGCATACTGTATGTAACCCAGTTGAACTCACATCAGTGCCATGAGGGTAGATACTAATTATGCCAGTGTTACAGATGAGGAAAGTGAGAGATAAGAGTTATTTTTCTGAGACTGACATGGAAGGCTGACATGGAAGAAAGGAGCTCTATAGGCTGACATGGAAGAAAGGAGCTGGCTTACTGCAAAGTTCCCTGGAAACTGACCAGGACTGATTGCCTTAAACTCTGGGCCATCGCCGAACACAAGGCTTGTTCTCTGTTCCAGTGCTTTCCCAACCATCAATGTTAAGGTGATGGATCCTGCCACTGGCATGCACCCTAGTTCCCTGATCTTGCAGACAGAAGGTCTGGTTCTACCTTCAACTACCAATGCTGAGCTAGAAGAACAGGGCTAGAGGCAAGACCTACCCCACCATATTGCTAGTGCACTCCAGCCTCTGATGACAGCAGAGAGGAACCGGAGCTTTCCTAATTATCTAGCTTAAAAGCTCCACAATCCAAACATAGAAGGCCCCTCTCCTGAAATCCAATGTCCAGATCTGTCAGATTGCTGTGTGCTATCCTAGAATGAGTAACTGGAGACCCATACACCTAGCTGTTTTCCTATCGACATTAGTGTTTCCCCCCATCCAAGTACTAACCAGGCCCGACCCTGCTTAGCTTCCGAGATCAGACGAGATCGGGCGCATTCAGGGTGGTATGGCCGTAGACGACATTAGTGTTTCTCAGTGATGAGACTTCAGATGGTTGGCCATTTGCCCTTATTTGCATGATTATCTAAAGCATGAAGAGGAATTTCCAAGGTCACATAGTAAGTGGTAGAACTGAGATTTTAACTCAGGCATACCAGACTCTGCCATCTCTTGTGCATGATTTCTAGTGGGTAGGTATGTCTCTGCATTTCCCCATGATGTGTAGCATAGAGACTTAACAATACATTCTCACTAAATATTTGAATGGGACCGTAAAGGTGATCTGAAATAACAAGGAAGGGAGATGGCACTGATTTAGTCAGAGATCTTTTATAAAACTAGCCTGGCAAAGTCTCTTACACACAGTAGACAAATGCTTTGTATTTAATTGTTAGAGTGTTCTGAAGTTGAATTCAAATAATAAATACTATTGCATCTGTCAGTTAAATGAAAGAGCCCATAAACAACCAATGCTCTTTTCCAATCAAGAGGGAATGGTCCTTTAAGGAACATAGCTTAAAAGAATATATGATCACTGTTAAATTGTCTGACAGACTTTAAAGGTCTGAGAGATGAGGCAAGAGATAAAGATGAAAATGGAGTGGTTGGCATAAGACTTCTCACAAATGGGCCTCCAAGTGGATTTAGGAGGAAGGATAAGATTTGAAGAGGAAAAATGCCTCCAGGTATAATAAAAAGCACAGATACAGAAATGCACACGGAAGTTATTACGGGAGAAGGGTCATGATCTAAATTAGGGGAGCATGTGATGTTTGGCAACAGTGAGAGAAGGCAGAAAAAATATGATGTGACATATTACATGTTTTCAAACATTATCAGTGGATACTTGAGCTAGAAAGTATTACAGAGTTCACAGGTGATAGCAAGGTGTAATGAAAGAAAGCTATACTTTGCAAAAATTAATCTGATAGTGATGTTTAGATGGACTTGAAAGAAGACCCATTAGAAAGTTATTTGCAGACTCTCAGCAGCATAATAAATGGAGCTGATGCAGACAGATGCTTCCTCCCACTACTCAGAAATGTGAGATCAAATATTAATGGGTGATGGACAATGATGGTAAAAAGGAACAATATGATAGATGACATGAAGAATGGGAATTGGGAGGATCAGATTTAAGATTCTAAGGTCCTTAATGTGATGTGTACACTGGCTTGAAAATATAGTACTGAAAGAATGAGAAGAAACATATTTTCCAATCCAATAGCAGGAATAAAAACAATCCAAGGGGAAGGAAGGAATAGTGCACCCTGGAACACAACAATAGATTATAAAATGAATGGTACTTCCTTATATGTGATGTAAGCGCTACACATATGGTGGAACAGCCCCTATTGATGATAGAACAGTGGTTTATTCTGGAATTGTTAAACACAGGGAGGGAAGCAAATGGAGCTGGGACAGGGTTCAAAAAGGCTTCAACTCTATATGTACTGTTTTTGGTTTCTTGAAAATATCTGAAGCAAGTACCTTTATCTCCTTACTAAATCTTGGGATGAGTATATAGATGTGTATGTTCTTTTTTTTTTTTTTTTTTTTAAGATTTTACTTTTTATTTTTTTGACAGAGAGAGACATAGTGAGAGCAGGAACACAAGCAGGGGGAGTGGGAGAGGGAGAAGCAGGCTTCCCGCAGAGCAGGGAGCCCGATGCGGGGCTCGATCCCAGGACCCTGGGATCATGACCTGAGCCGAAGGCAGACGCCTAACGACTGAGCCACCCAGGCGCCCGATGTGTATGTTCTTTAATTTGATGTTGTATAATAAAATGTTTGAAAAGCTATTGATGTAAATAAAGCCTGAGGTGAAGGGCCAAATTGGACGTTGGATAAGAGGAACCTTCTAACAATACTCTAGGCATCTCTACCTCTGGCAGGAATCCCCTAAATAATATCCATGAAGCTGGTACGGCAATGAGGTATGAAGGTACAAATTCACCGAGTCTCAGATGCACCTTCTCACTTTTGTTACTAACAGTTTAAGATTCTGTAAGACAAATGCTGCAGTCAGCTCTGTATGGGAGGACAGGCACTCGGGTTTGTTCTGTAATCTGTTTATAGTGCCCTCTACTGGTGGCTCCGCACGATTCTCTAACGCAAAGCTCACTTTTTCATGTGTAGGTTAACTTTGTATTATTTTCCAACATATTAATGAAAACCTTCATAGTGGTTCTCTGTCTGATGTTGTAAGTCAACAGGTGCGATAGGGTTATCAGTCATAATTTCATTTTCTATTTAAAACTTGGCTATGACCTGACTTTTTAAAAATTTGAACCTAGCATCTTCTTGGCCAGTGGTTTTTACTTGGAGATGTATGTTAGACTTACGTCTGAAGTTTTACCAAAATATAGTGTTTAAGACTTGCTCCAGACTTACCGACTCGCTTTACTTGGTATCCTTAATATATTCTTGGTATATACCACCACAAATTCTGATAAATATAGGAAATCTCATCAGAACGATTCCATATTATTTCTGTGCTTTCCCTGTGCTTCCCATATATTCTTGAAAACTTAGCATATTGACATGTCTTTTGGAGCTTCCCACGAAGTACAAAACTTCTAAAGTATTGTACTGATAACATTTTACCTGTACAAATTTAACAGATTTAACCTACAGTTAAAAAGAAAAGCATGACTCTTTCACTATAGGAGATGAATGAACAATAAAATTAAATAGCTGAATATTCTGGAATTTCTCATATTTGCTTAATAATAAAAACAATGACTGCCTCAGAACCCCAGAAGGACTATTCCAGGTACTTTAAACTAACGGGCACTTCAAAGAATAGGGACTCTGGGTACAGGCTTCTGTTGGCATTGCTTAGGCAGATTTTAGTCTGTCCCTGAAGATTGAGTGAGGATTACCAGAATTCTGTAGTTGAGAAGCAGATGGCTTCATAAAACTGCTAACCCAAGATATGACAGAGCAAGAACTGATCACATGGAACTTAAAGAACTGATGAGGCATGCTGTAGTTGTGTGTTTGGAATACTATTGATGTTGCTTTAATGCTATATTTTCTGGATATAAAAGGAAGCCTTTTCCTCTTCAGCTTATCTGTACCCCATAACAGTTTAGTTGCCTTTACTCTGTAAACTGAAATAAAACATTTTTAAATGATATATTTTTCTCACTGACCTCCCCATCTCCTGTCTCCTGAATTCAGAAACTATTATTGTGTATTCCTGCTTTTCACAACAATATAGTTATTTGCAAAGATTCAATAAGAATCTGTGTTTTTTGTTTTTTGTTTTTTAACCAGGCCATAACTGGGAAAATTGATTGAGCAAGCATAGCCTTGCCTAGAATGTCATATTTGGGAAAGATGACCATTTAATCAGATATGACCAGACATTTTTGAGGAGCTAAGGGAGCCTCCAAGAAAAACTGTCCTGGTATCTGTCTTACAGGGTCTAGCCCTACAGGTGAGCCAGGAAGATCATTTCTGGGCAGTCTAGGAAGTAACTGAGTTACTTACTTTCTACTCTTCAGTGTTAGTGGAGTCTGGGTGCTTGGAAGCTGGAGCCAGGACCTCTGAAGCTCTTGAGGAGCTTCTCTTAATGAGAATCTGAGGAAGTCTGATGGCTTCTGGGCAGCCCATGAAAGGGGCTTTCCCCTAGGCCCCCAGTCATGTCAGACACTGTTAGAAAAGACTGGGGTTATTACTGTGCATTTCTTTTCCATCATGCCTTTCTCTCTAGTTCTTTTCTCTCCATGCCACCGTATTGGAGGGGAGAACACCTTTCTCATACGGCGCTTCTATGTAGCGTCAGCCCATGGGAACAGTTTTTATTAGCATCTAAGCCCAATATTTGTTGGCTCATTACCCTGACTGCTCGTTTACGGGGACACTGTAATCCCCCTACAGAGGATTCCCTCTACCATACCTTTCTAGGGAACCCCAGGCAGTGTCTCATCTGTGCTCAAATCAGCCTGTGCCTGCTGCGCCCCCTTGGGTAGGTCACATTTCTCCCATTTGTCATGTGTCACCTCCTGGAGCCTGCTGCCCTACCTGGAGTGCTGAGTCTTGGGCTGCAAGGGCTTCCAGACACCAAATGGAAAACAATGCCTGTCAGTCCTTTTTGGACCAGGAGTGGGCCAACTGCTGCACTTCCGTGGAGTTCAGAGGGTCTGTGAGCCTGAGCTGGGCGCCTGCTGCCAGACTGAGCCACCACTGTGCTACCTCTCCTCCATGGTTCCTCTCTCAGCACCTCCCTCCCCTCTGCCTCTCATGCAAAACATCCACCTGGGAGATGAGCCTCAGCCTCGTAGCCAGCCTCAGCTAAGCCTTCCCTCCCCTGATGTGTTGTCTCGCCAGTCAGTCCTTATTTTCCCTTGGATATTTTCTGCCCTCCACATGGGTCTCTTGTCAGAGGACAAATAGATGAATAGTCCATAACCAGGGCAAGGTGCTTCTCCTGGGCTAGACATGGTTAGCAGCTGGTAGGCTCTCGAAGACTCTAAGAACAACAAAATGAGTTTGGCTTCTGAGGAGAGTTCAAAGCTTCCCCAGTGAGAAGCTGACCCCCACCTATTGCCTCTTCCATTCCTGCATGGAGCCCTTCAGGGATTCTCCTGATCCTGGGGAAACCCCTGGGGTGTGAGTGTGTGCATGCGTGCATGCGTGTGTGTGTGTGTGTGTGTATGTGTGTAAGAGGTAGGTGTGGCAAGAAAGGGATGAGTTTGCTGTCTCAAATGAACAGCATATTTGGAGCTGACTATTGGCCACATGGCTGGGTTCATTCTTCCGTTCTCATCTTCAGACTCACCCTGTTTATCCTCAGGTTTGGGTGTTACTCTTGGCTCTTGGTTTGCCAGACCCCTTTCTATTGCTCCTTCCTGCACTGCCTTCTGCAACAGGCTTGCAAAAGCTTGCTCCCCTCTCCTTTTAATGCATACTTCATGTTTTTCCATAGCTTTCAGTGATGTGAAGCAACTGTCCATGACTCTAAGACATTAGCCCAGTTGGAGCCAACCATAAGGACCCGCAGAAGGCCCAGTCTCCTGCCCCAGCCAGCCCCTCTCTGGGGTTCTAATGTGCCTAATAAAAGTGCATTCAGCCTCCTCCCTCTCTTGAAGGTGCTTTCTAAGCCTTACTAGCTTGCTCCCCAGCTAGCAATGGCAGGCCATTTGTAGCTAGCTACTCCACCTCTTTCCTCCTGGTCTGTGGAGACTCTGGTGCAGACAGAGGAATTTTTCCAGCTGTCCGTAAAATCAAATGCTGATTCTATTAACACCTTCCAGAAGCCAACACCATAGGAGGTCTGTGGGACTGCATGTAAAATTTCTGAAATCCTAGATTTTTATACGTGGTTTCCCACAAAAGCAGACCTTAAAACAAGGATTTGGACGGAGGTTATTAATTTGACTGGTGACTCTAGGAAATATGAGGGAGTGGGCAAGTGACATAGAAAAGGACAAAAATAAAGTTTGCATTAAAGAGGTTACTACCATGGACAGCTGGAGTATGATGCTTTGAGCAACTCTGGAGAACACCCCTCAGAATTGTCCCAAAGGGAGGCGAGGAATTTGGGGTATTTACAAACTCTGGCCCCTCTTTGGTTGAAGATGCATCCCCGGGAGGGGGGGTTAATTCCTTTCCCCCTCCTGCCAGCCTCACATATGGAAGCTCCCTTGCCCAGAGATCACCCTCAGCAGAGACAAGCAGGAGCCCATCAGCACTTGAGGGAGTTGTTAGCAGCTGAGTTCTGGGCTGGGCACTGGCAACAACTAATGTTGTTCTTTCTTGGAAAGAAGCATAAACAAATATCCTTTTCTAATGTGCAATTTAAAAAATGTAACATGTTAATCTTTGGAAACTTTGAAAATTAAACGTTTTCCCCACCAGCTGCTTCTCATGGTTCACATGATGGGAAGGAAGATATAATCAGGGAATCGTGAGTGACTGTCACATGTAGGAGTTTGTAACCTCTTCCACAGTAAACTCTCGGCCCATCATCCCCTGAATTTCCAATGTTCTTCATTGACAGATGCAGCAGAATGGCATCTGCAGAGGGGACATGCCCACAGAAGATCCAGCCTTTCTCCCAGCGATAATGGAAATGACTCTTTTGGGTCTTTGGAAAGAAAAGAAAAGTTTAATTTTCCTTCCCATTGAGAAGGAAGTCTGTTTTTTTTTAAAAATAAAATTTTATATATTTAAGGTGTACAGCATGATGATTTGATATACATATATGTAGTGAAATGATTACACAGTGAAGCTGATTAACATATCCTCTCGCTTAGTTACGTGTGTGGGGTGAAGTCTACTCCCTTAAGCACATTTCCAGTATGCAATACCATATTAATAGTTGTAGTGATCATGCTGTACGTTAGATCTCCAGTCTTATTCATCTTACTTAAGTGCAACTTTGACCAACATCTTTCTATTGCCCCCACTCCCCAGGCCCTGGTAACCACCATTCTACTCTCTGCTTCTACATACTTGATTTTTTTAGATTTCATATATAAGTGAGGTCATGAAGTTTTTGTCTTTTTGCGTCTGACTTATTTAACTTAGCATATGTCCTCCAGGTTCATCCATGTTGCAAATGGCATGATCTTCTTTTCTAAGGCTGAAAAATACTTATACACAAGTATATACCACACTTTATCCATTCATCCATTGAGACTTAGGTATGTTTCCATATTTTGGTTAATGTGAATAATGCTGCAATGAACATGGGAATGCAGATGAGATACTGACTACATTTCCTTTGGGTATAGACCCAGAAAAGGGGTTGCTGGATCCTATGGTAGGAAAAACTCTTTTTGAACCACTTGAGCAGGGGTACAATCTCCCTACTATGTTTGTTTCGGCCACTGCTGGTCCCATAGCTTCAAATTATGAGTGACTTGCATGGAGAAAGAAAAAAGAGAAGATGTTTCTCTGTGGGAAAAAGGGCAATGGGGGGAAATTACTACTAGGTCTGGTTCCTGTTTTGGGGTATTAAGTGGCAGTAGAAGGAGCTTCTGATACAGGGATTTTGAGACTTGGGGTACAAAGCAGCGCTATCTCCAGATCTAGAGGGCCAAGTGTGACTCAGATGGAGAAATATTTTTTCTATTTCTGTGCTGTGCTTTTTACAGTGTTTGGGAGAATAAGGACCAGAAGCCACGCATCCCCTTCAGTTTGTGGAGTGATTTGCAGCTTTGGGAACCCAGGAATGATTTGGCAATGGGGGCAGGCTCCCTGAAGTATCCAGAAGCAATGAATACCAACAAGAAGAGTGGAAGGTAACACTAGCAGAAGACCTGCCCACCACCGTGTCATATCTCCAAGATTATATTTGGGGGAGTCAAAGGGGTATTGGGTTTGCTCAAGACTCAAATCCTGTAGGAGAAGATGGGGGCAAAGAACCAGCAAAGTGGGAGGAAAGCTAAGCTTGACAGCATAGGGATGAGGGAATATAGGAGGCCTGGAACATTTGGCTGAAATCAGAAAATTAACATGTCTTTAGCAACTTCACTAAATGAAAGTCATAGAATCTGTTTCCCTTTCTGTTGACTTCTGTTCTTTGCTGCTTTTAGTTACTCTCCAGATATAGATCAGATGCACAAAAGAAATCAACTTCCAGCATGCTGAATAAACAGTCTCCTAGGGATTACTTTCCCTCTAATCCTTAAACTAGAATCAGTGGGTATCATGAGTGAATATGAATATCCTGTGTGAAATTGGCTCATTTGTGTGGGTTTAGGCAGCTCAGTAGAGAAGCTATACTGAGTGTCTGGCTTATTTTCATGGGGCCTTTCTTCATGAGCTTCAGGTTTTAGGCAGTAGCTATAATTATGATGATTAGTTATAGAAAGTGGTTGTTAACCAACTTGTTCTATTTTACTACCACTTTACTTAAAATCAATTGAGAAAGGAAAAAATACAAGCCATACTTATCTTTAGAGGTTTAGAGAATATATAAACAAAGCCTTGACATTCTTCCCAACCAGAGGCATATTCCCATTATCAAAAAGAATTGAAGCTTCTATCCACAATAGCTGAGATACTTGCTGAGTCCATGGTGCTTGACAGCATTTTCCTTTTGGTGTTCCAAGAAATGTCATTAGTTTCCCCAAAAGTGTTCTATGGCTAAATGAGTGAATCAATGATTTAATGTCAAACAGATTCGATTACTGCAAGATTACCTCTCAGAGACTTTGATGTGCTCAGAGATGTGGTCTGGCTTCCCCAACAGGGGAGTATGAATGGGTACACCATGGACAAATAACTTTGGGATACTGCCAGGACACCTTGCAGAAGGCTGGTGCTCCAGAACATAATTTCAAAAATGTCATACATGATAGACATGGAGCAGCACCACCCAGATCTCCTTTCAAGGTAGGACTTGCTACCAAGGTACAGGGAATGTTGTCACAGACCATCTTCAGCTGTCTGCTTCTTCAGAATCTGCCTCAGCTGAAAAGAGCCTCCTTGCCCTTCTATGAGCAAACCATCTGGTGGCTGGGCAAAGTGTGTATAAGGGACCCATCCTCTTGTCTAACCCTGACAACACATGCTTCTTACACAGCTACTGAGCAGGCTGGCCCAGGCTTTGTCAGCTGTGCATTGCTGTTTGACTTCCCCTCTGTCCAATCTTGCTTCATCTCTTTTCACAGGTGCTGATCCCTAGTAAGTATCTTGTACCCCAGACTCTGTCTCAGCATCTGCTTCTATAAAGCCCAATGAGGGACATTACTTAAACTATGTGAGATTACTGTAGTTTATAAATGAGGATCTTAATGCAATGGACTGAATGTTTATACACCCCTCACGCATATATTGAAAACTAATCTCCAATTTCATCCCCCCAAATTGGGATAATAGTAAAATATCTTCATAGGATTTGAGTGAGGATTAAATGAGATGTTATAAATTCTCAAGAACAGTGCCAGGGACATTTTGAGGGCTATAGGCCATTAGATGTTATTGTTGCTGAGGCAAAGTATATGAACCTGTTACATTTTAAATAGATCGTCCTGGAGAGGTAGTCAGGGGCAGACGATGCAGGCTTTGTCCAGCCCTCTCAGATCAAAGAATTCCCTCTCATGACATAGAGGATGTGAGAGGAGAGGGGGTGGATTTATTTTAACAACAATAATGTGATCCCATTCACTCTGCAACCACCATCATCCACCTTGGGAGGAACTGAAGCACTCAGCTAAGCCACTACTGAACTTCTGACCCACAGAAGCTAGGACAATAAGTGTTTATGGTTTTACACCAGTAGGTGTTGGAGCAATTTGTTTCATAGCAACGGAAAATTACAGGAGTCTGGGTTGTTTAGCTTTGTATCATCCTTTGTATCATCCTTACTTTCTATCTACCAAGTACACTGTAATACAAATATTCTTAGAAATCATTCTTCATATAATACTGGGAACATCTATTCCTATAGTTGTGAGATCACACAAAGTATTTTTCTATTCATGTTTGCCTCAAGAAGATTAGAGAGCCACAGTAGGTAAAGAGCAACTCCACAGAGGGACCCTTTTTTTTCCCCCTGTACGTTTACTTAAAAAATTTTTTTAATTTAAATTCAACTTAATTAACATAGACTGCCTTATTAGTTTCAGAGGTAGAATTCAGTGATTCATCAGTTGCATATAATACCCAGTGTTCATTACTTCTAGTGTCCTTCTTAATGCCCAGCACCCAGTTATCCCATCCCCCTACCCACCTCCTCTCCAGCAACCCTCAGTTTGTTTCCTACAGTTAAGAGTCTCTAATGGGGGCGCCTGGGTGGCTCAGTTGGTTAAGCGACTGCCTTCGGCTCAGGTCATGATCCTGGAGTCCCTGGATCGAGTCCCGCATCAGGCTCCCTGCTCGGCAGGGAGTCTGCTTCTCCCTCTGGCCCTCCCCCCTCTCATGTGCTCTCTCTCATTCTCTCTCTCTCAAATAAATAAATAAAATCTTTAAAAAAAAAAAGTCTCTAATGGTTTGCCTCCCTCTCTGTTTTCCTCTTATTTTATTTTTCCTTCCCTTCCCCTATGTTCATCTGTTTTGTTTCTTAAATTCCACACATGAGTGAAATCATAGGGTATTTGTCTTTCTCTGACTGACTTATTTTACTTAGCATAACACCCCCTAGTTCTATCCATGTCATTGCAAATGGCAAGATTTCATTCTTTTTGGTGGCTGAGTAATATTCCATTATATATATATATATATATACACACACACACACACACACATACACACACACACCACCTCTTCTTTTTCCATAGTTTGGCTATTGTGGACATTGCTGCTATAAACGTTGGGGTGCAGGTGCCCCTTCGGATCACTATGTTTGTATCCTTTGGATAAATACCTAGTAGTGCAATTGCTGGGTTGTAGGGTAGCTCTATTTTTAACTTTCTGAGTAACCTCCATACTGTTTTCCAGAGTGGCTGCACCAGCTTGCATTCCCATCAACAGTGTAAGAGGGTCACAGAGGGACTCTTAAATGACCAAAGAGGAATGACAGCCAGAGCTGAGTGGAATTCATCCTAACTACCTCAGTCAAGGCCAATCTGCAGCAGACAAAGTGAAATTCACTGCTTAAGAGAATCCTGTTTCCAGGTTACACTGCCCAGAAGGAAGGGAACTGTAGTGGCTCAGGTGAGTGGCTGTCTCAGGTTCTCCCATGAGGTTGCAGTTAAGAGGCTGACAGGGCTTCAGTCATCTGAAGACTTCACTGGGGCTGGAGGATCCTTTTCCGAAATGGTCCCCTCATGTGGTGCTGATTGTTGGAAGGCGTCCTCGGTTCTTCCCAATGTGGGATGATGGTGGCTAGATTCCCTCACAGGGAATAATTAGAGAGAGAGAGTAAGGTGAAAGCCTCAATGTCTCTTGTAACCTAGCCTCAGAAATCACACATTGTCATTTCTGCAATATCTTATTACTTACACAGGTCAGCTCTACTTAATGTGGCAGAGTACAAACAAGGGTGTGATACCAAGGACTTTGGGAGACATCTTGGTTGCTGACTACCACCATCCAAAGAAATTGTGATGGAATTCAAATAGAGTCAAGGAAGGTAGACCACGGTGGCTAGACTGTGGGCTCCATAAGTAAGGTTGGAAAAAACTGGTATGGAATTGTCCATGGAGGGCTTAGTTTCTCACCAGTGGTGCAGCCCATGTAAACTTCTCAGGAGGAATTTAGGCAGGCAGGCTTGGAACTGGTACTCATAGGGGACATGGCTCAGGGTAATTTCCTGTCAACCTTGGTGTGGGATCTTTTCATTCTTCTCTTGATAAATCTTGGTAGTTACATTTAGTATGTTATTCCTCTTGCTCATTTCAAAATGTGCCTAATTTTCAAAGAATTCCCATTCTTTTTTAAAAAATGGTATATATTTTTTATTGCTCCAATGCTTCAGTAACCCTTTGGAAAACTTTTCTTGTTCCTGCCTTTCTTTACTAACAATAATACAACCTAAGGAAAGGAAATTTCATTCTGAGTGTTTATCTCTAGACTTCTTTTTCATTATTTGCTCCTGAATGCTCCTGTTCTTTTAAGGGATCAGCCTTTCATCTTTGTGTAACCAATGCTTTTTCCAGACCTGGCACATAGTAGGTACTGAATTAATGTATGCTGCTAAAATATATTTGAATAGTAAAGGTCACTGAACATAGAAATACATTCTGTATCTTATCCCCTCTGCTGCCTGCAGAGCCAGTGAAGCCATTTCTTTAAAATAGCTTATTTTTAATTGCTTCACAGTTATACCTTTATATATATTTTTTCTTTTTTGGTTAACTTAGCTGAAAATGCCCCTTTCTTCCATAGTATAAGATGATTATCACAATTAGTGTTAATGATCTTCTTCCCCATGTCCCTTCTTCCACTTTGTCTTGGAGGAATTTTCTTGGTGATTTTCCATCCATTTCAGACTTCATGGTATGGGTGGTGGGTGGGCTGGGGGTGAATATTGATAGATCTATGTAAGGGGTATAATTAGGGTGGTGGTTTTGTGACCCTAACTCTCCCTTCTTTTTTGAAGAGGCTATCAAAAACACATCAGTTACTTATCCTTATGACAAAAGAGTAAAAACCTAACTCAAGAAAAGATAAGAAATTTATAGTGTCCCATGGAACTCATGGATAAAAAGGCAGTCAGATCTCTTGAAGGAAGTGGAAACAGGTACTGGGAAACTAACAGTACTCACCTTCTTCCTCTCCTCTCTTTTTATCTATGTACAGATTGGTTTCCTCTTCTCTTCAATCCTATGGCCAAGTATGGCCACTGAGTTAGCTGGGTCCTCTGGACGGAGACCTTGAGATGGAGTTAGGAGCATAAGAGGTTTGTTGGGATGTAAGACCTGTGAAAGAGAAAAGGAAGAGGAAGCTGGATTGGGCGGGGGAAGTTTTCACAACATGATGCAGGCCTGACACCCTGCTACAGGAGAGTGGGGAGGAAGCAGGATCCGGCAGGAAGAGCCTCAGGCCATGATGCAGACACGAGGGGAGCTCCAGAGTGAAGATTATCTGTTAGAGGTGTTCCATGTTGGCAGAAACGTCCAGGCTTCAGTACCCTGTAGTGCTTAGTCATTAGGTAGGAGTTGCCTGGAATCAGGTTGGCCTGGGCTCAAAAGTTGAGGCAGATTCTGCAGGTGTTAACGACTGGAGGCTGTCAGCTGACTCTACTCTTGCGCTTCCTGACTCCAGGTCTTTCTTGAACTGAGAAGTGAATAGTATACTTCCATGGCTGCCATGGTCACCAAGAAATCAAACTTCCCTTGCTGTGAGCATCTCCGTAGAGAGTTTACCTGTGGGAGGGCCTGTGTGTATCTGCCCCCCAAATTACCAAGGGAGGGTTTGGGCCTAGGAGGGTGGGTTCATCTTTTACAAAATGGCCTCTGGGGCCCACTGCTGTGGTTAAGAAGATGAGGGGCTGGGAATTTTCTCCAGAAGATATTGTCCTTGTAAAGCTGGTTAAAATTTGAAGGTTGGAGGTCACCAAATAGAGGAACATGTTCACCACTTTATCCAGTTGGTGCCAAAAGGCATGATGAAGCATATTTTTAAAAGAGAACCTATTTTTTTCTTTTTGTAACCTCATTAGAAGAAAGCATACTTCTGTTCAGATGTGTTACTTTGAGATAATAATCTTACAGAAAATTATCTTTGACTTTTTGTTTAATTGCTTCAATCATAAATAGTCAGTTCTTCTATTCCTGGCCCATGTCTCCCTCTTAGAATTTTTCCATGATTCTTTTGACCCATTCTATTCAGATTTATATCATTCATCATGCAAGGGAGAACAGAGGTAAATTAAATGTAAGTATTGGTAGAAATATGTAATGGGAAAGCAATACCACATTCCTGGAGGAATTGCAGAGATTTTTGAGAATTTGAAAGATGTCACCATTGAGAATTTGGAAAGATGCAGGAGTAGTGCCTCCCACCACATCCCCATTCGACCCTCCAATTTGGCCTGTGCGAAGACGGAGGGATCTTGGAGAATGACAGTGGATTATCATGAGCTTAACCAGATGGTGCCTAAAGTATCAGTTTTAGATAGTGATACTCTTTGGAGCATTTGGCAAGCCTCTATAGGTGAATCATAGTGCAGACTTTTAGGAATTTTGGAGCAAAGCCTGGCCATCATATGCAGATAACTACTCTCTTTTTGAGAAACAACTCTAGGCCTGCTACTGGGCCTTAGTAGAGACTGAGCATGTAACCATGGGCCACTAAGCTACCATGTGACCTGAGCTGCTCAATATGAACTGGATGCTCTCTCTCTGACCCACCACATCATGAAGTTGGGCATGCACAGCAATATTCAATCAACAAATGGAAATGGTATGTATGTGATTGGGTCTGAGCATGTCCAGAAGGCACATGAAGAATGGCCCACAGGCCCATGGTCCCCACTCCTGCTGTACTTCCTTCTCTCTCCCAGCCTGCCTCATGGGGAAGTTCCCTTTGATAGTTGACAGAGGAAGAGAAGAATGGATTACAGATAGTTCTGCATGATGTGCAGACACCACCCAAAAGTAAACAGCAGAAGCACTAAAGTCCCTCCCTGGGATATCCCTGAAGGATAGTGGTGAAGGGAGATCCTCCCAGTGGGCAGAATTTCAGGCAATATGCCTAGTTGTTCTCTTTGCTTAGAAGAAGAAGTAGCAAGATGTACATTTATAGACTGATTCATGGGGTATGGCTAATGGTTCAGTTGGATGGTCAGGGACTTGGAAGAGACATGATTAGAAAATTAGTGACAAAGAACTCTTGGGTAGAGGTATGAGGATAGACTTCTCTGAATGGGCAAAAACTATGAAACTGTTTGTGTCCCATGTGAATGCTCACAGAGAGTGACCTCAGCAGAAGAGGATTTTAGTATCAAGTGGATGAGATGACCCATTGTGTGGATACCAGACTCTCTCCCTTGTCTTCACCCAATGGGCTTACGACAAAGGTGCCATAGTGGCAGACATGGAGGTTACGCCTGAGCTCAGCAGCAAGGACCTCCACTCACCAAGGCAGATCTGGCTAGGGCTACCACTGAATGCTCGATCTGCCAGCAGCGGAGACCAACACTGAAACCCTGATATAGCACCATTTCCCACAGACAACAGTGAGGTGGCAGGATGATTATGTTAGACTGTTTCCATCATGGAAGGGACAGCATTTTGTTCTCACTGGAATACACACTCTGAAAACAGATTTGCCTTCCCTGCATGCAGTGCTTTTGCCAAAACTACCATCCATGGATTCATACAGTGGCTTATCCACCATTATGGTATTCCACACAGCATTACTTCTCATCAAAGAACTCACTTCACAGCAAAAGCAGTGCAGCAATGGGCCCATTCTCAGGGCATTCACTGGTCTTACTGTGTTTCCCCACCATCCTGAAGCACATGGCTTAGCAGAATGTTGGAATGGCCTGTAACTGAGTCTACAGTGCTGGCTTAAGTAACAATACCTTGAGGGCTGGGGCAAGGTTTTCCAGAAGGCCGCATCTGCTCTGAATCAGGATCCAATATATGGTGTTGTTTCACCAATAGCCAAGATTAACAAGTCCAGGGATCAAGGGGATGAAATGGGAGTGACAAAATTCACTCTTCCCACTATTGACTCACTAGCAGAATTTTGTTTCCTTTCTCACAACTCTATTGTCTGCTGGCCTAGAGTTCCAGAAGGAAGAATCCAGAGGCTTTCACCAGGACACACAACGATCTTATTGAAATGGAAGTTAAGACTGCCACCTGGCCACTTGGGCTTCTCATGCCTCCAAATCAATAAGCAAAGAAAGAAGTAAGTGAGTGGGATGACTGATCCTGACTACCAGGGGAAACTGGACTACCACTCATAATGGAGGTAGAAGAGTACATCTGGAATACAGAAGATCTCTTAGGGCATCTCTTAGTATTACCATGTCCTGTGATTAAGATCAGTGGAAAACTACAACCCCATCCAGGTGGGACTACTGATGGTCCAGACCTTTCAGTGATGAAGGTCTGGGTCTCCCTCCCAGGTAAAGAACTACAACCAGCTGAGGCACTTGCTGAAGGCAAAGGGAATATAGAATGGGTAGTGGAAGAAGGTAGTTATAAATACCAGCTACAGGTACAAGGCCTGTAATTGTCGTATTTCCTCCTTATTTTGCTATAAATACATTTGTGAGTGTATGTATGTAGGTACCTATGTCTTTGTTTTCTTTTCTTTCTTATCTCCTTTTCATGTAACAAAAGATGTATTGATTTTATATATCATATACTTAGTATCTAAGTATTGTTAATTTTACATCACAGTAATTAAATTACGGGAGATCAAGGAGAAGAATAAACATCATTCAAGGATTTTACCTCCTTTTCTGGGAAGGGGGTTAGTGCATTTTTTATTTTCTCTCCTCTTCTGGGAAAGGGGTTAGCTGTATCATGTTAATTATGGAATTATGGAATTAATGGAATTGTGGAATTATGATCTTATCATTGTCTTCATTTGGAGATTAAGTACCATTTAAGGAGATACATATGAAGGCCAAGTTGACAGAGGGTGAATTTGTGAATGTTAATTTTATGTGTCAACTTGGCTGGCCATGGGTTACCCAGATGAAACATTATTTCCGGGTGTGTCTGCAGAGATTGTTTCTGAATGAGATCAGCATTTGAACTGGTAGACTCAGTAAGGTAGAGCACACGCTTCATTGTGGGTGGACATCAACCAATCCGTTGAAGACCTGAACAGAACAAAAGGCAGAGGAAGAAGGAATTAACTCCCTTTTTTCCCTGCCTCACTGTGAGCTGGGACATCTCATCTCTTCTGCCCTCTGACTGGGATTTACACCATCAGCTTCCCTGGTTCTTAGGCCTTTGGACTTGGACTGAATTATACCACTAGCTTTCTTGGGTCTCCAGTTTACAGACAATAGATGGCGGGGACTTCATATAATCATGTCAGGCAATCCCTCACAATAAATTTCCTTTTTCACATACACACATATATGTATTCACACAAATGTGTGTGTATGTATATGTATTACATAGATACTATATATTGTACATAGATAATCTGCTATTGGTTCTGTTTCTCTGGAGAACCTTAAGTAAGGAACTAGAAGTATAGTAAGACTCTGGTTGAAAGAAAATAAACCATTGTTAACTAGTTCAAGTAGAAAGTCAGGATTTATGAAAGTGTGCCAAGCTATGTTTTTTTTTTTAAACCCAATAATACACTAATGGTATATTAGTTACCTATTGCTGTGTAACTAACTGCCACAAACTTAATGGCTTGAGCAACACAAGTTTATACTCTCACAGTTTCTGTGGGTCAAGAATCTAGCTTCAGATGAGCTGGGGCTCACGGGCTACAATCAACAAGTCAGCTGGGGCTCTCACTTAAAGCTCAGGGCCTTCTTCCATCCTCACTTGGTTGTTCATTGGCAGAATTCAGTTCTTTATAGTTGTAGGACTGAGGTCTCAGCTCCTAGAGGCCACCTCACTCTATGGGAAGTTCACAGTGTGATATTTGCTTTCTTCCTTGTTTTTAAGGCTTCTTCACCCTATTAAGACAGACCCACCAGAGATGATATCCCTTTTAACTCAAATTGATATAGGGCCTTAATTACATCTGTACAATGCCTTTTGCTATATAACATAAAAAATCATGGTAGAGATATCTCATATTCATGGGTCCTTCTCAAGGAGGAGGGTGTTATACAAGTGGACACCAGGGACAGCAAGTTTGGGAACCATTTTAGAATTCTGTTCGCCGCAAACGGACCCAGTCTGAATGCTGGAAAACTGACAAAATCCCCTTCCCTTCTATCTTACCTCTTCTCTATGACAATCTACTCCCCTCAGATTCTCCAAATTATCAAGGAAGGGCTCTGGCCTAGCTGGGTTGGATGCCCAATTCTGGTTCCATCAACTATGGCCAGGGGCATGGTTTCATGTATAAAATGGCTCCTGAGGGCTCACTGGTGTGGTTGGGAAGCCAGGGGTGGTGGGCTGGGAAGATGCCCCCAAGGGATTCACCTCCTGCTTGTCTCTTATTCCAAAAGAGGACTTTCTTCTGGAGGGTGGGGTACAGCAGAGAGTGAAAATGACCCTGGGTAGGAATGAGAGTGCTTGTGATCTCTTTTATGGCACTCTAGAATTTGCCCAGAAAGAAACTCCTCCTAAAACTAGGCGGTGTGTTCTTGCATGCCACATTCAACAAATCTAAACAATGCAAAACTGAAATAAAAATTTATCTAGAATGATAGCGGAGGAATGGGGAGTGACTGTTGATGGGCATGAGGTTTTCTTTTGAGGATGATGAAAGCGTTCTAAAACTAATTTATGTATATTCCAGTACGGACTATAGAAATGGCCTAGAAATTGGGGCACCTGGGTGGCTCAGTCGTTAAGCGTCTGCCTTCGGCTCAGGTCATGATCCCAGGGTCCTGGGATCGAGCCCCACATCGGGCTCCTTGCTCGGCGGGAAGCCTGCTTCTCCCTCTCCCACTCCCCCTGCTTGTGTTCCCTCTCTCGCTGCCTCTCTCTCTGTCAAAAAATAAATAAAATCTTAAAAAAAAAAAAAAAAAAAAGAAATGGCCTAGAAATGATGAGCAACCTCAGCCCCAGACCCAGATCTCTTAATACTCACTCAGTTAAAGATGGGGTTTTTGGGGTAATGGCTTATTTCAAGTTTGGGTCATGGAAAGTATCAGATGTCTTGTGTCACAGAGCTAGAGTTCATGAATTAATGGGATCATGTGATAGGTTTGGCCAGTTTAGCCCCTTCACATTGGCTACAGAGTTGTGGGTTCTGGCTTGGCCATATATGTCCTACCCAAGGGAGTAAAACAGAGGAAACCTTTATTACTTAGGCCCCTAGAAAGTCCTGCAGATGATGCTGGAGGCTGGGGTTGGAAGTGCTGCTTGTGCCTGCTGGGTCACTGTGGACGGCCCTGTAGTTATACTGTACCTTTCCGGTGGTGGTGTGTGCCTTTTCTGACATATTTTACCCTAATTCTGTTCCTCCCATTCCCCACTTCATGGAGTTTTACTATCTCAGATACACTGTACAACTGTTTGTGTGCTATGGCCCTTTGAAGGGCCACAGACCATAGTAATATCTAAGATTTTTTCACCTTCCCCTAACCCCACAAGGATCATTTTTTGGCTTCCAGGGGTTGATATCACACACGCTGTGCACACTCTAGTCCATTTGTGCTGGAAAGTATGGAGAATGTGGACATTTGTAAACTGGTAAGACATGGAAGTCCAGAAAGGGCCAAGGCAAATATACTCCATTATTGGGAATCAAAGCTAAATCTTCTCAGGTTGGGACCTTGGGTCACTATGACAAAGGAACAGCAAGATAGATTTCAGGCCCTTATCTCCCACGGGTGCTGATGCTCAGAGGTCTTGAACCACAGGTATTGACTCTGAATATATCTCCTGCATGTAATGCCCATGTCAGGGTCAGCTTCCTGGGAACACATGTGTCCCAACTTGAGTGTGTTGTTGACTTATTATTGCTGAGCACTGTGGCAGTGGGCAAAACCTTATCACCATGAATACCTGCTGGATCTCTTTCATTGCCCTCCAGAGCCACTCTCCCCTGCTCTGTGCTCAGAGAGAGACTGACCGCATGGATTGCATCAATGAGTCCCTTGCCTCTGGTTTCCTGAGAGGCTTGGCTAATGCAAGGCAATGTGGTGGGGGTTAGGTGGTGAGGTTAGAGTATTTGTTCTCCCAGTTCCTCCCCTCTCAGGTCATAGAAGTCTGCCTACGTGTCTCTAGAAAGGCCTCCCTTCTGTCAGCTGGACCTGTCTATAGTTCTCACTCTCGGTTCCAATAGTTACCTCCTCTCCTTGGCTTCTCCAGGCCTAACGCTCGTAATAACTTCCTGCTCTTGCTAGCCCTAGGGGCATCACATTATCTCTGTGCTTCTCCCAGTTCTGCTCACCTCTGTAGTAGTCCATTTTTTGAACTCTCCTAAAATTACTCCGCTCGCAGATGACACATTTCCTGCTGGGAACCTGGCTGACAGACCTAATGCAGTGACTTGAATTAGGAACAGTGTTTTGAAATCTGGGTAAACATTTCAGTGGGTAAAGGTCAAGTGGGATGTGTGTGCTTGCAGGAATAGTAGGAAGAAGGAGATTCGGGTGATGAATGTAAGAAGACGGGTTTTGAGGGGTACAGTCTTGAAGGCAGTAGAGTATAAAAGTCTACATTTTTCAGGGGTTGGGAGAAGTATTGTACAGTGCTGTGAGAAATGAATGTAATGCAGTTCATAAAAGCACATGCTGTAACTACCAAGATGTTATCACAAGGAGGTGCTTAAGAGATGGCTAGATTGTTGCAATGCTACATGGTAGCATGGTAAAGTTAATGTTTTGTAGAAGAAATGAACACTTGAGTGTTTTCTCTGTGCTAGAGTGCTGACATAACACTGCACTTAAGGAGACAAGTCTGTTGATTTTGCATTCTTCAGTTTACGAAGCCCATGAATTTGCCACAGGATGGTGCATTTTGCTTTGGAACTTAAGAAAAAAACATCATCAGAATAGTCCTCTATGAGGACTCCTGTCTGAATATATCTTCTGCATGCCAATGTAAACCTTTGAGGTTTGTCCTGCCCTTTGATTATTATGAACAAATTCTTGTAGGTCATAAATTTCTTATACAAATTTTCATTAATCCCCACTGGATATTACAATTAAAGGATTAAACATGGGTTCCACACATGGACACAACCCACACACCCAGTTTCTTAGTGGTCTCTCTAGTTTCTCCTGTGATCAATAAGCTAATGCATACCACCTTAAGTTTTGATTATTCTTTCCATCTATGAGATCTAAAATCTTGGTTATGCTCCGTTTTGCAAACGACATAGACAGCTTAGCCAAGCATGTTCCTCTAGAATTCCCACCAAGGCCAGGAAGATGGCCCAGGAAGATGCTTACAAATTTGAAGGACCCCAAGTAGATCCTTCTGCCCCAAAATATGTCTCTAATAGCTTGTATTGTGTCTGAAGTACTCTCTCTTAGAGTTAGTCCTTCAAGTCATGGATTATTTGGGGTCTTGAACCCCAGAATAAATTCCTCAAAGCTCTTTTGCCAGTAGATATTTACTTTTTAAAGGCTAACAGAAACCTACTCAAACTAGCTCTAAAACTAAAGACAATTTTATCCAAATGATACAAATGTTTCACAGAACACAAGGGTACAAAGCAGCTTGGGAATTGGTTCTTAGTAATTTTTTGGTTTCTATAGAATTCCTAACTCCAAGGCAACTTCTCTCTGAGGCTGTGTGCATTCTCATTTCTGCTATTCCCTACTGAGAAGAGAGTGAGGCAGACATACAGAGGGACCTTCTCTGCGTTGGCCCTCTCATGGAAGGAAATGGCCACTTCAACTCTGTGCCCACTTCAGTCCAAGGGTCAACAGGGCCTAATGTTTCAGAATCTCAATTCCATATCCCCATGAGAACATGGTTGGCTCAGCTCTGGTCAGGGGTCCACCCCTGGACTGGGGAATGAGGCCACATGGTAGCTGCCCAGCCATGTGTGCCACTGGATCAGGCATCCATAGAAGGGGACATGCAAGGCAGGTCTTCCAAGAGTGTGGGGAAACAGTGTAGAGACATGGGAATCTCTTTTACAACATTATGAGGACAGATACCTATTAACCAACTCCTCTTATCTGATGGCAGGGCCCTCAGATTAAAAATGTGCTTTTGAGGCACCCGCCCCTTTGCCAGCTTTCAGTGCTGGAGATAAGGCAACCCTGGATGGTCTCATGAAACGGACAGGAAAGGAGTTGCTGGGGTTGAGAAGTGGGGGTGCACACGGAGGAAAATGATCACGTTTTGGAAAGCACTCTGGCAGGCTGTATGTAATCAGCATAATACCTAAGTCTTTTTTTTTCTTTTTCCTTTCTTCTCCATTTTTTTTTTTTAACTTGAAAGAGACCTTGTAAATTTAGTCCAGTCCCTTGTTCTCTTTTCCAGCTGAAAATGAGGTTCATGGAGGTTATAATGATCTGCCTGGGGTTACAAAGCTAGTTAGGATCCTGGCATTTATTTCTGCCCCTGACTGCTGGTCCTTCATGCTACCTCTGCCCTGCTATCTCCAATCCTGCATTTTCTTTAACTTGACATCCTTATCTGACCTCTCAGTTAAACTGTGTTATGGAAGAAATCACTCACAAACCCCCAAGAACCATTTGTGAACAAGCTACAGTAAATATTTCTTGGGAATTTCCCTCCGGTTAAAAAAGCAGCCTCAAGTTTCTCAAGCTTAGTAGCTCAGCAACTAAAAAGTAATGTTAATACCACCAAAGGGCTTAAAAGCAAATTGTGGAAAAGGGGAAAAAATAATTTGATCATAGTTGATAAAGACAGTCCTGGTATGACAGGGAAGCTTTAGTACATTCCTCCAGGGGTCTGGCTTGGTCTGAACCTTGTGTGCACAGAATTAGTGACTTGTAGAGTTACCCAGTAACATCTTATATTTGCCAAGACCTTGATTAATGTTTAAAGAATATGGGCAATGGTACATGCTATTCTTTGCAAAATTGCTGCTACTGAGTGAAATGGGTCAGCTTTTCCCTCAAAGAGCTTCATTCCTCCTGTATGTTACCAATAATAACACCTAACATTTAGTGAACACTTCCTATGTGTTGGGTTCTATCCTAAGTGTTTGATATCTCTTCTAATCCTCAAAACAACCTTAAAAGGTGTATGTATTTTTCCCATTTTCCTGGCTAAGAAGAAATTAAGCCTTAGAAATGTTGTGACTTGCTCTGGAACAAGCAGAGAATAAAGGGCAGAGTGAGGATTCAATACAGGTCTTTATGTCCCTAAAAACTGTTCCTTTACTCACATTAGTATGATGCCTCTTTAGGTATATTTAGGTAGAACCAGCATATTTTACGCTTGGTAGTTTTCAATCGGAAAGCAGGGGTTAAACATTTATTCTTCAAAAATTTCCCAATCCTCATCCTGCACCCCCTCCCAACAAGAATGACCTAAAAGCTGCAAGGGTTAGACCAAACTGTGAAATGGGCTTAGTGTATGAGGACTTTTATTTGGGATATGAAGTCAAAAAACAAGAGGAATAAGAATTGCTCATTTAGAATTTCAGATACTGTCTCTTATCAGTGTAATTCTAGTCTCTCCCACCAGAGGGCAGTTATCACATAAAAATATGAAACCCCTCCTGGCTTCACTTTCAGACCACCAAGTCCCATCACATCTGGATTTAGTTTTACAGATCAGTACAGATCCTGAGAACTCTGCTGCTTTCAAGTCTGAAGCTAATATGTCATGCCTTGCTTTTTTTTTTTTTTTTTTTTTTTTTTGCCTAGCAACTGAAACGAGCTTCTGACATCTTAGAAACCATCTCTTCAAATGGGAATGTTAATACAGGGCCAAAGACAGATGCTGGTATGTGTCCTATTTTCGAGGTAAAAATCTTGTACCAAATACTCAGGACAGTCAAAAGCATTCCTCTGTGTCCAAGAGTTTATAATTTATTTCATTTAAATACCATCTGGGTTTCAGTAACCTGTATTGCTCCAGAAAACTGGATTTATATGCTTTTTCATGAGGATTCTAAAGATTAGCAGAGAAAAAAGATTGAAGTTCTTGATAGACAACAAATAACTTTTCAAGTGTCCAGCCTATGATCTAGAGAGGCAACTAGAAACACTTCTATTTATTGATCACTTAGTACAATGCCTTATAGAGAAAATGCTTTATGGCCTGAATCAAATCCAATCTTCCCGACATCCCTGGGGGGTATGTTTTGTTATTATACCCATAGTAGAGATGAAGAAATTGCAATATACTCAGGTGAAGTAACATGCCAAAGGATACACCCTTATTCCATGTTCTTAACCACCATGAAGTAGCAGATCTGTAAGAGATGAGATGGGTCCAAGTACAGACACTTGGTTCAAGATCAAGGTCCACTGGTGCTCAGAAAATCAATGTCAGGAAAAGGAGGATGAGGTGGGGTGGGTAGGCTACCTGTCTGCTCTCACTGGCTGCACTGCAGGTTACACTGAGTCCAAGGCACAGCTGCTTGAGCGATGGTTACAGATCATCATTCCTTGGCAGGCCATGATCCCAGTGCTGTTTTAACTCAGAAGGCAGGCAGTCTGGCAGGATCCTGGCTAGCAGGTGGAGGGCATAGAAACTAGTATCTGTGCCTACAGAAAGAACAGGTGGGCTCTAGAGGGGTACCCTGGCCCTAGCCATGGGGTTAAGATTCAGGACAGGATCCAGGCTGTAAGAAGGACTGTGGAAGTTGGCAGGGAAGAAAGCAATGAGAGGAGAAAATCTTGGCCAATGTTCAGCTTTACAAATTGGGCTAACTCCAAGAGTAGGAAGGGCTGTGATTGGAATCTGGTTG
Organism: Leptonychotes weddellii; assembly: GCF_054177405.1. NCBI lineage: Eukaryota > Metazoa > Chordata > Mammalia > Carnivora > Phocidae > Leptonychotes > Leptonychotes weddellii. Next base: position 36,564,968 of record NC_138375.1, read on the forward strand.
GAGACTCAAGAGGGCAGGCAGATACCCGGTTTTGTGGCTATGCCACAGGGTCTGGGGAGGTTGACTTCACTGTAACAGTGAGGTGAGGCTATTGATGAGTCATCTGCCTTGGTTACAGTGGATTCAGGAGCAGGAGCAGGAGCAAGGACGAGCCTCAGAGTGGGTGCCTTGGTGAACCCGGCAAGAAGGACTTGAGGAAGGCAGAGTAAACATAGTGGGAATTCATTCCAAATCTGAACTCCTGCCCCTAACATGTCCATTCTTGTGCCAGATAAACCTGAATCTAGGATAACACTCTCATCAGGAGACATAAGTGGTCTCTTCAGACTTGTGGACCTGAAGGGTCATGAGCACATTAGAACCAATTGAATGAGTAGAATCTTTCAAAGCTTTTCTCCTTCACTAGTTTTTTTTTTTTTTTTAAAGATTTTATTTATTTGACAAGAGAGACACAGCAAGAGAGGGAACACAAGCAGGGGGAATGGGAGAGGGAGAAGCAGGCTCCCCGCTGAGCAGAGAGCCCGACATGGGACTCGATCCCAGGACCCTGGGATCATGACCTGAGCCGAAGGCAGACGCTTAATGACTGAGCCACCCAGGCACCCCTCCTTCACTAGTTTTTGAACCACCGGCTCTATGTCCCATGATTCCTAGCATAGTACCTAGCTTAATAATGTGTAAAACTAGACCTAGGAGTTTAGAACTAAGGTTCCAGGTGAACCTCATCCCTAGCAAGTACAGGACAATTATTTTCAGCTGAAGATATATGGGCATTCTACAGGGAGAAGGAGTATTGACCCTTAAAGGAAGGACATCAGAGCATCAGCAGTAAGATGAGGTTGAGGGCATCTGTATAGTTTCCTGTGACTATTGTAACAAATTACCACAAACTGCCTAGTTTACCAATAGGTGTTTATCTTCCCCCAGTCCTGGAGGCCAGCAGTCCAACGGCAGGGCTGCCTCCCTCTGGAGGCTCCAGGGGAGAATCCGTTCCTTGCCTTTTCTAGTGTCTAATGGCTTCTGGTATTCCTTGGCTGTGACCTCAACACACACCTCACAAACTCTAAGACCAGCATCTGCAGTCTTTCTCTGCTTCATCTTCTCTGTGCTCTGCTTTCCCGTGTGTGTGTGTGTGTGTGTGTGTGTGTGTGTGTGTGTGAAATCTCCCTCTGCCACTCTCTTATAAAGACACCTATGGTGGCATTTGGAGCCCAGGATAATCTCCTCATATCAACACCCTTAATTTAATCACAACTGTAACATCTTTACCAAGTAAGGGAACATTTATAGATTCCAGAGATTAGGCCATGGACATCTTTTGGAGGGCCATTATTCAGCATCTCATTATTATATTATTATAGCATCTCAGCTGAAAGAAATAGCATGGGGGGGGTGCGAAGCAGAAGGAGTGTTTGGAGGACAGCAGAGTAGTTAGTCTAGAGGATAGGGATCATCCAGAGCAATACTCCCTACCTATATTTTTGGTCCTTTTGGTGGAGACCAAAGAGTTTGGAACATATGATGGAGAAAATCCTATAAATGTAGGTTTAGACAGAATTAATCAAGATCAGATTGTACAACGGCAAGAGTTTTCACATGAGAGAGCCTAAAACCACCGCAGGTACTTGATCAGAGGAAGGACCCTGTGATCCAATCAGTGTCTTAGGAAGACTGCGTTCTCCAGCCTTTCAAACCCTGTTAAAATGTATTTGTGCTTATTATGGCTCCCATCTAAAGTAAAATCCTTAATAGCCATAAGGCTAACATTGCAGAGCTGAATCCAGCCTACAAGATTGCAGTGAGGTCTGATCAAATCTCCCTTCAAATATCTTGGGGTCCCTGTAGGCAGGGGTACATGTTGCAACTTGGCTGTCACTTTACCTCCTTCCAGACTGCTGCTATGGTCTGTTGTCATTTCATGACTGCTTCTCTGGGCAGCCAAGGCCCTAGACTCTGGTTTACCCAAAGCATGTGTACAGTACCTTTCTTAATTCCCCCAAAGCCTAGTTGATACCAGGCTGCAATGTGGAACAAAACCTTATTCGTGACTTTAGGATGACAGAAGGAAAATTCTTTAAAAGAAATGTTTAGGGGCGCCTGGGTGGCTTAGTCAGTTGAGCCTCTACCTTCAGCTCAGGCCATGATCCCAGGGTCCTGGGACTGAGCGCCACCGCAGGCTCCCCGATCAGCAGGGAGTCTGCTTCTCCTTCTTCCTCTGCCCTTCCCCCACTGTTTGTGCTCTCACTCTCTCTCAAATAAATAAATAAAATTTAAAAAAATGTTTAAAACAGGATATTGGCCATCCAGTTCTCAGCTCTATCAGCCATGCCCCCCTCAGAAAGCCTTGCTAACCAGTTGTCTCCTTTCCATCAGACTAATGGGCAATTTTCTTAAAAGCATCTAATTAAAACAAAACAATCCTTTGAGGCCTTATGTCAGCCTCTAGGGAATTCTTTCCATCCCCTCCCACCTGGCTCCTTGAAATTGTAGTCTGAAATTGTAGTCATTCCCCAACCCACTGCAGTTTAACTTCTGCCCCTGCCTTGCCTCTGACTCTCCCCTTAGTTAAGTCAAAGACACCCTTAATGCTAAATTCTATGCTCCCATTCTTGTCTTCCTTAACCTCATCAGAGTTTGACAGAAGCCATACTGTTCGGCCTTGTTGCACTTCTCAGTTCCCTACCTACTCAATGTCTCACCGTGGCCACAGAAGGAAAACCGGTTGAGACCATCACAATCTCTCTGCAGAGAAGCAATTCACCCCACAAAGATGGTAAACTACCTTCCTTAATAACGTAAAATGTTAACTGTTTTCCATACCCTGGGTTGTGACCAATTTGGGGGTTGTGAAATCAACTTAGTGAGTTGCAAGTCTCACTGTTAAGCGCAGTGGAACTGAATAGAGACCATCAGAGTGGATCACAGTACTAAAGCTAAGTGTTTTGTGCCTAGGATGTGCATATGTGTGCTCAATGGGTGGGGATGCTAACCAAATTTCTTATTGTGGGTCTAGTCAGAAAAGTAAAAAGTAAAAAAGGCACTGATTTGGGTCTTCATGAAGGTAACTCCAATATTCCAGAATAGAACCTAAGTTTTAATTTGGAAACACAAAACAAAAATCTTTCACAAAAATCTTGATTTTGAAGAGATAAAAAAAAATAGTGTTTACTTTAAAATAGGATTCTGGTTCACTCCTAGAGCAACTGGTAAAAATTCAGACAGCTTTGACAATGTTATTTTGTCCCAACAAAAATAACACCAAGGTTCTCCACGATCTGGTTCTTGCTCACCTCTCCAGCCTCCTGTTCCTGCTTCATACTCTGTAGTCTGCATGGCAGCCACACCGAGTCCTCTGCATCCTGCAATCACACAGTTCTGGCTCCAGGCCCTGCCACATGCCATTCCTCAGCAGGGAACACTCCAAGTCCCCCCTTCCCTTCCTTGCCCAAAGCTTCATCTGCCCCACTCTGTTGTCCATCTCATCTCTGAGAGATAACTCTTCCTAGGGAAGCTTTTCAGACTCCAAGCCTTGTTGTTACTGGAATCCCCCAAATAAGCCCCTGTCCATGGGGGTCCAGGTGAGCAATTCATGAAGCCGACTAGAGCAGTCTTTCCCACCTGTTTTATTATTGCACCGTGCCCCCCACCCCCAGGAGTCTTTTAAGACATTTTTCACCTAATGCTCCTCCCTCTCCCCTGTGAAATTTTAATACCGGAGATATACTATGTGTCTGTTTATGTATGTGTGGCCCTTTGGAGGGCCACAGACCATTATCTAATAGCTAAGATTTTACATAATCTTAAATTATATGCATTTTTTTCTCTATAAGGACCAATTTTTGTCCCCTTGTGGGTGATACTGTCCCCACTAAGAATGCATGGAATAGAATAAAACTCTGCTAGTCCTCTTGAGAGAGCTAAGAAAAAAACAGTTCACATTCTTTCCTGATGAGAAGCTTATGTCAAATGCTGAATAGGTGCGGGAAGATAAAGTTAAAGTATAGACTTAGCAAAGAGGCTGACTTTGACCTAACTAAAGGTGGAGTTGGTGGTAGGGCAAAAGTTATTCTGCAGCAATGTGGAGAGTGACCACTGAATCCAGGCTACAAACCCAAGGAGCTGGGCTGTGAGGGGATGAGAATAACTAGCTTACAGGTGACAAAAGGTCTAGGAGGTCTTGTTTTAAAAAGATGAGGCATATTTGACTTTAGGCTGATGGAGCGTGGATACTGAGAGACTGGAGAATACCCAGGAAGGGGTAAGTGGCTGGATGAAAGCCCAGAGGAGGAGGAAGGGAACAAGGGAATCACAGGCAGGGATAAAGGGGTAGAGGAAGATTCTCTCCCTCTGAGATGTCTGGGTGTGAATGTACAAGGCCTCAGGGGAAGTCAGTTCATCGAGAGAGTGAGACCAGGCCACAAGGGAAGACCTGAGGAGTGGAAGACAACTACAGCATCCAATTTGGAGAAATAGGAGAAGCTGATCGAAGTACAGGATGGCCAAACGGCATCAAGGACCAACAGAATAAGAAGTACAAAATCTATAGCAGTGTGATGTCTTTTTTCCATCACTTTCCAGGTGCTGTCTTAGGTGCTGGGGATGCAGCAGTGAACCCTAAGTTTCTGACCTCAAACTGCCATTGTCTGCCTTCCCCAACTGGAATATAAAGTCACAAGGAAGAGAAAATACATTTATAGTATTAGACTGGGTTTGTAGGAAAAAAACCCAGGGAGGATGGACAGTAGGGCAAGTGGTGGGGCAGAAAGACCAGTTTGGAAGCCTGGTAGATTCTCCAAAGGGAGAAAGGGTCGAGGTAGTTGATGATGAGGAGGAGGGCAGTTCAGGGGTGGGCAGGGTCAAAGGGCAGTTTTGGGAAAACATTGAGAGAAGTCTTGGGTGTTGATCAGAAAAGTGGATGCTCATTACTTTTTTTTTTTAAGATTTTATTTATTTATTTGAGAGAGAGAATGAGAGAGAGAGAGCAGGAGAGGGGGGAGGGTCAGAGGGAGAAGCAGACTCCCTGCCGAGCAGGGAGCCCAATGCGGGACTCGATCCTGGGACTCCAGAATCATGACCTGAGCCGAAGGCAGTCGCTTAACCAACTGAGCCACCCAGGAGCCCTGGATGCTCATTTCTAACCCCAGCAACTCACACACACAATCCCATATGGAAACACCTCTCACATCTGGTCCTCCTTGCCTCTTTTAGAGGTTCCTGGAGGCGAGAAACTATAAGATTACTAGACACACTTCCTCTGCCCACCCTAACAGTATCTTTGCAGTATTTTTTTTTAAAGAGTTTATTTTTTTAGAACAGTTTTAGTTTTTAGGTTTTCAGTTTTAGTTTTTTAAATAGGCTTTATTTTTTATAGCAGTTTTTAGAGCATGGTCAGAGGAGGGAGGGATGAACAGGTAGAGCACAGAGATTATTATGGCGGTGAAGCTACTCTGTATGATACTATAATAGTGGATACATGCCATTATAACATTTTTCCAAATCCATAGAATGCACAACGCCAAGAGCAAACCCTAATGTACACTGGGGGTGATCATGGTATGTCAATTTAGAGTCATTAGTTGCAACAAATGTAGCTCTCTGATGGGGATGTTGACAATGGGGGATACCATGCCTGTATGGGGGCAGGGGTTAGATGAAAAACCTCTGTACCTTCTCAGTTTTGCCTTGACTGTTGCAAGTATTTTAAAGCCAAATCCTTAATATCTTATCTATTTCCTGCTACCGGCAGTGAGTTCTATTCTTGACTTACCCCTCAGAGCAGCACTGACGAAAACAGCTCTCAATATTTTATGAGTTGGAGGACATTAAAATATCTAAAAGAGTACATGTGCCCCTCCAGGGCCACCGACCTGTAAAGCGCGGGTCAAAAAAGCTGAGTGTGGACAGCATTATTAAGGCATGTTCTTAAGTACATACCAAAATGTCCGCAGAGGTTTTTAGAGTAATAAAAAGGAGCTAAGGGAGGTCGTTCCCTTCTGTTTTCCGACGTTTAATTTTTTAGACATTTTTCTGTCATTCTAAGAAAATGGATCTATGATTTTTAAGGAAAAGTATTCCTGAGTCTACCCATTCTAGAAAATACTAACCTCTGTGGAGTGGAAGTTTTCTATATCTTAAAACTTCTTGTGCATTTGTACCTTACATACACTGTAGGAATAAAAAGCACAAATGTGTTTATAGTGAAAAGCCAGTCTCCCTCCAGCCCCTGCCTCCCAATCACTGTCACCATCACAGGAGGCAGCTGCTGTTCCCAGCCACATATCTTTCAGAGAGGTTCTATTTATATAAGCAAATACCTACTTACAAAAAAAGCATAAATAGTAGCATATTATATGCTGTTCTGGACTTTTCTTTTTACTAAGCATGTCTTGGAGATCCTTCTGAAGCAATGGGTAGAGAGTTGCCTCATTTTTTTTTTTAATGTAAGTTGAATATAAAGGGTGTGATAGTTAAGAAATTATGTGTCATTTATTTTTGCCAATTTAATAGCAGAGCTACAACTAGATTAATCCTTAGTTTTTTGGGCTTTACTATCAAATAGTTCAACGCTTTAACATTTTTCTCTCCCCTGTGGCTTTATTTTCATTGCTAAGTTCCCCATTCTATGCCTTCCTCAACCCCCATCTGAGGTTTGACATCATTATCTAACTTAGTCATCTGATCTCATTTTTGATGAGTCAGATGTAATAAACCCAGATGACTTGGCTCAGATGTCCCTTAAGGACAAACGATGAAAAGATGAAAAAGAAAGAAAATGTATAGGACAGAGGGCTGAGAGTTGGTTGCATGTCTGAGATTTGAGTATCTGTGTCAATCATAGCTACCTTCATCTCTCCCAGCTTTGCACTTGGAGACAACGACGAATGCAGTCTTAGCTCATATTATAAGATGAGTGCATATCTCTGGACTGTTCTAAGAAGCCACAGTCCCTTAGATCACTGCAGTTCACAAGGACAGACACTCACTCAGAAATTTTTTTTTTTTGAGATTTTATTTATTTATTTGACAGAGAGAGACACAGCGAGAGAGGGAACACAAGCAGGGGGAGTGGGAGAGGGAGAAGCAGGCTTCCCGCCGAGCAGGGAGCCCAATGCGGGGCTTGATCCCAGGACCCTGGGATCATGACCTGAGCTGAAGGCAGACGCTTAACGACTGAGCCACCCAGGCACCCCCAGAGATTTTTTTTTAAAATGCTGTTTCTGATTCTAATTCTCTTTTTCTCTTGAGGCAAGCAAAGCAGACACACTTGCCAAGGATAACTGAGAATGTAAGGACGATCCTTGCCTGGGCAGCTTGAGCAGGCTGTGTGCTAAATGCAACTTCGAACCATGCCCTATAAATAGCTGTTCATTGTCAGCGTGTGTGAAAAGACAAGAGTGGGTGTGTGGTGGTATGATTCAGGCCTAATTAAGTAGTTGCGTCTGCGCAGGGTTACAAGGAGTAGCTGTTCCAACTGATAATCTAGTCAGTAGGCAACTGAGAGGGTTCGCCTCTGACCAAACAGACTGAAGGGAAGCCGTTCGATACTGGTTCTGCCTCCAACCATGGCAAAAATCATCTTGAGGCACCTCATTGAGACTCCAGTGCGCTACGAGGAGGAGTTTGAAGCTCGAGGCTTGGAAGACTGCAGGCTGGATCATGCTTTATACGCACTGCCGGGGCCAACCACTGTGGACCGGAGAAAAGCCAGGGCGGCCCAGGTTCCTCCAGTGGACTCAGAGGCGGAGATGCTGACCCAAGCAGGCAAATCCCACTTCCAGATCCTGCTGGATGTGGTCCAGTTCCTCCCTGAAGATATCATCATTCAGACCTTCGAAGGCTGGCTGCTGATCAAGGCTCAGCACGGAACCAGAATGGATGAGCATGGTTTTATCTCAAGAAGCTTCACTCGACAGTATAAACTGCCAGATGGCATCGAAACCAAAGATTTGTCTGCCATCCTCTGTCACGATGGAATTCTGGTGGTGGAAGTAAAGGATTCGGTTGGGACTCAGTGAAATCTTTATTCATACGGCAAGGAAGATTATAGCTCAGCCAATGGGAATGTTTGTATTAACCACCTTTGAAATGATTTTTACGAAGATTAAAAATAGAGACACAGTTCTGGGTATGTTGAGGTTGTGTTTGTTATTCTTACTCAGAGAGGAAAATCGTTAAATGTTCCTATAGCTCAAAGGGATGCTATTCTTATACCTGAAACATTGACAGTTTAGGAGATGTCTTGGATACTAGTGAAGACTCAGAATTATTTCTTCATTACTCAAAAAATGCCCCAGAAACTGCATTTGTAATAATTGATGGCAAAAGAGCCATATGAATTTCTTATCCATTTTATGAAAACTTCTTACAGTGCTAAAAAAAGTTGTGATTCCCTTCACTTGACAAGCTTTTCAACGAATTTTAATTAAAGTGGAATTTGTAAATATAGAGTCTGAAAGTTAAAATACAGCACTTAGAAATTTGGCCTGAAATATATTTATGATTCATTACAGCTGTTACTGCCTTAAACATAATACTGGAATTTTCAGATGCAAATTCTATTTTTAAAAAGTTCTAAATCTGTACCTCATTTTTTAAAAGTCTGAGTCCTGTTTGAACGTATTTTTAACAACAGCATATGTTCTGTGGATATTTATGCAATATTACAAAGATATGTGTTGACTCATATTCATATAAGTTTGTATTAAGTTTAGGAAACCACTTTAAAAAGTGTAATTACTGAATTCAAAGAGTTGTACTCTACGTTCTTTGATGCTACTTAAAATTTTAGATTTCAGAAGATGGCAAAATGCACCGCATCTGCTCCCTGCATAATCCTTAACTTTAAATAGCCTGGCAGGTAGTAGAGGTTCCTGGGCTGGAGCTTGCACAGGGGCCGAGAAGGGCTGAGCCATTGGTGGAGGTTAAGGATTTGCTTTAGGAATATTGCCATCTACAGCTGGTCTGTGACATTCCAAAGATTTGCCATCTCATTCTGTACATGCTAAATATTTCTCGGGAGGAAGTAGCCACTTTTACCCCACACACCACATGTGTTGCCGGCGAGTCTGTGCACAGTACTGGGAATAGAAGGGGCTGAGTGTGCAAAGAGCCAGGGTGGACGCAGGCCACTGACCACACCCCTGTGCTCCTCCACAGTGCTTTGTCATTTGAGTGAAAATGCAAGAGACCCGAAGCAAGAGAAAAAGAAATCAAACAGTTCTAAAGAAGTTTTGAAAGCAAATGTGATTGGAGAGATTTGTTTACAATGTAATTAAGTTGAAAGGATTTTGAAACTATGTGTTAATGCTTATTCACTGAGGTTTGTGCAACTTAAGAAATTTTGTTTGACAAAGTGAATATCACAGACCAGCTTTGCTACATTACAAAGATGATCATAATTAATGGGATTCCATCTAATATGATTAGAGCTGGGATACCATTTGTTCCCCACATTAGATAATTCTTTCTTAATGATTGGCAGGATGGTGTGAAAACAAAGTAGTGCTTTGAGAAGCCAATCAATAAACAAAAAAAAATCCCTCTCGTTTGGCCTTAACCCTACTCTAGATGAGATCCTACTTCTGGAAAAATTCAGGAAGTAAAATTCTTTTTTTTTCTTTTTTTAAGATTTTATTTATTTATTTGAAAGAGAGAGAGAAAGAGAACGCACACGTGTAGGAGCCGGGGAGTGGGGGGGTGGTCGGGGTGGGGGGACAAGCAGACTTCCTGCTGAGCAGGGAGCCTGACATGGGGCTGATCCCAAGACCCTGAGATCATGACCCCAGCCTCATGACCAGAGCAAAAGGCAGACGCTCAACCGACTGAGCCACCCAGGTGCCCCAGGAAGTAAAATTCTTACCGTGAGGAGCCACCGATAGAAACTTTTCCTTTAAAAATGAACACTAAAATAACCACATCATCTAATTAGCATTTTTTCCCTAAGATATATTTTAAAGTATTACACAACCATTTTTTGATTTGGAAAATATACAAAGCACTGTAACAAATAAAAAAAAATTATTTTATTACTATGAGGTTGCTACTTTAAATTTCTAGTTCAGTCTTCCCTTATACATAAATACATGTATCACTTTTCACAAAATTAGGATTATATTTGCATGGGGTTTGATACCCAATCGTACTGGTTACTGTCTGTTGCCTGCCTCACTTCATGCCAACCCAAACCTGTCCTTCTGCCCTTGCCAGCCCCACTCTGAACCCAAGCAGGCTGACCCCCACGGGCCTCCATCGCTTTAGTTTCCAACTGGGTTCAGACAATGGGAGTGTTGACTGGAGACCAGAGATTGGAGAGAGAAGACTGGTGGGCAGGAGGGGAGAAAGGTCAGGGCATTTCCTTCTATCAACCTGCTGGGGACTAGGTCCCGGCAGGTCTGTGTCCTTACATGACTACATCTCTGGAGAAGCGGCCATTCCTCCAGGCCTCCCACTCGGACTGGGCTCGGGTGTTCTAATGCTATGTTTCTTCCTTTTGCCCCGTCAGCAGTTGGCGTGATCATGTTTTCTGCCCTTTCTTGTCCCCGGTCTTCACCATCCTATATTGATTCCTTTTACTCTGTCTGCTTTCCCATCAAAGGTCCCTTCATTAGAGTCCCTTTCAGGTGATGGAATTCTGATTCCCTCTAGAACTCTGCTTGACTTCTTGAATGTTTTTTGTTTTTTTTAAAAAAGTGCATCACTTGCTTTTACTACCAAACATAAACTGATTTGTAATGGCTATGCACTACTCCAACACAGATAAAACGTATTATAATTTAACCATTCCTTTTCACTACTGGTCCCAAAAGGAAACAGATAGCAATGTCAAAATTAGAATAATTCAAATTGGAATAATTTATTTATGAAGAGATACATTCCAAAGGAGTGGGCAGGGTGAAGAAGAGCTTCAAGGGATGGTGTATAAGCTGAGAGTAGCGGTGTGGAGCTGTTCTGTTCTGTAGGTCCAAAGAGATGAGAGGAGGAAGCAGGTCTCAGAAATCAAGAAAGTCAGATGGAGGAGACCACCAGCTGTGACTTTCTTTTGATGATACAAACAGCCCCAGGTGACCTCTCCCTGGAGCCAGGAGAATAAATGGTTTATCCCTCTAATCTCCTACCAGGGCACCCGACTGGTGGGACTTAAGTGGCAGCTGGAGGTGTGGGCGTCCTCTTGATAGAGTTCCACAGCCTCCTGGAGCAGGGGGCAGGGTGGGAAAAAAGTGGAGAGTGACTACTCCTGGGGGCAAGGGGAAAATACCCAGCACTCTTGTAAAGTGAGCACTGTTGTTTCAGCTCTTTCAGAAAAACTTTCCTACAGAATACAGCCTGAAATAAGGATTGGAGTGCTGACACTTTATTTGGGAAGTGCAAGCCCAGAATGGTAAAAGTGAGAAGATAGGGGAAAAAAGGCGAGAAAAAAAATGGGAAGCAAAGTGAGGTGATGTGTTACCATGCTGGCCACCACTTGACAATGAGCCATGAAGAAACTCAGCAGGCTCTTGGCAAGGATGTTGGCTTAGCACCTGGAACTTCTCCAGAAGATCTTTGGGAAGAAATAAAATCTTAAAGCGATCCACAGGGAAGAAAAAAAGAGGGAATTTGTTTGCCTGGTCCCTACTATTTCCTCTTTCTGCTTAGTCAAGGTTTAGCTCACAGGGAATAGACTCTCCTGCACTTCTGGGGTGTATCATCCAAACCCTTAGTGGCTGCTCAGAAAACCATACCCCATACCCCACGGTGTGACATTTCATCCATGCTGACAGCAAAAGGAGACTCAGCATGGTTAGGGCTCACTCAGGGTGAGAAACACAGGCTCAGGGTTTCAACTTGGCCTCCAGCCACCTTAGGAGACTTGGCAGTGGCTCTGATGGAAGCAGCATGGTCTGCAAGGCAGGTGGTACCCCAGAAAAAAGAAGGCAGATGGAAAGGCACACAGGGTTTGTATCCACCACAACCCCAAATTCAGACCTGCGGGAAGGGGGAGCCAGGCAAATCACATGGTCTTACAGCATTATCGCCTATGTACTCCAGACTGCCTTCAAATTTTATGGGCTCTAATATCACCTTATATTTTTATCTAATTTTTTACTAGCTTAAGTGCAAAGTCAGTTCTTTTAAACTTCTCCAGGATTTTTCTTTTCCTGTAGATTGTGGATCAAAGATTTGTTTTTGTTTTAAGTTGCCTAATTCTTATCCTGGAAGCCCAGAAGTCATTGTGATGTGGGAAACAAAGGCAGAAGAAAAATTATAAATTTCCTTACTACTTAGAGCCCCTTGACAAACCCTTGAAACAGGGAGAGTGACATTCCTCTAGGAGCTCAGCTGCCTCGATGTTAATACTTCGCTAAGGGCAAAAGGTAATCTTAGCCTGACCCTCCAGAATCAGAATCCTATATCTACTTTGACATAATAAAAATTCCTTTGGAAACTTCCTTTTTCTCTATTCCGCAAGATACACATCGGCAACCATTCCCCAAACATATGATCCACTGGTATACATCTGAAGGGTTTCATGACTCAGGTTTTATTAGATGGTAATAAATGACCTTTTCCTGACAACAGCAAGCCCCCTAAGGTCCTGGAAACCTTGCCTCCAAAATTCCTTAGAGACTTAGGTTATCCCTAACCCCCTCCCAACTTGAAAGTATATAATGGGCCACTCGTCATGACCCCAGTGCAGCTCTTCCTGCCCACAGGTTCTATCCCCGTGCTTTAATAAAACCACCTTTCTGCAACAAAGGCGTCTCAAGCATTATTTCTTGGCCATCAGTTTCGAACCTTAATGTCTTTCCTATATCAATTGAAGACTTTAGTTCCCATTGACCT
>NC_138375.1:36578289-36635970 GCF_054177405.1 Leptonychotes weddellii
TCTTACTGTGTGTCTTTATTTATCATGGTTTCCCTTTGCTTTTTTCCCTTTTCTGTCTTTGGACTAACAAGTTTTCTAAGCTTACCTCCTGTTTTTTTCTCTTGATCTTTAAGGTGTTAAAATTTAAACACTGTTAGAAAATGTATAGGTTAATATACATGTTTGAAGGAAACTAATAAAAGCATAAAAATGTAGACATTTAAAATTCTTTAACATTTCTACTCTTCTGAGCATTTGGAGTACGTTTGTGTCCTTACTACCCATTGAATCCTCCTCCCCATCTTGCTGCCATGTTAATTTTTTTTACCTTTAACTATTGATTGTTAAAATCCCACTACTAAAATTTTTTTTAATGCATTTGTGTGCTCCTCTTTGTTTCTTATTTTCCACAGTTTTCCTTCTGGATTTCTGTCTCTTCCTAAGGCAACTCATTTTTCTGCAAGGGTCTATAAGTGGAAAATTCTCAGTCTTTACACTGCTTCATTCTTGGATAATATTTAGGAAGGTATAAAATTGTGGATGAACAGTTATTTCACCTCAGCCCTATTCTGTGCCCCAGGGGACCGCGCTCTGGTTTTCGGTTGGATTCACCCAATGGAAGGTGCCAGCAAGAGAGGAGCATGTAGAATGAAAAAGATATTGGGGTAGTTTTCTCTGACTTGCTGCTTTGGTTCCAGGTGCTGTCAGGGACTGCTCTGATGTACAGCTGTGATGAGGCAAACCCTCTCCCCACTGGGGCTCTAGCCTACCTTGGAAAGTAGTTCTATTTCCTTTCCCTTATTCCTTCCGGCTCAGCAGGGTAATGGCTTCCCACTGTTCCTGGTCTCTGGGTGCCTACAACTGTGCACCAGTTTTAACATGTGGGTTTTTTTTTTTTTTCTGGTACCACCAAGCAACTCTGTGACACCAGCTGGGTGTCCTACAATTCAACTCAATTCTACCCAGAGAGAACATCAGATCCCAAAGGTCAAGGGTTCAGTCCTACAAGACTGCCCTCCTTCCCCCGTTTCAGACACCAGGCACAAACCCAAGCTGTCACCCATACTTCTGACCCACTGGCTACAGATTGGAGGTTCCAAAGACCCGCTCCGTGGGTTCAGTTAATTTGCTAGAGGGGCTCATAGAACTCAGAGAAACACTCTACTTAGCTGATGACCGGTTTATTATAAAAGGGTATAACTCAGGAAGAGCCAGATGGAAGAGATGCGTAGGGCAAGATATGGGGAAAGGGTGTGGAGCCTCCACGACCTCTCCAGTGCACCATTCTCCCCAAATCTCCAGGTGTTCACTAACCCAGACACTCTCTGAATCACCCCTTTTGGGTTTTTACGAGGCTTCATTACATAGGCATGCTTGATTAAATCATTGGCCATGGGTGACTGAATTCAATCTCCAGCCGCTCTCCCCTCCTTTGGAGGTTCCTGGGTGGGATTGAAAGTTCCAACCCTCTAATCACATGGTTGGCTCTCCTGGCAACAAGCCCCCAACCTTAGATTACTTAGGGCTTTCCAAAAGTTACATTAACATAACAAAAGGCACCTCTGAAGCACTTGACGTTTAGAAAACTCCAAGGGTCTTAGGAGCTCTGTGCCAGAAATTGGGATGAAGACCAAATATGTATTTCTTATTAGAAATCATAATAATCATAATACCATAGTGCCTCAGCATTTTTGTTGTTTCCTCAGCTCTGCCCACATCTCTGTAAATCATCACTTTATTATACATTTTTTAAAAATCCAAGCTGAGCATGCCTTTTGTTTCCCTCTGGGACTCTGAATGATGTATCCACCAATGTATCCTTGTTTTGGCATGAGAAAGACCCCTTTTAAACAAACAAACAAGAAGACAACGACAACAACAACAAACCAGGAAAACATAAAGAAACTTTTACGAATTAAAAAATATTTGCAATTTTTTGGATTTTGTCTTGTTTGTGTTTGAGACCAAAAAGCATGATTTTCTGTGTTGCTGAGTATGGTAAAAACAAAACAAAACAAAACTATTGGCTGCTGGTCTGTACCATAAATTTAGCACAATCTTTCTGTTGGTAGTTTTAAGGCTCTTGATATAATTTTAGAAGTGAAAGAGCAAGAATTAAAGAATCTACTCTAATGATACAGTAAAAACTTTGCACAAAAATTTGTGACGCATTCTTTAATTTGAAGTATTGAAAATATAAGACATTTGTTAAGCAAACTAAAGTCTATCCATATTATAAAATCCTGTACTGCCATTAAATATCATCTTCTAGAAAAATATTAAATGGAGTGGAAAAATGCTCACTAAAATTAAGGAGGGAAAGCAAGTTACAAAAGTCGTACAAAATTTCCACCTTTAATTTCAGTGGGTATATTTCCATGTCAATATGTTTTTGTTTAGGACATGATTTTAATGGCAGTGTTGCACTCCATAATATGGAAATGCCATAACTTATTATATGTAGGGGAGGGAGAATCAAAGGTAATCTAAAAATATCACAAGTGATTATATATTTGGGATTTTAGAGTCTTTATATTTCACTGTAGAAATACAGAAGACAAATTATTTTATAATTAGGAAAGAAATAGAGTAAATATTCTATAAATGTAACATTTATTATTATATATTCAAGTCAGCACAGTGTCTTGAAATAAAGTCCTAGCTGCACCTACATAGGATGTTACAATACTGGCAGAAATCAAGTGTTTTACTCATTTGATGAACATATCCCATCTCTCTTTAGTTATTCCAAAGAAATCAGAACTTTCAGGACCAACAATCTCAAGAGGTTATGATTCTATACAATGCAATAAGCACAAATGACTTCCTAAAAATCTAAATTTCAGTGCATTGCAAGTTATTTTCCAATTTGAACTGTAGTTGCAGCCCAGAACTTCACTTAAGCTCAGAGAGTTATTAGTGAGGAAAATCAAATGAGCTGTCTTGGCTGAATCGCAGGCCAGGAAAGCATATCGCCTTTCTTCCCCTCCCCTGGTGGACTTGACTGGGTGAGATAGCCACCATCACTTCCCTCTGTGAAATGCTACACTGGGGTTGCTGTGCTCCTCAAAGCAGCTGTCAGGCACATACCATTCTCCTGAAACACTGCCCTTCCAGAGGGTGGAATTTCCCCGTGCCCTTGTTTTTTCTCCCTAAACCCAGTTTTCCAAGCAACATTCAAAGTCTTAGAGAACTTGGGGCGCCTGGGTGGCTCAGTTGTTAAGCGTCTGCCTTCGGCTCAGGTCATGATCCCATGGGTCCTGGGATCGAGCCCTGCATCGGGCTCCCTGCTCCTCGGGAAGCCTGCTTCTCCCTCTCCCACTCCCCCCTGCTTGTGTTCTCTCTCTCACTGTGTCTCTCTCTGTCAAATAAATAAATAAAATCTTCAAAGTCTTAGAGAATTCAGTGTGGCTTTAATTCTCTGTTGCTGTTGAATGGGATACAATTAATTTCTTGTGAAACTGATTTTTAATTCTAAATAGGCTATTTTGGTGCTAAATCCATAAATAAACTTTATCCCTGGGATGAGGAGGAAATAACTGAACCTCTAAGGATTGTAGCTTCCTGGCAAAAAACAGAGTAATAAGCAAAGTAGACTCTGAGAGCAAATAAATGTAGAAAACAGGGGTATGAGTACCAACTCTGCAACTTTCTAGTCTGGTGATTTGGGTCAGTTTGCATAACACCCTTATGCCTCAGTTTCCCCATCTGTAAAATGGGGATAATTATAGTCTCTATCACATATGGTTGTATTGAAGAGTGAGATGAAGATGTAGGGTGACCAACAAGCCTGATTTACCCAGGCCTGAGGAGTCCTTGTGTTACAGGATTTTGAGTGCTAAGATTGGGGCATTCTGAGCAGACTGGGATGGTTGGTCACCCTATAAAATGTGAGGTACTTACACAATGCCTGGTATCAGTAAATAAGAGCCATTATTTTATGTATTACAAGTATCTTTGAGAACATTCCCATGGACACGTTTTCTACATACATTAATTAGACACATCCTGACTTTGCCTTTTATAAAGAAACTAACAGGTACAATTAAAAAAATAAAAAGCTTCATCAGTGAATCAATATCACTGTCCAATGCTAAGGTCTACTTGGTTATTTCTAAAATTCTACAAGTCTATTTTTTTGCTCACTGAAGCCAACACTTAAAAAACTTCACATTGCTCTGTGAATTAGTATGCAAGAGCAAAATATTTTCAAAAGTGCACCTATGGCAAGATATAAAGCTTTGTCATGATAAGAAATGAACTGTAAAATAATCTTTTTAGTACAATGAATAAAAAGTCATTTAAGGAACACAAGCTTTTGGAGACAATATTCCCATCTGGAACATTTCTAGTTAAGATGGCAGACTAAGCATATTTCTTTGTCTCTCTTACTTGTCAATCCCATTTACTGACATAAATTTCTTTTATCCTTATTCACTGGCATTGCAGAGACCTAGGCGGGGGCTCCTCAGGTGACCTCAGACTGTAACCAAATTCTGGCTGACCAAAAGCAATTGGGGTCACAGGGACAATGAAGGAAAAGGGATCCAGAGCCTAGTCATTGTTTTCTAAATTTGTCTGGTTTTAAGAATCACCTGGGGCTTTTTAAAAAATATATAGATTTCCAGGTCCCTCCAATAGAGATTCTGAATCAGGTAGAGGATGGGGAGCCCTTGAATCTGTAACTGGTTGCTGTCTCCTGAGATGTTTATGATGGGGCAAATTTGGAAATGGTTCTCAACCTATGCCGGGGTGCCTCTCAGCATTTAATGCTCTGGAACCAAGGATGCTAAATACCCCACAGCGCTTGAGCCAACACAGCACATGAAAATAAAACACTGAAAACAGGACAGCACTGCGTAGAATTTTAAATGGAACTCTATCATTTAGACACTTCATTAATGTTTGTTAACTTAACAAAATTATAGATATCCCAAGGAGCTAGACTAAATATAGGCTGACCTGGTAATTTTCCAGCAGACGATAACACCCTCTTTGAGGGACAAGGGAGAACTA
Organism: Leptonychotes weddellii; assembly: GCF_054177405.1. Lineage (NCBI taxonomy): Eukaryota > Metazoa > Chordata > Mammalia > Carnivora > Phocidae > Leptonychotes > Leptonychotes weddellii. The sequence goes on from NC_138375.1 coordinate 36,583,285, forward strand.
CTTTCAGGCAAGTAATTATTTTTAACTGCTCTATTCCTGCTATTATTTTCTTCAAACGTTATTCCAATGCTATGCTGTAAATATAACACCAGGAAAAGAGGTATACTGCTCCTTCCAGAATAGACATTCTAAAAGAAAAGAAATAACTGTGTAGAAAGATATGTTTTTAACAAGTCCTAGTCTTCATTTCCTCCCTCCTCACTGCTCATCAACATGGCATGCACTGTGCTTGTCCTCCTGTCTCTATCTCTATTCTCTCTGTGGTGGTCCCCAGATATTTTTAATTAGGTGCTCAGGGAGTAGTTTTTAAATGAGCAATAGATGGTGCTGCCATAGAGCATGGTGGATGTGGGGCAGTGCAAGTAGTTTTTAGCCCAAGGATTCAAGGTCCTGCATGATTGGGCCCCTGCCTCCCTCCCCAGGTGTGTCTCCCATGCACTGCTCCCCTTCTCTCATGCTGAGGAGTTTGAGCTTTACCAGAGGCAGTGGGGACCCACTCCCCACAGGGGAGTTTTAACCAGGGCCGTGACATTATCAGCTTTGTGTTTTAGCAAGATAACTCTGGCTGCAGTGTCAAGGATGGATGAGAGGAGGACGACTTATGAACTGAGAAGGTCGTTTAGATCAGTAGTAGTAGTTCAGGTGGGACAGTGCACAGGATAATCACCTGGTACTTTTCCAGGGCCAAACCCAGACCATTTAAATCATCTCTGGAGATGGGATCCGGATATCAGAAGTTTCTAAATTGTCCTGGTGAGGGGCGCCTGGGTGGCTCAGTTGGTTAAGCGACTGCCTTCGGCTCAGGTCATGATCCTGGAGTCCCGGGATCGAGTCCCACGTCGGGCTCCCTGCTCGGCAGGGAGTCTGCTTCTCCCTCTGACCCTCCTCCCTCTCATGCTCTCTGTCTCTCATTCTCTCTGTCTCAAATAAATAAATAAAATCTTTAAAAAAATAAAAAATAAAAAATAAATTGTCCTGGTGATTCCAATGAGAAACCAAGGTTTGGAATGACTAACAGAAGTTTAGGTAGTTGCAGAATGAGAACAGGGGCACAGATACAAGGGCTGTTAGATGTAGAAGAACAGCATAATTAGTGAACAGAGCAGGAGCAATGAAGATAGGGAAGGAACAGAATTACTTACAGGTTCTGGTTGGAGTCATGGAAATTGGGAGGCAGGGTGACCAAACTTCCTGTTTTGCCAAGGAGTATCATGGTTTTGTACTGAATCGGGTCCCTCATTCCAGGGGAGCTGGTAACCCTCCAGGGAGGAATTGCCATCCAAGATAGGCAGTGAAGGATCAGAGTGCAGTTGGAGAAAGATGATTAATGTTAAACATGGGTGATAGCTGCTGAGTATTGGTGACTAACACCAACCTAAAGCTCATAGCTGAGGATCAAATGGGCTAAAGACCCCACATTCTAAATTCCTAGGATGACAGCTATTGGGGCCATCCATCCCTCAACAGTGCCTGCTAAGAGAAACCAGGAAGCAGAACCAGCACTACCACCTCATACCCTAATAGAAGATGAGGTTGAAAGGGAGAAGGTCGTTGCCTTTTGTAGAAGTACACTACTCATGTAGAACTATTTATTCCTCCAACAAGGTTAGGGGTGGGGCTGGGTTGCCTCTCCTCCTCAAAGTCAAGGGAGGGAGCTGTCGAGAGGACTGCTGATAAGTTTGTGGGTATCTGATGTGCTAGTCCCTATTGGGACAGTTATGAGGTTCTAGGCTCACTGTCCAGCCCCTGTGCTACCAGGATAGAGGAAAAGTACATTGGAAGAGATGGCATAGAGGGGGACTGCCAGGTGTAGCAGGGGCAAGACTGCCCCCACTCAAGGTCTGAGAGATTTGGAAGATGGATCCTACGTAAGCCTGAAGACCTAGGAGTTGGCTGTGGTGAGTAGATCATATTTAGAGCTTCGGTTTTATCTGGGAAAACACAGCATTGGGTGAAGAGGGGTACATATCAGAGGAATAGGACACCAGGCTGCCAGCTCAGGAGCTGGGCCTGAAATTGAGAATGAATCTCTCTCATGAGGGCCCCCTAGCACCTTGAGTTGCTGCTTGGGGGCAAATCACTTGTCAGATGACATCGTCAGTCTCCATCTGTCCAATCTGAGCACAAGGACAATGTACTGGTCCCACTAGGGCACTTCTCCCTTCTTTGTCCCTCCTCCCTGGCCATTACCAGCAAGGTATGTGATGGGGAGACACTGGTAGGTGGGGGTGAACCAGGCCACACTCTCACACCCCCATTCTGCTGCAGGAGTTGGAATGGGAAGAGGGAGAGAAGAGAGTCATTCAGTGGATATGAAAATAGAGGTTTGAAACAAAATCACTGAATCTTGATGATAGGAAGTCATTGTTTTTGTTTTTTTTTCTTTTTAAAAGATTTTATTTATTTGACAGAGACACAGTGAGAGAGGGAACACAAGCAGGGGGAGTGGGAGAGGGAGAAGCAGGCTTCCCGCTGAGCAGAGAGTCTGATGCAGGGCTCGATCCCAGGACCCTGGGATCATGACCTGAGCCGAAGGCAGACACTTTAACGACTGAGCCACCCAGGCGCCCTGGAGTCATTGTTTTAACAGCTGTCAGTAATATTACTGTAACTATTCTAATAGCTGTGACTGAAAAGTTATAGCATTGGGCTAAAACATTAAGAAAGTCCACTTTCTATGGAAAAGGGGATTTTGACACAGAACTTATTGCCATGTCATGAGCAACTTTACGGAGCAGCCCAGTAGTGAGAACCTGAAGCCTCTGCCAACAGCAAAGTGGATCCTCCAGGTCCCTCCTCAGATGACCAGCTTGCATGCAGCGTCATGGGAAATCCTGACACACATCCTGGAGCTTCAAGTCACCTGATTTGCTATGACTTGGATCTTGCTTCTGTCAAACACAACTGCTGTTGCCTTGAATAAGGAAGAATACATTGCAGGCTCAAGAGAGAGGCCCAAGGCCTTGGAAAGCCAGAAAACAAAATAGACTGTAGTTGGGTCTGTCTCCTGCACATGCCTGGGTCCACTTCTTCCACCCACACTGTGATAGAGCTGCTCTGCTAGAGACAGATGTAAAAATCCTCGGATGCTGTTGCTCTCTTTCAGAGGCTTTCAGTTAATGGAATTAATTAGCTTATTTATCATTGGAATAAGGAGTAATTTAAAAAGCAAATCTATGGGGCGCCTGGGTGGCTCAGTTAGTTAAGTGTCTGACTCTTGATTTCTGCTCAGGTCATGATCTCAGGGTCTTGGAGATCAAGCCCCATGTCTGGCTCCACGCTGAGCACAGAGTCTGCTGGAGATTCTCTCCCTCTGCCCCTCCTGCTTATGCTCACTCTATCTCTCTCTCAAATAAATAAATTTTAAACAAACAAACACAAATCTACGTTAATAGGCTCATATGGGGAAGACAGTGGCTCCAAGATTCCAGAGGAGAAGGGGAATTACAAATCTAATCCTGGTCTAAGACATTTCTAGATTGAAAGTTGCCTGATGTCTAACTCAATTGAAATGAGTGTTAGAAATATGTGTGAAATATATAGTTTCCAAGTTTCCTTGTACTTTTTTTTCCAGATTTTTTTTTAGCTCTATGACTTTACATTTCACAGACTTAATATAGAAATGGCTTGGTAGGCTAAGGTTACGGAACAAACAGAAGTCTTGATCCTGAATCTCACTGTTGGATAGTATGTGCTCTTTATTCCTATCCTTGAAGATGAAGATTTAAATGGTTTCATCTTGGGGATGTGTTTCATACAGATGAATCTAGATGCCCCTTTTCTATATATAATTGGTACAGTTGGGACCGAAATTTTATTTTCCATTTCCTCATATGAAAATAATATAAGCAGCATATTAAATAACCCCTAGACCAGGAAATATATGGGCATTATAATGAATAATCCTAAACTCATTATGATCTTAGTGCATAGGTTTAGATTCAGGACAATACCGGAACGGATATTTACTAACCCTGATGGCATAAAGTGCATGCCTGATCAATTTCAACCAAGTCATTATTTCGTATATGGGATAAATTTAATGCACATCACTGCCAAATATAGTTATGCTTATGGAAAAATGAATTACAGCACAATTTCATGCCAGAAATAACACTATCAAGGTCCATCGATTATACATGTAAAAGTGGCCCCTTTCCCAGGCATATACACTTACATGATGATCCCCAAGAAAAAGTAGTGGATGACGGTCATCCTAAGGCAGAAACACAGTTCCTTTATGAAATAAACCATCTTGTAATACCTGGACCCTTCAATTATCACACTACATTTAAGCCAACAGGGTGGGGACAAATTAGATTAAGTGCAATTTAAAGCAAAGCTATCTAGCTGGCTGTTTTGGTGGACTCTATTTAGCTGTAAATGACATTTAGAGTTGTTGCTGGTATTTATCTTACACTCCTTATAACCTCCCATCATCAAACTGAACTGCCAGATGCTCTATTAGGAGGAATAAACTCCCCTGGGCCTCTTCTTGGGTCAGGAAATCAGTGAGTGGCATTATGGAAATTTTCTTTCTTTTTTTATTCCATCCTGATCTGGATTAACAGCTTGAATTAAGTCCTGTTGTGCAATTGTGTGACTGTGGGGAAGGTATATGACTTTCCAGAGCTTCAGTTTCCTTACCTCTGAAATAGGGGTAGTGCTGTGACCTGTAGTCGGCATTGAATCAACAGTGGTCGCCACCAAAGTGTATCAGCAGGTTTGCTTTGAAATTCATTTCTACTTTACATGACTTCATGATAATAAACCTGCAACAGAATGTTCATTCTGTTCCTTTCATGCCTCCTCTCTCCCGAATAAACACGGGAAACAAAGCAGAACTCTTAGGCAGACAAGACTAGATAGTGTCCTCTAGTGGTAAACAGGCAAAACACATGAAGACCATTTTTTTATTTATATTTTTTACTTTTTAGGATTCAGACTGAAATTGATCACAGAAATAAAATGTAAAGCTATAAGATGAAATATAATTAATATTTGGACAGGACCTTAACTTTCACATCTTCCTGTACAGCAATAAAGAAAAACTTCTTTGTCTGTTATAATACAAATTGTAGTTTAATTATATGAGCCAGAAAATTATTGAGCCAGAAACTATTTTGTTGTTCAATCGAGTGTGAGCCACTTTGATTCATTTTCCTGCTCATGATTAAGTATTACACAAAGAAATTATTTCAGTAGTTCAGTGGGATGCATTAACAGAGTTCTTTCCAAGTTCATATAGTAGTATATAATTTGATTATTTCACAGGATTTCAAATAGTTTAGAAAAAAATAAATGTGCTATAGAGCCTTCTCCAATGATTCTAAGTATTAGATGTTAGTCACAGAACTTCTCTTAACTTGACATGATCAGAGTTGTTCCCATCCAGCTCTGATCTCTCACAATCTCCATTTCTACCAACACTATTACTCTTGAAATTCAATCAGGGCAGTATCAGATAGTGATCAAAAGCATGAATTCTGGGGTGCCTGGGTGGCTCAGCCAGTTGGACATCTGCCTTTGGCTTGGGTCATGATCCCAGAGTCCTGGGATCGAGCCCCGCTTTGAGCTCCCTGCTCAGCGAGGAGTCTCCTTCTCCTTCTCCTTCCCTTTCCCCTCCACTAGTGCTCTGTCTCTCGCTTTCTCTCTCTCTCAAATAAATAAATAAAATCTTTTTTTTTTTTAAAAAAGCATGAATGCTGAAGCCCAATTGGTCTAAATCCCAGCTTTACCATTTATTGACCATGTGAACTCTATGCCTCAGTTTGCTCATCTATGAAACATCAGTGTTAATACCAGCTGCTTCATACGGTTGTTACAAGAATTGATTAAGCTCAAATATGAAAGGTGATTAGAACACAGCCTGGACTTACTATTAGTGAATAGCTTTTATGTGCCCATCCTTTTCAGTATTATAGAGAATGCATGAGAGGCTTAAGATACAGGTCCTGACCTCAAAGAGTTTATAGTCTGCATGAGAAGATCTTGCGGGATTAGTGGTAGGGGGTGATTTATCCCACTTCTTGGTTTGTAGGAGGAGGACTTTTCCTTAAACATACCGCTGGCACTCACATTCTTGTTCTCCCTGGGAGAAGTGGAATGATTTCCCTGGAGTGGAGTGACTTTGGGGGCAACCACATGAGGAAGAGACACATTTTCCCATGCAGTTAGAAGCCCATTTGACTCTCACTCAAAAGTATATCCTACAATTCAGCTCAGTCAACAGTAAAGGTGATAATTTGGGCTCCACCTGCCAACCACTTGGTGTATAGTTCTTCATTTCTTGAGAACTCAGGTTGAGAAGGGGGAGTTATTTATCGACGGACGGGACCCCCTGGAGATCCCAATAGAACATACCGACTCACAAAAACAATTCAGTGCTTATTTATATGGTGTGAACCTACCATACAAATATTTCCAGAAATGAGAATTTGGTGTAGGCTGAAGTGATAGGAAAGAGTTTCACAGAAGTGGGACTTAGGCTGGCTCTTAAAGAATGAGATCGAATTTGGATGAGGGGGAGGGAGGAAAAGGAATCCTAAGCAGAGAATTTTTTTTCTAAGACTTAACAGCAGTTTGTAGTTCTGTGCAATTGGAATAAAACATAAAATACTGGTTAAATTAGAAAGTCATATCTCTGCTTGATGACTACATGGTGACACAGCCAAGCTATGGCTAAGAAATAGGTGACACAGTTCCTCGCCACCTGGTTTTCCGATCACATGTGACCTGCCAGGAATGTTTTAACTACTTTACACATATTAAGACACTTACTCCTTACAACAGCCCTGTGATAGAGGTATTATTATTTCCCCCCGCTGAGGATACCAAAGCATAGACAGTGGCAATCTGTCCAAGGTCTGTAAGAGATAGAACTTGGGTTTGAACACTGGCAGTCTGACTTCGGACTTCATTCTCTCACATCACTCTGCTTTGTGATTTTTCAGTCCAAGAGAGGGGGTTGCAGTGGTCCTTCCTTGTGAAGGGACTCAGTGAGGAGACCAGCCTGAATACAATGAAGGTTTGGACTCTGGAGACTGTAACTTGAGCTGAAAGGTAGGTGGGGCTGGTTTAATGGGGGTAGGGGGGTAGAGTTGAAAAGCCAAGCACAGGAGGTTGGAGGTGGAGATAAAAAAGAAAAGGCAGGGGCGCCTGGGTGGCTCAGTTGTTAAGCGTCTGCCCCCCATTGGGCTCTCTGCTCAGCCGGAAGCCTCCTTCTCCCTCTCCCACTCCCCCTGCTTGTGTTCCTGCTCTCACTCTCTCTCTCTGTCAAATAAATAAATAAAATCTTAAAAAAAAAGAAAAGGCAAGATTAATCTTACCATGCTCCTGCTCAAGGACAATTTTGTATTGCTCAGCGTATGAAGTCCAAAGATTTCAAGGGTTTCAGTATGGGGGAATGGACACTGTAAACATGAGGAGATGGGAGAACAAAAAGAGAGCTTGATCCTCTATATCTTGGCTGGGCCACGGATGGGCAGGGCATAGGGACACATGTTCTCACCCTTTCCAAAGGGCCTGCCTAGAGGACAAGCATGGCTGGAGGTATGAATCTGAGATTTTACACATACCTGAGAGCTGAAACTGTAAGAAGTGAAGCTCCCTGACAAAAAGATGCCAAAGGAGGTAGAAGAGAAATATTGATGGGAGAGGGAATGTGGGCAACCCAGTGTTGTGGATGGTAACTGATCCCCTGCATGACTGAAGAATTTCTAGTCAGCAAGTTCAAAGAGGTGGTTGAAGATGAGAATTGGTACAAAGCCAGGAAATTTAACAATGAGCTTGAAAACAAGGAAGAGAGGAAATGAAACTTGGCTTCTTCCCTTACAACACTGTCACATCAGGTAAAGAGAGGAATGTCTGGTTAATGTCAGCCCACGTTATCATATGTGTATACTCTTTCCTGTATAAAGGGCATAGTTACGTTATCGAGCAGATATTTGTTATCAGTCCAGTCCCCCCCAGGAAAGCAGAAACCATGATGACTACTTGAAATAGGGGATTTGTAATGCAGGTAATGGAAAAGAGGAAGACAAACAAGGGATAATGAGACAACCCAGAGATTAGGAACCACTTCTACTCCAAGTCTAGAGGGTCAAAAGGAAGAGGCAGTGCTGCTGGAAGTCAGAGGCCAATTTTACCCGTAGAATTTGGTAATGGTGGGCCTGTTGGGGGAAAGCTGGATAATGAAGAGCAGCAGCTGAATAGGGATGGGGGATACTCTGATTTTTCTCTTCTTCCCACTCAATAGTCTCCCTCCAGCACCTTCAGTGACCAAGCCCAGCTGGATATTAGCTGACAGGCGAGCCAGGGAAATGCAGCCCGCAGAGGTCAGGCCCAGGATACACAGCAAAGCAGGAGGGCACCTGAGGACAAACACATCCCAGACCTGCATGGTACTCTTGTAACATTTGGTCTGATGTGGGGATGGTCTTTTCCTTGTCCAGGGGAGCTAAGGCCCACCTGACATGAAGTCACTGTTCCTCTGGACAGACTCCACAGTCCTGTCACCTGCCTTCTCCTACCAGAATCCAATTAGACTCATTCTTCAGCCTCAGTTACAGAAGAATCAAGGTGTCCAATGGTGGCTCTCACGGTAGACCACACAGTTTCTTCTGCATGCTGAGAGGCTGCTGGAGCTAGAGTGAAGGGTGAGGGACAAAAGCCCACGAGCACCTCCCATCCCCTGCCTTTAGAAGCTGGGAGGGAGCTGCTCTGTCCTGAGACAGGCGGCAGAATGGCACCAAAGCTGGGTGCTGGAGGCTTATGAGCTGTGGCAGGGAGAGAGACCTGTACCACACAAGCCAAAGGGTTGACGTCTCAAATACTTCCTCTTTTGTTCTCTTTCAGTCTTTTGGTAAGTTAACAAAGACATTCGGAGCCCCTACGTGTGGTGCTGGTCTTAAGGAGGTGAGTGATGCGTGGGGTGGGGTGGGGTGGTGGGTTTTTGTCCAAGCTTGTGCCATAGCTCTAGAGTGGCAGTAGGTCCCTGGAGCCAGTGTCGGCGGGGAGATTGTCGCGACAGAAGCCCAAGAATAAAGTGAAACTCAGATCAGAAGCTCCAGACAGAGAAGCAACTGGTTATGTGCCCTGACTATGACCCTACCGCTAAAGCTTAGCGGTCTGGGGGTTTTTTAGCTAGTAGTTACTGAGCACTGTCTAATGCCGTGCCCCATTATAAGCACTTTGCCTGTATTAATTAATTTCACCCTAATAACAACGCTCTAACGTAGGTGCACATGATAGACGTGGAAATAGAGGTGTAGAGGTTCAGCAACTTGCCCTGGGGAAACTGTAGAGCCAGGATTTGAATTCAGGCAAGGTGTCTCCAGAGCCTGCATATTTAACAATTACAGGGAAATCTGAGCACCTTGGAAAACAGAAGAGAAGATGTCTGAGGGAAAAGAGACAGAGAGGGTTCTGGAAAGGGTAAAATGAAAGAGGGAAATTTTAGGAGAAGATGGGAATGACCGGAGAGGAGAGGACAAGAGACTGATTAGGTGAGAGCTTATGCGCCAGTCAAGATTACACCAGCCAAGCACGGAAATGCCTGTGAGGAAATGGAAACCACTGTGGTACAGTCTGTGTCTAATGATTCCAATACCTAGGTTCCTTGTATATTTGTTGTTTATTGCTTCTGTTGGGTCTTATTCATGGTCTTGTCTCCTCATAGTTCTGGCTATCACTGAATGTTGGGGTTGTACTTGAACATAGTCTGTAGAAGTATTTTGAAGCAGAGACTTCTGAAATCATCTTCAAAAATGTTTGCTTCTGAGGGGTTGCTGGCAATCCGGGATCAGCTTAACTCAAGTTCAAGCTTTAAGGTTTTGTGAACCACCAGATGATGATAAGCCAAGCCTGCCTTGTATGAGCTGGTTTATTTCTGATCTACACTTTCTCCTGTGGCTGAGGGAGGCCTTTTGAGTCTCAGGCCAAAGCAAAGAATTACTTACCATGGGAAAGTGTTATAAAAATAACGAGAAAGCAACTAATGGATTACTATACATTCCTGAGTGGGTTCTGCATTTCTTCTCTCAGATCTCTTCTCTCTCTGATCCTATCAGTAATGGTGACTGTGGCACATTGATTGATGCCGGTGGCATAGCGAAAGGTCAGGGTGGGGAGCACAATCAGTAAACTGGAGAGAGAGAAGTATAGAAGTGGTTGAGTGGAAATTCAGTGCTGAGCTTTTAGAAAGACCCTGAACAATTCTGCCTCACTCACTCTGTTAATGAGAAACAAAATTCACAATGACATCCTCTCATATCACGAAGAAACAATGAGGATGAAGGGAGGAGGCTGAAAGGAGGGGGGCTGCTCAAGCACAAAGGGGCCTGGGTGGAGTGGGCTCCCTCACCTTGTTTTTCCTTACATATCTATCTCTTGGCTGCTAAGGGGGCTCCCAGGAGCTGATAAGGGCAAACTGAGTGCCATGACTCAAAACTGTCAGGGGCAGGGATGGTCAGGATCTAGGATATGACTTTATTTTATTTCTAAGCTAATAAATTAGCCTGTTACTGTTTCATGAATGCTGGCAGAAGATATCTACTCATACTTCAGAGAGAAAGGACTTTAATCCTCATGGCACAGCAAGCAGCATCACCACCAGCACATCTGCACTGGTTCCTCTTACCCCCAGCCCTACTGAGTCTCACAGGAGCAACCCGGAGGGGCCCGGATGGCCAAGTGTACATGCAGTAAGTTGCATTACAGCAGAGGACACTGTGCTTGGGGAACCCACTGTTTTATAGCCAGCAGTAAACAGCCTCCACTTTGTCCCAGAGGGAGACATCATCTCATTCCTCAACGGTGCTCTTTGCAAACACACTCTGAGACTAGGTAAAGTGTGGCCATGGCCTCGGTTTCTTGATACACCAAGCAAGCCTGTGTAGGGATGCTCAGAGCTCATGGTAGATGACCTTCTCAACAGAGATGGTGTAGAGGGATTACTTAAAATGTGCATCATCTAAAAAACTATTATTTTCTGTTGTATTCTCTAAATTTGGGTTACCTAGACCGGGCCAAAGCCCCAGCTATTGGGATTCTGCTATGTGGTCCTAGTCTGTCTACGTAGCACACTCTGTCTACTATTCTCTCTTGCAGTTTTTCTTCTCATTTTAATCAGCTGTGCTTGTTTTCAATTATGTTCTTTCACATACTCTGCTTTTTTCATAAGCAGCATGCACAGTGGAATGATTGCTGATTTTGGCATTAAGAAAGCTGCATTTAGGTCCAAGCTCTACGACTTGTCAAATAAGAGATCAACACACCCATCTGGCCACTCAGGTAGTAAAGCTGGGACACCACAGTGCCCTTTGTTTAGTGAAGTATATCTGATCATTTTGAAAGTCAAATTTCTCCTCTTCCTTCTAAAACTTATTCCTCCACCTGCATACTTTATCTCGCTTACAGACATCATCTGTTCATCCAGATTCTCCATCTTCATGCCTCTGCATCATCAAGGCTTGCCAGTTTTATCTGCTAAGTATTGTTATTATCCTTTTCTCTCCCTGCTGACATTGTTTACCTTGATCATGTTTCACCTGGAATCATTCAAGAGTTCCCTTAGGCTTGCCACCTTAAATGGATCTGTCTTACTATTGCTTGATCTTGTCATGTTCCTCATTGCAGACACCTCCCATCCTCATACAGCCCCCATTTCTTTACAGCATGTGCTCCCCTTCACTCCTTCTACACCTCACCTTGTATTATTTTACATTCGTAATATTCCTGATTTTCTGTATTTCTCAGTACCTACCATGGGTGTTTCATATCCTTGTGTTTTTGATGTTTTCCCTGCCTTACATACCAATCCTCTTTTTTATAAAGATTTTATTTATTTATTTGAGAGAGAGAGAATGAGAGAGAGAGAGCACATGAGAGGGGGGAGGGTCAGAGGGAGAAGCAGACCCCCTGCTGAGCAAGGAGCCCGACATGGGACTCGATCCCGGGACTCCAGGATCATGACCTGAGCCGAAGGCAGTCACTTAACCAACTGAGCCACCCAGGCGCCCCACCAATCCTCTTTTTAACTAAGCCCTTTCCCTTTAAAAACTGAGGTCTTGTAACAGCCAATGACATGATACAAGGAAATTAGAAGTATAATATTTGGAAAGGATATTGTGATCCAGGAAAACCCAAAAGAAAAAAAAAAAAACAACAGAAAAATTACTACCAGCAGTAAGAGAATTCTATAAGGTAGCATGGTCAAGATAGTACCCAGAAATGTCCATCAAATGGGGAATGGAACACTTAAATAAATTATGGTACATCCATGTAATGGGATGTTGTGGTGCTGTAAGAAAGAATGAGGATACTGTATTCTGACACGGAGGTATTTCTAAGATACATCATTAAATTTGAAAAGCAAGTTGCAGAACAGTGTGTACAGTGTACCACTCTGTGTGATGCAGGGGGAGGGATAAACATGTTTGCGTAAGGGAACTCTTGAATAACAACAAGGAACTCCAAGAGTTTTTGCTTTTGGAAAAGGACGGTGAAGAGGGTTGGAAGTAGAGAGTGGTCAGTGCGGGAGCAAAACTTCCCACTGTGTGCTTTAATGTTGCTGAGTTTTGAGTTATGTGAATTTAACATCTATGCAAAAGACAGATACCTAAAACAAAATAAAATGTAAAACCTCAGGCATTACCTCTGCTCTTCTATGTCTCTTTCATATGAGAGGAAGTCCAGTGAGGTGACTGAGAACAGAGGCTTGGCACCAGGCCCACCTGGATTTAATCCCATAACTGCACTTACCAGCTTGTTGACCTTGGGAAAGTCTTGTATTCTCTGAGTCTCCATTCTCCTCGTTTATAATTTGGGAATGACAATCCTCAAAACAACCCTTTTGAGTGAATATTAAGTGTGATAATGTTTGTAATATAATTAACATAGTAATTTACGTACAATTAGTACCTGGTATTTTATACATACATATGAGAGATATATAGTTATATGCATATATACACATATATATATGCATAACCACCTGTAAATGCATACATATATATTTGTCTATATTAGCATATATATCCATATGTGTACGCATTTGACTAATACACTGCATTGAAATGATCAAGTGATCCATTTGTGTCTATTTCTCTCAGCCTCAACTCTCCCTGTTCCCATCCCCACAGACTTTTATGATTTATTAATATATATATATTTTTTAGATTTCATTTATTTATTTGAGAGAGAGAATGAGATAGAGAGAGTGCATGAGAGGGGGAGGGTCAGAGGGAGAAGCAGGCTCCCCGCCGAGCAGGGAGGCTGATGCGGGACTCGATCCCGGGACTCCAGGATCATGACCTGAGCCGAAGGCAGTCGCTTAACCGACTGAGCCACCCAGGCGCCCCATGATTTATTAATATTTTTATCTCCAGTACTCGCACAAGAAATATTTGTTAAATTGTTGATGAACTAAGCATGGCCAGTTCTTAAGACTCTCTGAACAGAGGGAAAAAACCAACAGAAATATCCTGAAAAATTTCAGTCAAGTCATCTAACTCCTAAGGTGGGTATTATTGCAAGTTCCTTCTGTCCCTATACCTTGCCCCTCTATGAAGACCAGGAAAGTACTTATGGACCAATCAGAGCCAAAGTTGGAGATTCTTTTCTTTTCTTATGGTAGGTTCTCATTAGATACAGTTGAAGGTTGAATGGAGGACAAATGCTGTCCCCACGTTGCCCTTCGTCTCTCCCCAGCAAGCAGCTCCTCCAAGTACTTGCACTTACAAAACTGTAGATCTAGACTATGCTTCAATTTGCTTATGAAGTTGGCTTAAAATTTATGGAAGCCCAGATTCCAATCAGCAGCACAAATAGGCAATGCTAACAGCTTTCTTTAGATTCCTCTGAAAGGAAAAATCCCACTTTAGTTAGGCAGGAACGTGCATCCCATTTCCTTCTAGTAGTAGTTTAACTTACCGTTGAAGCTGGGTCCCCTGAGATTCTGCTGGGGTCGAGAAAAGCCTGATTATCTCACTGGGACAAAATCTCTTCCTCCTGAGAGCTCAGCTTTGGTAGTCCACCCGGTGGTGCAAATACTCTTCCCTTCTAGAAGAAATGGCACAGTGTTAGGTCTTCTGCCAGCTCCCAATCCACCCTGCCTCTTTGCGTCAAGGCAAAAGCTTAAGCCTCTTATGTCCTTCCCAGAATAACAATGCTGTTTGAAAAAATATTTCAGGTTTATAATTTTTCTGCATGCCTGATTTAGCCATCAGACTTATCTCCAGATATTTATATATAGAAACATGAATTTATAGAATTTGTATGAATTTATATAGGAATGCCAATTTATAAGGACCCTCTACATGTCTTAGGATTCTTTCCTAAGGAATTCATTCATAAGATTTCCTAAAAAGAAAACTGTCCACGTTCACTTAAAATGTTTTATTCACCTGAACCTTAATTTTTTTAATTTATCCGTTATAAAAGCAGTGCTTCTGATATATGTATATGTACGTGTGTAATACCCTAGATTAAATGATTCCAATATATGCTTTGTCCTTTTCAAATTCTTCTGTAGGTATATTTCTTCTTTTTTTCTTTTAAAGATTCACTTATTTATTTATTTGACAGAGAGAGAGAGAGAGCGAGCACACAAGCAGGGGGAGGGTCAGAGGCAGAGGGAGAAGCAGGCTTCCCACTGAGCAGGGAGCCTGATGTGGAGCTCCATCCTAGGACCCTGAGATCATGACCCAAGCCAAAGGCAGGCGCTTACTGACTGAGCCACCCTCGCGCGCTATCTAGGTATATTTCTGAGTCAGTTTAGGAAACTGTGATGATGGCGTTGGCTCTGTAGCTTGAAGCAAATTTGTTGATGTCAGTGCTGTCTCTGCCACTGAAAAGTCATCTGACCCATTCCACTACTCCCCACTCCTCCTCTGATTTTTATAAACATATTCTATCAGTTGGGCCAATATGCATAGATGGGACGGGGAAAATGTTTAATCCCAAGCAGCCTGCCTTTTCCTGTTATGACAGGAGACATTTGAATGACATTTGTCATCTTAAAGGGAGCAGAGGTTTTCTTCAAAGCTGTCCACAGCTGCTCTGGAGAAAATCAATTCTAGTACCTTGATTGGAAATGGGCGATTCTCCTCCAGATGTCTGTTGTGCTTGTGGCCTGACATCCTTGAACCTCTTAAAGCATTTCCAGGAGAAACACAGTTCGTGCTACATAGCATCACCTCGAAGGGCTCAGATGTTTTCTCCAGCAAGGATTAAGGCAGGTAAGAAGTAACTTGAACTTTCAAAATGAGTGTTGCAAACTGGAAGCCAGTAGAGCAAATGTTGTCTTCACAGACATGTCATTTGACTCACATAATGTTTTAAAAATCAGGACACTTTGATATGCAAGTGAAAATCACTGGCTTCTTAGAAAAATCAAGCCATGTGGCAATATAGGGCCCATATCTGGCCTGTCCCCTGCCCGACTCCCTACCCCTCTGGACCCCTCCACCAGGACTGTTCACGTGACTTGCCTGTCCCATGCAGGCATTTGAATTGATGGTTTCTTACTTAAAATATTATTTATATCTCATATTGAAGCATCCATCTCTCATGTTTAAATAATACGTCTCCTCTGTACCCAGCCCATGTAGGTTAGATTGCCTGATTAGTACATGGTGTTACCCTTACAAAATCTAATTTGTAAATAGCAATACTCTCCTACAATGCTATGTCAAGTTCTTAGTGTGATAAATGTTCTCTTATGTACATATTATTTCTCTTCCAAGTCACTTCCTTGTCTTAGACATTAGTATGTTTTGATCGGTGTCTTAGAGGAGTTGTCAATATATTGTGAAATCAATCTTTAGTAAAATTTCACTTAGGTTTTGTTTGGTCATTTATTCTTCAGATTTGCTTGTTGATTTACTTCTTTGAATTTTAGATTCTCCTGTAATTTCTGACCTCCAGGCAAGGTGAATGAATGGACTCCTGGTAGGTTAATGAGATAAAGATCCCACTAGAATTAATCAGAGAACAATGGACACAGCTGCTCCAGAGAGAGCCAACATTATCAGCAATAAGGGAAGTAAGGGTTCTCTCAGAGTACTAGGTTCTTTGCTTGGAGTAACAGGATGCTCCCCCCTCTTCCTAATCTCCTACATTTTACCTTTAAAAATGACATTTTTCTTTATTGAGCTAAAGGACGAAAACAGAAGATTCTTTCCATTTCCGCATCTAGGAACTAAAACTCACCATGTTTATCCCAAAACATCTTCCTCAATTCTTTTCCCAAAGTTGACTAATGTCCACATTTATAATACGCTTACATTTCCTATAGCAACTACACATCTGATTACTTCCAACATGAAATAGTTGAGTATCTCCTGTATTCCTGCCATTAGGACAGCCACACAGAATATAGATATAAACCCAGGATAATGCCAGTCTATGAAAACATCACCTCAAACTCTTGGGAGTGTTCATCCTTAAATCCCTGTAAGGGGGGCAGATAGGTAGGTTGGTGATGCATCTGTAACACACTGGTTTAGACACCACGGCACAGGTATGAACAGGATGCTTTGAGAACTCAAGGGAAGGAGTAAGTTATTCTGCCAGAAGCCTCTTGGGGGAAGAAGAATGGGATTTTGAAGGATGGCTAATGGTTTGCCAAGCACATGAAGAAAAGTGGGTACTCCAGGTAGAGGAAAGAACCTATGTGAAAGTCCCAAATCTCGACACCCATACAGCCTGCTGAGGAAATGGTGGATGAGCTAGTATGGCTGAAGAGAGAAGTAAGTAATACCAGCATTTTAGTGGGCACTTGCAACAGTCCATTACAGTAGGAAATGCAGTGGACTGGGTGAAGCGGGGCTACCTTCAGGGTACAGGCGGGAGATGAAGGAGCAGTAGGACTCAGTGGTAACTGAAGTTCCCTCTGGGCGAGCATCTCTGCATGCTGACAACATCATCAGAGGAAAAAACCCAAGCGGCAGCAGATCTGGGGTCAGCCAGCAGGGTTGAGACACTGTGGATCTGTTGAATGACCTCTTTGGCTACATCCAAATGGATGTTCTTCATTGTTTTCTGATATGACTTTCCCCTTCTTCCCTGAAATTTTTTCTCCTATTTTCTAAGACATCACCCTCCTACATTTCTTTTTACCTATGCAATCCCTCCTTCTCAGGCTTGCAGAGGAAAAGGAGTGACTGAAGGGGGTTGTGTGTCATCAGTCTGCTGTTCCTATCTCTTGTGTATGCTCTTTCATTCCGGTAATTTCCTATTTCGCAGCTCCTCAATTACCACCTATGGACTAACTTCTAACTCCATGTCTGCCTCCATCTCTCTCTAGGTTCCAGACTTTTGTGCAACTGCCTACTGGGCATTTCCACCAGGGTGCAGGCACCTCAAACTCAATATCCAAAACTGCACTCACCTCCCTGGACTCTCATGGATGGCTCATCTCAGCAAATGACCCTCCATCTACTTGGTTTCCCAGGCTCCTCTCGATTCCAAGTTCCACGGGACCATTTCAATCTTGGTTACCACTAGCCCTGTGGGTGGCCCACACATAGCAGACACTCAAATATTGGTACAATAAATGAAGGAGGCAGAATGGGCCCTTAATGTTTCTGGCTTCTATCAACCCCCCCGGGAAAAAAATGTCATCCTCTACACTTCTCCCATCCTACTTTCGCCTGAGTTAATCAAATTAGCTTTGATTTGCTTCAGAAAGCCTTCTCTGACTACTACCTCACCTCCCTCCCTGGTCTGCTAAGTTCCATAATTTACTGCATACACCCTAATCATAGCACATAGCATATGGTTTCCATGCATGCCAATTTCACCCACCAGCTCCATAAGGGATAAAGCAGGTATCTACAGCCTGGTGCCTATTTGCTTGATGGGAAGAAGCAAGCAAAGAGGGAAGGACAGACTGGCAGATATTCTGTGGAAAATGTCCAGAACATATATGGAAATGAGTGTGGAGCTCAGAAGAGAGCTGTGGCAGAGAGAGATTTGAATTATCTGTGGTGATGCCAGTGGGGTGATTGTTTTCACCCTGGAAGATGTGTGAGGGACAAACTCTCCTAGGTCTATAGGGGCTGAGATGGAAGATAGTCTTGGGTATAAGACACTAAAGAGTAGTGGGGACTGTGATGAACTAGCAATAACAGCCCTGTTTAAAGGGGACAAGCTAATAATTGCTATGCAGAAGTGCTGGCCCAGTGTAGCCAGATCTTCTGATTTTTTTTTCCAAAAGAAGTCAAAAGTCCCTATTTTTTAATGAATGAGAAGTCTCCTACATTTTAATGCTAGTCAAAGTAAACATTAGGCCAGATTCAGGCCGTGGCTTGGCAATTTGTGACTTCTGGTATAAAACATTAAGGAATGCTGACTTATAAACCATGAAATTGTGTATATATTGATGATGGGAAGAAAAACATGTCACAAATCAAAAGGGGGACAGAAAAGTATCTACAAGAACACACTCATCAGCCACTAGCTGAGTTAATTTAGGAAACACATATTTGAGGAAAGAGGAAAATTTATAAAAGGGGCTATCAGATAATGAATATTGGATCAGTCCTCGGTTTGATTTTGGAGTAGGAATGAGCTGTGTGTGAAAGAGGTCCAGTATTGAAAAATGAAGGATTTCTTTAATAGTAGTGGATAATTTTTTAGAGACTTGTGGTATATTCTCAGCTATACATAGCACTGCAGACATGAACATCATAAAATCCAAATATGAAAATATGTTCAAGTCAATGAGCTCTGTACTCACCTCAAGAAGGAATTACACAATTTGAGAAATTAATTTTAACTAATAATTGAACTATATTTTAAATTATATTAAAATTAATTCTACACCCTGAGCATTGTGTGAACTTATGAACACTATATGAATTTATGTCATTAAGTCCCGTCATGACTCCATGAAGTGAGTTTTTTATTTCCATTTTTTCAGACTAAGAAACCAAGGTTCAAAAAGTATCATTTGTTCATTCATTTTTTCATTCATTTGACAAATATTTCTTTGATTTAATATGTGGGGCATACAGTAGTGAACAAAGCAGATAAGATACCTGCCCTCATGGAGCTTATACTTGTGGTGAAACCAAGTAGACATAGAGGTATACAGTAAGTAGCCTTCCTTCCAGAACTAGCGTTTCCTTTGAATCCAGGCCTTCTATTAATTCTCAGGTACGAAGGTTCTAGCAAGTGGTCATTACTCTCCAATAACAGCGGTTTTGTGGAGGCAGCAGGGGGCAGATCTATGACTCAGATAATGAAAGTCCTCAGGATAGCTAAGTAGCCCTGGCCTACTCCCCAGCCATGTGACCTCAGCAGAGACCCCCTCTGCAGTTGGGTTTCCTGCTCTGTGACAGTTGAGATAATATCTACTCTGTCCATGGAAGAGCTGTGGTGAAAATACATCAGGAAATAAGATTTTAAGAAGTGAAAGTTCTTACGAAATCCTATGTATATATTTGTGTAATGTTTGGTATATTTTACAAAGAGCTTTCAAGTAAATATATAGTGTAATTTATAATACTATACAAACAGCCAAATACAAATATAAATCAACTAATGGTGAATTTTCAGCAATATCAGAAAATCTGGAGTACTGTTCTGGGTTGTTGAGTTAGCTTTAAGGTTGTTGAAGAGAAGTGTCATTTAATTGTCCTTAGAAGCATTTAGTTATAGCTGGCAACAGAGGGGCCGAGACAAAAAGACCCAAACACAAAAAGAGCTGCTGAGAAAAGCTGACTCCGGGGAGGAAATTCATTGAACAAATATTTGTTAGTTGTCTACCATATCTATTTTGTTCATTGCTTATCCTCAGTGTCTGGGACAAAGTTCCTGCTCTGAAAATGTTTGCATTCTAACAAAGGAGACAATTAATATATACATGTGTTTATGGTAGGTAATCAGTGCTACAAAAAGAAGCACCGGATGATGGTGGGGGTAGGTGCAAGGGAGGGAGAGAGTATTACTTAAGATAATTAAAGCCAGCTGCATCAATAAACAAATCATGCAGTCTCAGTGGCTTAACCAACAAAAGTTTCTCTTCTCATAAAGTCTGATTGGGGTTGGTGACTCAGGGACTCGGGCCCTCTCCATCTTACTTCTGGGTTCTCCAGGGCAGAAGAAGAAAGGAGGGATAGAGGAGCCACACTGATTGTAAATGAAATGCAGCATGGTGGATCTCAGGGGGAAGAGTATTCCAGACAGAAAAAACAAACAAGCAAAAAAACCAGCAAAGACAAAACCTTAGGCAAGTTGTGGTTTCTGGTCTGACATGTAAGAAGCTTGGAAGTTGCTACTCCATTCTAAGGAGAGGTAAAAAAAATGAATAAACTGAAAAAATAAAATCTTCTTAGATCCATAAGAGAAGTGAGGTCACAGGGCAAACCACTATATCCATAGTGGAGAGACTGACAGATTAATATAGAGAATCACAACTTACCAGAGCAGAAACCTCTATAGGAAATAGTGCTAGGGTATGAAAACCTGAACTGTAATTGGTGAGTTGCTGGAGGATCAGTGTGGACAACCCAGAGGTAAAAACCCCTGGGAGACCCAGTAATTAGAGCATCCCCTCACTTTTGTGAGTTTTACCCCTGGATCTCTACCTCTTCACAGTGAATCCTGGAGAAAAAGCCTCTAGTGCTTCTGGCAGGGGAAGGGGCAAAGAAACCATTTTTAAATATGCTAGAGCATTCTGTTCTTTTAACAAGGTCTGACCTCAGGAGAAATTATTTAACCTGAGCGTAACATGCTGGGATTTTATTAGGGCCCAACTGCCCTGGAGGAAAGGGAATACTCAACTCCCGCCCACTCTAGCCATCATGTCCCCCATGGGAAGGGAAAAAACTGAGAAGCACATGCAAAGTTCACAGTCCAGAAGCAGAGGCTCACTGAAAGACTGCAGCCTAATCATCATGATAAAACGCTTCCCTTCCCCATTATACCTTACCATATGTAACAAAAGGCCTATTTACAAAAATTCCTTTTACCTAGCATAGCATGCCTGGCTATGAAAAAAATATTACAAAGCATACTAAAAGGCAAAAACAAAACAAAACAAAACAAAAAACCCAACAAAACAACCAAACAAAAAACCAAAAAAAAAAATAAAACACAGTTGGAAGAGAGACAGAACAAGTATCACAACCAGATTTATATATGTCAAGGATGTTGGAATTATTAGATCAGATTTTTAAAACAACTGTGATTAATATGCTTAGGGCTCTAGTGAATAAAGTAGACAACATGGGCAATGTAAACAGAGAGGTGGAAATTCTAAGAAAGACCTAAAAAGAAATGCTAGAGATAAAACAAACAAACAAAACACTGTTAAAGAAATGAAGCATGTTTTGATGGACTTGTAGTAGATGGACATGACTGAGGAAGGAATCTCTGAGCTTAGGATATCTCAATAGACTGAAAAACTGAATAACCAAGAATGTCTCAAAAACTGAAAAGCAAACAGAAAAAAAGACTAAAAAAAAAAAAAAAAAGATAACCAGAATAGAATATCCAAGAGCTCTGGGACAACTACAAAAGATGTAACATACATGTAATGGGAATACCAGAAGAATAGAAAGAAAAGAACAGAAGAATTATTTGAAACAATAATAAGTGAGAATATTTTCAAATTAATGTCAGACACCAAACCATAGATCCAGGATGTTTAAAGAACACCAAGCAGGATAAATACCAAAAAAACCCCCTACACCTAGGCACATCAGTTTAAACTACAGAAAATGAAAGAGTAAGAAAAAAATCCTGAAAGAAACCAAAGGAAAAATATCTTACTACAGAAGAGCAAAAATAAGAATTACATCATACTTCTCAGAAACCATGCAAGCGAGAGTAGAGTCAAATATTTAGAATTCCATGACCTGAGAAATTAAGACTTTCTCAGACAAACAAAAATAGAAAGAATTTATTGTCAGTAGACCTGCTTTGCAAGAAATGTTAGAAGTTCTTCAGGGAGAAGGAATATGGTATATATTAGAAACTCAGATCTACATAAAGAAAGGAAGAATATTAGAGAAGGAAGAAGCAAAGGTAAAATAAAATCTCTTATTTTTCTTAATTGATCTAACAGATAACTGTTCAAAATAATAATAGCAATGCTTTATTTGACTATGTATGTTTATCTACATGTACTTTTACACACACACTTATGTATGCTTATATATACATGAAATGGATGATATCAATAATACAAGGGACAGGAGGGAATTAGTATTATTTTGTTATATGGTACTCACACTACCCATGAAGCTGTATAGTGTTATTTGAAAGCAGACTTGGATTAGTTGTAAATGCATATTGCAAACTCTAGAGTAACTACTAAAAAAGAAGTATAACTGATATGTTGAAAGGAGAAAAATGGAATCATTAAATGCTCAATTAAAGCCACAAATGGCAGAAAAAGAGTAGAAGAAACAAAGAACAAGGGCAACAAATTGAAAGCAGTAGCAAATATGATAGATATTAACCCAATTCAATATAATCACTTTGAATTTCAATGGTCTAAATGTACTGTTAAAAGACAGAGATTGTCAGAATGGATTGAAAAACAAGACCCAATTATATGTTGTCTATAAAAAAATCCACTTGAAATATAAAGACATACAGATTAAAAGTAAATGGATGAAGAAAGATATACCATGCTAACACTAATCAGAAGAAAGCAGGAGTAGCTATATTAATTTCAGACAGAGTAGATTTCAGAATAAGGAAAGTTATCAGGGATAGAGAAGAGCATTACATAATGATAAAGAGGTCAATTCTCCAAGAAGACATAATCTGTAACATGTATGCACAAACAACACAGTGGCAAAATACATGAGGCAAAAACTGACAGGACTTCAAAGAGAAATAGATGAATCTACTGTTATAGTTGGAGATTTCAACACCTCTCTATAAGAAATGGACAGATCCAGGGGTGCCTGGGTGGCTCAGTCGGTTGAGCGTCTGCCTTCTGCTCAGGTCATGATCCTGGAGTCCGGGATTGAGCCCTGCATGGGGCTCTCTGCTCAGTGGGGAGTCGGCTTCTCCCTCTGCCCCTACCCCCACTCACGCTCTCTTTCTCTCTCTCTCTCAAATAAATAAATAAAATCTCAAAAAAAAAAAAAAGAAAGAAAGAAAAGAAATGGACAGATCCAGCAAGCAGAAAATCAGTAAGAACATAGTTGAACTCAATAACACTCTAAATTAACTGTATGTAATAGACATGTATAGACTACTTCATCCAACAACAGTAGAATAAACATTTTTCTCAAGCTCACATAGAACATTTACCAAAATTGACCATACCCTGGGCCATAAAACACCCTTTAACAAATTTAAAAGAATAGATATCACATAATGTCTGCTCTCAGATTACAATGGAACTAAACTAAAAATCAATAACAGAAAAGTAGCTGGAATATCCCCAAATACATGGAGATTAAACAACATACTTCTAAATAACACATGGATCAAAGAAGAAATCTCAAGAGAAATCAAAAGAAATATTTTTGACTACATGAAAATGAAAAGACAACATATCAGAATGTGAGAGATGGGATGCAGTGAGAACAGTGGTCAAAGGGAAATGTATAGCTGTGAATGCATATATTAGCAAAGCAGAAAAATCTAAACTCAATTATCAAAGCTTCCACTTTCAGAAACTAAAACAGAAGAGCAAGTTAAATACAAAGTAAGCAGAAGAATAGAAATAATAAAAAATAGAGCACAAATCAATGAAATTGAAAACAGAAAATCAACAGAATCAATGAAATTGAAAGCTGTTTCTTTGAAAACATCAATAAGCCTCTAGCTAGGCTAAGAAACAAAGAGAGAGAACACAAATTACTACTATCAGAAATTAAAGAGGAAATATAACTACACGTCCCATGGAAATTAAAAGATAATGAATACTACGAACAACTTTATGCCTACAAATGTGATAACCTACTCGAAATGGACCAATTCTTTAAAAGACACAAAGTGCCAAAATTTACACAAGAAGTAAGACAACTGAATAGACCTATATCTATTAAAGAAATTGAATCAATAATGAATAACCTTTCAAAACAAAAAGTACTGGACCCAGGTGGGTTCACTGGTGAATTCCACCAAACATTTAAGGAAGAAATTACACAAATTCCCTACAATCTCTTTCAGAGGATAGAAGCAGAGGAAATACTTCCTAATTCATTCTATGAGGCCAGCATCAGTCTAATATCCAAAACAAACAGATGTCACAAGAAAACTACAGTTCAATATCTCTCATGAGCATAAATACAACAAAATATCATCAAATCAAATCCAATAATGCATAAAACAAATTATACACTATGACCAAGTGGGATCACGTAGGTATGCCAGGCTGGGTCAACATTTGAAAATCAATTAACATAACCTGTCATATCAATAGGTCAAAGAAGAAAAATCATATGATCATTTCAATAGAAACAGAAAAATCATTTGATAAAATCCAATACCCATTCATGATAAAAACTTTCAGTAAACTAAGAATAGAAGGGAACCTCCTCAACTTGATAAAGAATATCTACAAAAAGACCTTACGCCTAACATTGCACTTAATGGTAAGAAGTCTGAAGCATTCCCACTAAGATCAGGAACAAGGCAAAGAAGTCCCCTCTCACCAGTGCTTTTCAACATCATATTGGAAGTTCTGGCTAATGCAATGAAGAAGACCACAAATAAAAGGTATACAGATTAGGAAGAAATAAAACCGTCTTTGTTTGCAGATGACATGATTGGCTATGTAGAAAACCCATGAGAATCAACTAAACCCTTCTCCCCACCCCTGGAGCTCAAAAGTGATCATAGCAAGATGGCAGGATTACAGTTAATATGCAAAAACCAATTGTTTTCCTACACATACTAGCAATGAACAAGTGGAATTGAAATTGAAAACATGATCCCACTCATCTTAGCACCCTATGAAAATGAAATACTTAGGTATAAATCATACAAGATCTATATGAGGAGAAATAAAAACTCCGATGAAAGAAATTAAATAACTAAGTAAAAGGAGGATATTCCATGTTCTTGGATAGGAATACTCAAGATGTCAGCTCTTTCCAACTTGATCTGTAGATTCAATGTAATCCTAATCAAAATTCCAGCATTAGGATGCCTGAGGGGCTCAGTCAATTAAGTGTCTGCCTTTGGCTCAGGTCATGATCCCAGTCCTGGGATTAATTCCCACATGGCATCAATCCCAGTCCTGGGATTAATTCCCACATGGCATCGGGCTCCTTACTCAGCAGGGAGCCTGCTTCTCCTCAACCTGCCACTCTCCCTGCTTGTGCTCTCTCTCTGATAAATAAATAAATAAAATATTTTTTAAAAACTTTAAAAATCTCAGCATTATTTTATAGATATCAACAAATTGATTATAAAGTTTACATGGAGAGGCAGAAGACCCAGAATAGCCAAGACAATACTGAAGGAGAAGAACAAAGAGAACTGACACTACTCAACTTTTAAGTCTTACTCTAAGGCTGCAGTAATCAGACAGTGTGGTATTGGTGAAAGAATAAACAGATAGATCAATGGGACAGAATAGAGAGCCCAGAAACAGATTTACATAAATACAGTCAACTGATCTTTGACAAAGGAGCAAAGACAACACAAAGAGGCACAGATAGTCTTTTTGACAAATGGTGCCAGAGCAGCTGGACATCTGCATGCAAGGACATCTGCATGCAAAAAAGAAATAACCTAGACACAGACCTTACACCGCCCACAAAAATGAACTCAAAATGGATCAGAGACCTCAATATGAAATGCAAAACTATAAAACTCATAGAAGATAACATAGGAGAAAATCTAGATGACCTTGGGCATGGCAATGACTTTTTAGACATAACTCCAAAGGCATGATCCATGAAAGAAATAATTGATAAGCTGGACTTCATTAAAATTAAAAACTTCTGCTTTGTGAAAGACAATGCCAAGAGAATGAGAAGACAAGTCACAGACTGAGAGCAATATTTGCAAAAGACACATCTGATAAAGGATTTATTTCCAATATACAGAAAAATTCTTAAAACTCAACAATAAGGCAACCACCCAATTTAAAAACGGGCCAAAGATCTTAACAGACCACCTCACGGCAGAAGATATATGGATAGCAAATAAGCACATGAAAAAAACGTTCTACATCATATGTCATCAGGGAAATGCAAGTTAAAACAACAATGAGATACCACTACACACTTTTCAGAATGGCCAAAATCTAGAACACTGACAATACCAAATGCTGACAAGGATGTGGAGTAACAGGAATTCTCATTCATGCTGGTGGTAATGCAAAGTGGTAGAGTCATTTTGGAAGTTGGCAGTTTCTTTCTCTTTCTTTCTTTCTTTCTTTCTTTCTTCCTTCCTTCCTTCCTTCCTTCCTTCCTTCCTTCCTTCCTTCCTTCCTTTCTAAGGTTTTATTTATTTATTTGTCAGAGAGAGAGAGAGCACAAGCAGGGGGAGCGGCAGGCAGAGGGAGAAGCAGACTCTCCGTTGAGCAGGGAGCCCCGTGCGGGACTCCATCCCAGGATCATGACCTGAGCCAAAGGCAGACGCTCAACCGACTGAGCCACCCAGGCGTCCTGGAAGTTGGCAGTTTCTTACAAAACTAAACATACCCTTACCATACAATCCAGTAATCAAACTCCTTAGCATTTACCCAAAGGAGTTTAAAACTTGTATCCACACAAAAACCTGTACAGAGATGTTTATAGCAGCTTTATTCTTAATTGCCAAAATCCAGAAACAACCGAGATGTAGTTTAGTTAGGTAAATAATAAATAAATTGTGATACATACAGACAATGGAATATTATTAGGGCTAAGAAGAAATGAGCTATCAAGCTATGAAAAAACATGGAGGAAGCTTACCTGCATATTACTAAGTAAAAGAAGCCAATCTAAAAAGGCTACATACTGTATGATTCCAACTATATGGCACTCTGGAAGAGGCAAAACTATGGAGACAGTAGAAAAGATCAGTGTTTGCCAGGGGTTAGGAGGGAAGAAGGGATGAATAGGCAGAGCACAGAGGATTTTTAGGGCAGTGAAATTAATCTGTATGATACTACAACGATAGATGCAGATACATGTCATTATACATTTGTCCAAATCCATAGAAGGTACAACACCAAGAGTGAATCCTCATGTCAACTATGGACTTTGAGCAATAACTATGTGCAATGTGGGTTTATCAATGGTAACCAATGCACCACTCTGACTAGAGATGTTGATAGTGGGGAGGGGGCTACTCACATGCATGAAGAATGGGTATATGGAAAATCTCTTGTATCTTCTGCTCAATTTTGCTATGAACCTAAAACTGCTCTAAAAAATAAAGTCTATTAAAAAAATCTGAGACACAAATGTGCTTGGCTTATTCCAGAAATAGCAAAGAAACCACTGTGGTTTCACTCTAGTGGAAGAAAGGAATGGAAAGAGAGTCAAGGGCCAGGCCACATAAGGTGTCCCAGGCCAAAGGAAGAAGTGTGAAAATATGGGTGTTTAGAGCCATTTAGTGTCCCCTAATGATTTGTTTTTATAAACACATAATGAAATAGGAATAGTTGATGGTTATAACAATGATTGCATACATTTGAATAATATGCTCCGTTTTCTAGGGAAATCTTTTAAAAATGTGTTTATCTACGTCCCTGAGTGAACAGTTACCAATTTCTAATACTTGAGCACATTTTAAAAAATATCCAAGTCCCTAAAGGGCATTTCCAGCCACTCAGGTGCCATACAGCCAGGCACCATGGATAGCTGGACCCTGTCCTTCACCAAGCCTGATGCCTGGCCTCCCACCGACTCCTACAAACTGAACACCTGCATGTGCACTGGTACTGCAAACAACCTCTGACGTCCAGTAGTTCCTCAACCACTGTTTCTAAGGAGCAGCCCAACCTGTCTGTAAAAGCCATCACCTCAAATTCCTGGAATTTCCATACCTGAAATAGATTTTTAGTCTGTTTCAAAACCTGAAGCACTGCAAGTTTCATGTTACTTTAGTTAACCCTTTAACCTAAAAAAGTAACTACCAAATGAATAGTAAGGGTGAAATTCAATGTATTTATCCTAAATATTCTAGGTTATCTTCTCATAGTTAATAAGTGAAATCAATTGTATTCTAGATGTTTCATAAATGTTGACTTCATGTTTCTGACCACATAAATTGTTGACATTGAAATTCAGTGACCTCTGTTGCTTACTGTAAGAAGGATTCTAACCCAGAATTTTCAGCTAAATATGTTGTAATTCAGAATTTGCTTACAGAATTGAATTAAGGTTTTTGCATTAGGGATAAACATTGTGGGAGTAATTCTGGTATACTAGGTTCGTGGTTTTGTGCAAGATGCTTAGAATACCACAGCCCTTCCTTAGAATAATTGTAAATTCTTCTGGACTGTTTCCCAGATTTGCTTGAAAAGGGTCAGAGGACAGACTGAAATTAATGACATATGAATTGTGAATCCCAATTAGAGGTGTCTTCAAAGGAATAATTAGGCTAGACTTAATAATTATGAGAAGAAAAAGCTTGGGGTAAATTACACACTGAAAGAAAAGATGTGAAACAAGGCAACTCTGGAGATTGGAGTTGATGAATATTTCAGGAAGTTATTTTTTTTTAAATCTACTAATCTTAAAGATAATATAACTTGAGTGAGACAAAGATGAATGGAGAGAGATGGTCACTGATCTCAGATTAGGAGTCGGGGTGTGAACACGGAGGTCCTTTCTGGTGCACATGCCCTGACACTGTGATTTTAGGATCCCTATTCTCTTTATGTAGGAGGACAGGATTTTTGCTTTCCCAAATAACAGTAACATTAGCAACAGGGGCAGCAAACACCTGAACTGTACTCCCCATGTAGAGTACTTGCCATATATTAACCTCTCTGTTTCATTTTCCTCATCTGTAAAGTAGGGACTACATGATTATCGAATCCCCACAACAACCCTAGGAGGGAGGTACAGTAAGTGACTTGCTCAAGGTCATAAGCTAGGTGGTGTCAGAAACCAGATTCGAACCCAGCAGCCTGACTCCGAAGCGTAAGCTCTCTCTCGTCCACTGCACTACCTGTGCCTCGGGGAGGAGAAGGGACACACGCAAAATGCCAGCTCCCCGTGCCCACTTATTTTACTGTAAACTCTCCTACACCGACGCCTCTCTTCCCACCCTCTCTACCACCCTTAGCCTCTTAACTTGTCAAACACAACACCTTCCTTACTTTGCTCGAGTCATCCTCCTCCCCTTCTTGCCAGAAGGTTCCGGCGGGTGGAAGATGAAAGGGAGCGGACAGCGCCCGGCACAGGCATCTTGTTTTTCTTCTTGGTGCAGTCGCTAATAGTCACTGAAAATCCTTTATTAGAGGTGTGGTTAGAAGCATTCACCGAGCGCTCAGAGTAGGAACGTTTGTCAGGAATGCGAATATTAATTTACTTTCTAGGATACGTTTTTTAACCTAAGAGCCTAACCAATTCTCACACAATTCACTTCTGAGTGGAAACCTTCACCCGGCGCCTGACGACGGGGCGCCGGCCTGGAGGGGGCAGTGGCGGCCGCGGAGTGGGCCCCGCCGGCGGGTGCGGGCGGCTCGGCCATCGCTTGCTCTCGCCTGGCGCGCCGCTCTCGGCCGTGGATTAGCGCTGCTGGGGACGTGGGAGGCCGCGGGTCCCGCCCCCGGCCGGCGGCGGCGGCGGCGGCCCAGCGCGGCAGTCGGCGCTGCGAGCCGAGCGGCGCGGAGGGCGCGACCGGCGGGCCGGGGCGCGGGGCTGTGCGCTGTCTTTTGGGCTCCGTTCCGCGAGCCGGGGCGCGGGCGACACCGCGGACCCCTCGGGCGGGCCCCGGGCTCGCGGCGTAGGGAGTCGGGGGCCGCCCGCCGGGGAGCCGGGACCATGGCGCTGCGCGCCCGGGCGCTGTACGACTTTAGGTCGGAGAACCCGGGCGAGATCTCGCTGCGGGAGCACGAGGTGCTGAGCCTGTGCAGCGAACAGGACATCGAGGGCTGGCTCGAGGGGGTCAACAGCCGTGGCGACCGTGGCCTCTTCCCGGCCTCGTACGTGCAGGTGATTCGCGCCCCCGAGTCCGGCCCGGCGGGCGACTGCGGCCCGGGAGCCCCGGCTCGCTACGCCAACGTCCCGCCTGGCGGCTTCGAGCCCCTGCCCGCCGCGCCGCCCGCCTCCTTCAAGCCGCCGCCCGATGCCTTCCAGCCCTTGCTGCAACCGCAGCAGGCGCCTCCGCCGAGCACCTTCCAGCCGCCGGCCGCGGGCTTCCCGTACGGCGGGGGCGCCCTGCAGCCGTCGCCTCAGCAGCTCTACAGCGGCGGCTACCAGGCCAGCCAGGGCAGCGACGATGACTGGGACGACGAGTGGGACGACAGCTCCACGGTGGCCGATGAGCCGGGCGCGCTGGGCAGCGGCGCGTACCCGGACCTCGACGGCTCGTCGTCCGCGGGCGGCGCGGCCGGCCGCTACCGTCTGTCCACGCGCTCCGACCTGTCGCTGGGCTCCCGCGGCGGCTCGGCGCCCGCGCAGCACCACCCGTCGGGGGCCAAGAGCTCGGCCACCGTAAGCCGCAACCTCAACCGCTTCTCCACCTTCGTCAAGTCGGGCGGCGAGGCCTTCGTGCTGGGTGAAGCGTCTGGCTTCGTGAAGGATGGGGACAAGTTGTGCGTGGTGCTGGGGCCCTACGGCCCCGAATGGCAGGAGAACCCTTACCCCTTCCAGTGCACCATCGACGATCCCACCAAACAGACCAAGTTCAAGGGCATGAAGAGCTACATCTCCTACAAGCTGGTCCCCACGCACACGCAGGTGCCGGTACACCGGCGCTACAAGCACTTCGACTGGCTGTACGCGCGCCTGGCCGAGAAGTTCCCCGTCATCTCGGTGCCCCACCTGCCCGAGAAACAGGCCACTGGCCGCTTCGAGGAGGACTTCATCTCCAAACGCAGGAAGGGCCTGATCTGGTGGATGAACCACATGGCCAGCCACCCGGTGCTGGCGCAGTGCGACGTCTTCCAGCACTTTCTGACCTGCCCCAGCAGCACGGACGAGAAGGCCTGGAAACAGGGCAAGCGGAAGGCCGAGAAAGATGAGATGGTGGGCGCCAACTTCTTCCTGACCCTGAGCACGCCCCCCGCCGCCGCCCTCGACCTGCAGGAGGTGGAGAGCAAGATCGACGGCTTCAAGTGCTTCACCAAGAAGATGGACGACAGCGCGCTGCAGCTCAACCACACGGCCAACGAGTTCGCGCGCAAGCAGGTGACGGGCTTCAAGAAGGAGTATCAGAAGGTGGGCCAGTCCTTCCGTGGCCTCAGCCAGGCCTTTGAGCTGGACCAGCAGGCCTTCTCGGCCGGCCTGAACCAGGCCATCGCCTTCACCGGAGATGCCTACGACGCCATCGGCGAGCTCTTTGCCGAGCAGCCCAGGCAGGACCTGGACCCCGTCATGGACCTGTTAGCGCTGTATCAGGGGCACCTGGCCAACTTCCCCGACATCATTCACGTTCAGAAAGGTAAAGCCTGGCCATTAGAGCAGATGGTCTGGAATATGTTGTTGAGGCTGAAAGGGATGATTTGGACAGAAATACCATAATCTGTTTCAGACTAGTGCCGGAGAGGTTGGGAATCAAGCAGGGATTCCCTGTCCAATCAAGTGGACAGCTGGCCTGTTTTTCTGAGTATATGATGGATTGCGGGCCGGTAGCTGCCTCCGTAAAGTATTTCCAGACAGGGAGTGGGTACTCCTCAGAGAAAGTTCTGAGAGTACTTCTTATGACAGTGCTATCATTTTAGAGTTTGAATAGTTGGGTGATGAGCTTCTGGGATCTGTAATCTTGTGCCTAGGGTAGAATTAGAAGAGGACCCAAACCCTGTTAGGCATCCATTTGAACACTGTGGGGTCACTTAGTGATGGGTTTAAGGAAGCACGGAAATAATGGGGAAGGACGGATATCTGCAAGTAAAGGTAAGTCCGCTTCTACCTTCCACACCTCTCAATCCCTGGTTTGGTTGAGGAATTAGAATCAATTCTCTGAGGTTCTAGCCAGGGCAGTTTAGGAATGTCCTGCATAGGCTTCTTGCTTGCAACCTTTGTAGAATGAGGTAAAAGGCTCACTCTAATTTCAAGAAGTTTTAAGAAAAATAATCTCTTTAATCTCAGTCATTTTGAGTTTGGAGTCTATTCACCCACTGAATTTAAAGAGTATTATTTAGGAAAATGATGTAGGGGAACTACAAAGAATGCACAAAATCTGAGTATTATGTCTGAGGGCAGTGCTTCTGGTATTCCAGTAGTTAGCTGCCCAGCTGTCAGCTTGTTTCATTATTAGTTGTTAGTGTCCCTAACTTTTGTTAAAGCACTAACATTTGCAGATTTTTTTTTTTTTCTTAGAAAATAAATTAGAGCAGTAAAGCCTGGAGTGAGAGGACGGGGAGGCGATGGACTTTAGGGAGGTGGTCTTGCCTGTGAATGTCTCCTGTTCAGTGTGGTGGATGTGGTGGGGAGAGGGAGGGAGTTACCTAATCTAACTTCTGTGATGGTGGAAACGTCTTTTGAGTCATGAGGTTTGGCCTTCAATAAGGAGGTGCTCACTGCCTTTCTAGAGGGGCCGGTCCAATTATGAACAACCCTGAACTTTGACATAGTCTTCCTTGCACTGAACTAAAATTTGCCTCTCTCATTTGTCGTTCTGTTCCCTGGAACCACACAAAGTAAGTCTATTCCTCATCCACACGTTAGCCCTTTACACTTTGGGAGACAGCAGTCTTGCTTCCTTCCCTTCCCTCTGCTGCTTTCCTCCCCCTTTCAAGTGTGTGACTAGTCTTCTTACTCCCCAAAGGGGGGGTCCTTCCAAAGCCTTGAATGTGTTGTTGGCCCTGCTAAAATGCAGTATCCCGAAGCATCTGCATTACTAATTTTGGTAGAAAATAGTAACTTTCTTGGCAATTTACATTTTGTAAATGCAGCCTGAGATTCAATAGCTGTTTGAGCAACCATACTGAACCTGCATCTACATTCCTCATGCCTTTTTGTGTGTAAATTGCCGTGACTCCTTGACTTTTTGGCTGGTGCCAGTGGGACTGACTCTTTGAGACTTTAATGCAAGACCTTAAATTTAAATACCATGTGTTATATCAACCTGGAACCATGCTGCCTTTTTATGTATTTTGTGAGTTTATGCAAATGGTTGGTAAAAGTTGGAAGGGTGGAGAAAAGGACAGACCTCTGCAGGCAGAGAGAGACAGGTGACTGGCTACTACAGGGTGGCCTCAGTTCATTCACTGACTTTACCGTCACTCAGACCACACACAGCTTTGTCAAGTGTCCTGCTATTGGAACTATTTATTAGAAAAGGTATGGTGTTTGTTCTAAGGTTGATTTTGAGTTTACAGCAGTAGTTTTTGTAGTTTATTAAACTGTGTAGTTTGCTTTTTTTTTTTTTAAATCCTAGAACTAAAATTGTATTCAGTTTCTTGGGATTTGAAAAACTTCATTAAAACCAGTACCATTTTATGTTGTTTAAACAGATTCAAGGGCACTAAACATAATCTTTAGGAAGTTCAGAAAGAAAATCAGTTAATATTAAGTATAGTTTCTTTCTGCTGTAGCCTTGGTATATAATGTACAGGGAGTGAGTGTCCCTAGATGACGTCTTTAGAATGTACTTGCCATTTAAAGCTATAGTGTGCAACGCATAAGGATAAAAGGATTTGCTTGCAACCAGTTTTTATCAAGGATGCTAGTGTTGGCGATTTTTAGGAATACAGATGAGACAAATTTCATAAGTTGTGCTAAAGCTTTTTGAACATGTTCTAAATATTCAGAACTTGTGGTTGTGAAGAGCAGCTCCCCCCGCCCCCCCAACTTAACTACACAGTTGCTATTGGAATGAATCTTTTCTAGTCTGAGCACTTGGGGATTTTGTTGACAGGTGGTTTTTTTCCTCTAAGGTCTCAAAGTGTAATCACATGAAAGATTTTACTGTGACTTCTGAGAGGAGAATAAAAAGAAGAAAAAAACGTTAAAAAATCTTTAAGCAGCTTAAGCTATCTTTTAAGTATTTGGTTCAAAGTTTACATTTCAGTTTAGGGAGAAATTTAAAAATTCAAAATAATTATTTCAACTCTTAAGTTGTCATTGTTTACAGGAAGAGAAAAAACAGTTTTAGTACTTCTACGTTTGATGTGTTCTAATCAGATGTTAGGTCCACATTCAGATGAGACAGAAATGATTAGAATGTGCTTTTCAATGACTAACACAGTTAAGAAGGGGAGTTAATTAAGTTTTTTCCCCCTTAATTCCTAGGGGAAAGGACAGGAACATTAGTCTCCTCTGGAGCTTTTTTCTTATCCAGGAGACTCCTGTGGTCAGCTTTTCCAGTGTTCTAAACCTGTGCTTTTCGGTGCTGGGTCTGTGAGCCACATCTGACTACTTAAACATAAGTTAATTAAAGTAAAATAATGTAATTCAGTTCCTTATTCACACTAGCTGTATTTCATGTGCTTTGTAGCTAGTGGCTACCAGTTGGACAACAGATAGAGACCATTTCATCACTGCTGAGGGTTCTGTGGGATGGTGCTGTGCTGCCAGAGTCTGTCAGTCCTTTCAGGTTTCTCCAGCAGTTGATAATCTTTGCACATACTCTCCAGATAGTCTTCTTGTCACTTGGTCATCTCATGGCATCCCCTCCTTTCCGCATGGGCTTAAGTAATAAAAACCGGGAGGGGAAGCAGGCCCTGCCAGACCCCTCTCTACAGAACATCCCAGGCACTCACCCAGTGAGTAATATTGCTGCGGTGTGAGGATGTTCATCTGCTTTGCATCCTGCCTTCATCGTTCATTCAGAAAATACAACTGGTTTCAGAATGGACATCTGAGACGGGTGAGGAACCAGCTCCAGAACGAGGGTGGAAAACTCAAATGCCCTTAAATGTGGTCGACTGGCATTTTTCTGACTATACTTAGTACTAAAACCATCGCTTAAACTTAATAATGGTTTTAGTGTAAGTACTTTCTGCAGAAGCAAAGAAAGCCATATGGTTTCTTTAGCGAAAAGAGAATTCTGGAATTCTAATTTTTTTCATCAACTCATGGAGTCTTAGATAAACAGACCTATTTTGGTTAATGGAGTTGAGTGTAGGAAGAAGGCAGTTTGCTGTAGTCTGAAGTATAGTAGATGGGAATTCAGAAGCTGTTTGAATTTTATTCATACTTTGCTCTGTCTTAACAGGAGTCCCTTAAATTCTTTGTTCACAGGCGGCTCGTTGATTCCTGACGAGTCACATGTCTGTCACTGCCGAGCTTTGTAACCCTGTGGTCTGATTTTCTTTTTTTGAAATGGTAGCGTTTTATCTCCTCCCATTTATCATCCTTGCCTGGGGTATGCCTTTAGAATGCTGATGGTGGCCAGTTTGGGGTAGTATATAGAATCGATTTCACTATCAGTTTCTTAGCTTATTCGGTTCTGTTTCCAAAGATATGATTAATCTCTAATATTTAATAAAGCTTAATCTGGATGGCAGTGAGTTGTTGTGGTTTAAAAGCATTAGGCTTATTTCCCGGGGGGTATCGTGAAAGGGAAAGACTGTAAATGTGGGGTGATGAGAAATGTTGGTTTCATCTTTATTTAGGAATGTGGACTGGATAGCAGGAGGGAGTCACTTAAAAGGAAATTTCTTTATTCCTGAGAAAAGGTACAAGGTACAGGAAAAGTGATTTGTTGATAAAATGTAGCGTGAGTCTGTGAAGCAGGGTGGCAGAACTAGGTAAACAAACAGACCGGCAGTCCTGTTTTCTGTACTCCTAAATTAAATATGCAGGGTGTCCACATTGCCTTCTGTAAACGTTCCAGATGGAGGCTTCTTTTCAACAAAACACAGCCCTGGGACCTCAGGAATGGTACACCAGTCATGGGCTTGTCAGTTCTCCGGGGTACAGTTTCACCATTGTGCTTCCTTTTACCACATGCAGGGTCCGTCTTATGTCCCTCAGACATTAATTAAAGATAGCTAGCGTCCTGGCAAGGGCCTCTAAGGTAAGACTGGGCCACAGTTAGCCCTTCCCTGTCTGCTCCCCATTCTCCTGTGACTAAAAATAGACCTGAGAGGATGGTGCCAGGAATAGAGAGAAAAGGTCTAATAAGTGGGCTGTTTACAAACTCATCCTTATTTTGAAACTTCTGGGCTAGAAATTGAGGTCGCTCATTTTTTGTTCTGTTTTGTTTTAGCTCCATTTTAATTGAATCCGTTTCTCCTTTCCCCTACTTCCACCTCCAGCTGTTTTTTAAGGAGACTTCAGTTCTAGCTGTAACCTTTGTCCCTATCTGTATTTTCTTAATGAAAAGGAGGTTTACCTTTGGGGCTTTTGAAAGAGATGACTGAGTTCTTTTGGTAAAACGTCAATGTGACCAGCCACAGAAGGTCTTGATCACGAAGCTAGGTGGGGATACTGCTCATATCACACTGTCATTGGTTTCTCAGACTTCTTTTTTGAGCTAGGAGTCCTTCTGGAAATCACACTGAGGAATCATAGCCTGTTAGACTGATCACAGCAGAATCAAACGGAGGCAGGTACCTACGCTCCCACTCATGTTCTTCAGATAACTCTTGGGCTCAGTTGGATTTCCCTCTGTATTGGGAAATGTCATCCCACAGGTTCCTGTCTGGTCATCTTAGGATTTCCAAACAGGAAGGCAGAACCCAAACAAAGAAGAAGTTCTGTGAGAAGGTATCAATTCCCTTATAAACATGACAATTCCTTTAAATTATGTTCTTTTTCTTCAGGCTGAAAAAAAAGGTACTGCTTTATTGTCTCAAAGTGTTTTAAAATCAAAGTTTAATATGAAGTTCGATTTAATTTGCCATCTATTTATGAAACTTTGTGATACCACAAACTAAATGATTATCACAAATAAAATGGCACAGTAATGCTTAGCTCTTGTCTGGAGAGACTGTACTCAGAGGACCTATCCCATCTGTCGCCCTTCACTTAGAGAGCACAGGCTAGATTCCCATGTGGAGGGGGATGGGCAGGACTCTGGTCCTCATTGAGTTCTTGGACTCATGGCAGAGAAGCCAGGTGCCAGGTCACTGAGAGCCCTCCCAAGGCGATGCAGAAGAGATGGGGCTGGCCTGGGTCTGACAAGGGAGCTTAGCCCCACAAACAAAGGGGGTTCATGGTAAACCAAGAGCCCCATGTTCAGAGTCTCCTCACTGTGGGCCACTCTGGAATCTGGGGACCACTGTTCGGCTGTGAGAGGAGCTTTGGGCAAGTTATTTTAGCCTTGGCAAGTCTCAGGTTCTTTGTTGGTAAAGTGGGTACGCTTCCTCAGAAGGTCACATTGAGGATTAAATCTTGTGGTTCTCAGTAGTTACTCACTAAATGCTTGATTTTGAAAAGTAGAAAGATAATTTGAAAATAGGAAGCACTCTTCTTTAAAAGACAATTCCACTAATCTTATCTTCCATCCTGGTAGCCTGCTGCCACCAGAACTGCAGGCAAAAGTATAAAAACCCAATAAGTCATTGGTTGGTATAGCAGTTAAATATTGTATTTTAACACAGCTGGCGTGTACTGCACACCAGAAGTATGGTAGCAGAAATAAATGCCAGTGTTTAGAGTCACTGGTGTGTTGTTCACATTAAGGGTTTGTCAGCTAGCTGTTCCCTTCCTCTAAATTACTTGTATCCCTGCACAAATCACTTTGACATTTCTGAGCTTCAGTTTCCTCATCTGTAAATATGAGATTCATGATCTCCTAGGTATCATTTGTTGATTGACTTTTAAAAAAAATAGCAACATCCATACATTGAAAATAAAATAGGAAAGTATACGATGAACATTTAGACATTGTTTCAGGCTGGTTTCAATAGCATGCTATCTGCTTGTGTGATTTTTATCATCTGGGAGCATGAACATCCTTTATCAGTTGATATTGGCACCTGGCAAGTTGATGTGAAAGAAAATTCATGAACTTTTGGTTCAGATCAGCAAACATGCATTGCGGGCTTACCCCGCCAGGTGCTGTGATCGTCAGAGTGCTGACAGTACCCGGCCTCCTGCCGCTGGTGAGAGCTCCCCGGTGTCCGGAAGCTGAGGCGCGCCGGACAGCTGGAGAAGTTCCCTCCGAGCCAAAGGAGGGCTGTCCCCAGGAGAGCCACCAGAAAGAGAAATTGCGATGGGCTTTCCCTCCTACAAAGTGTGCTTCACTTTGAACTCTAAATACTGTCTCCTCTCCGAAAACAGTCATGCATTGTTAATCTTGTGTTTGTAGCTTGATTAAACTTGAGTGTGAATGAGTGTTAACTTCACTTGTCATTTTTACTCCTTTTCTTAGACTTTTTTTTTATCTCTCACTATAATTGGACTTTTCTGATAAAGAAATTCTTTGTATTATTTGACAGGGAGGGAGACAGCAGTTAGGGAGGAGACCCAAGATCATTAGATTTATTCAGTGGATCCTCTGAGAGATAAATCTGATTTTATTCAACAAATATGTAAGTGCCCATTATAGATTGGGCACTATTAAAGATGCTCGGGTTGCATCAGTGGTCAAAACAAAGATCACCGCCCTCGTGGAGCTTACATTCGAGCAGGGCGGAGACACAGCGAGAAACACAATGAGTACATTATCACGTATGTGGTAGGGGAAAACATAAATGTGGAGCAGGACAAGTGGGCATGGGGAGACAGAATGAAGTATGAAAAGGGATGATCACCGTAGGTCTCATTAAGAAGGTGAGATTTAAGTGGAAGCGTGGAGGAGGTGAGGGAGTTAGCTAAACCGATGTCTGCGGGGAGAGGCTTTCAGGCAGAGGAGAGAGCGAGAGCAGAGGTGCTAGGGTGGGTGTGTGCTGCCAGGCAGTGGAAGGCCAGGTGATTGGAGCTAAGAGGATCTGAGCAGGAGATGAGGTCTTGGAAGGTCCAATTAGTAGGGCTTTGTAGGTCATTGTCAAGACCTAGAGTAAAAGTCCTAGTGAGATGGGAGCCATGACAAGCTTTTGAGCCAAGGAATGACATCTATCTGGACCTTTGAACAGACTTACTCTAGTTGCTCTGTTGACAATAGAATGGAGAGGAGGTAGGGTCCCAAAGGTAGGAGCAGAGAGCCAGTAGGAAACTACCCCAATAATCCAGGTGAGAGACCATGCACATGTGGACTAGAGTGGGGACAATGGAGATGGCGAGGAGGGAATCCCAGTCTGGATATATTTTAAAGGTAGAATCGTCAGGTGGGAATCAGATGGGGCATGCGAGAGGAAGAGGAGTCATCAAGGGGAACTCTGCAGTTTTTGGCTTGACCAGCAATACGAATGGAGTCTCCATCCACTGAAATGAGGAAGGCTGTGAGTGGAAGAGAGGTGGGAATGGGAATCAGGACTTGAGTTTCATCCTTTTAGATTGATGGGCTCCTGCATTCTGTTGACATCTCCCCCACCCAACACATGCACAGACAGTCAAGCCTTAGATCTAGTTCCCTCCTCAGAGTTTTCTACTTGGAGCCCTGTCCTTTCCAAGTAGTCATGGCTGGTAGAATGCTCACTGGTGTGCCAAACAGTGTACATTGTTCGGTTATTGGGTAGTGTGTGGGGGTCATGTTTTTATGTTCCTCTAGTATGTAGCTCCACTATTTTGTATGTGCAATGTGCATAGTTAATGCTTAAGGAATGCCTGTTGAATGAGAAAAGTAGGCACTCGATGGAGTACTTGTTGATTTTGAAATAGATATCTTCTATTGTAGAATGTGTTTTTCTATTCATATGATGGATACCAGAGTTTATAAAAGAGTATAGGCAATAAAGATAGGATCTGGGTATATTTTATAGGTGAAGTCATTAATTAATGTGAAAGTGATTTAAACGTCTTAAACTTACATATCTATGAAGTAACTTTCCAAAACTTATTGGGGAGAAGGGAGGAAGTTTAAAAATGTTTTATTTTATGTGCCAGAAAAATTAATGTTATGTAACTCATGATTTTACTTTATATTGATTCTTGATGTTGAAACTTGCGTATATACACTTTTTTCCTCTTTGGTAAACTTTCATGATAATCTTTTATTGGAGTCCCTTTTGCTGAATTCCAAGCACAAGATCTAGAGAGAGTACATTTCACCTTCTTGAATGACTTGGATACACAAAGCACTGAGCTTAGGTGTTGAGCGGTAGGTGCCTGCCCTCATGGAAGGTTCCGTTCTGTAACGGAAGTAGGATGTCTGTACAGAGAATTGGGAGATAGGAGGTCGATTTAACTTGGTGCCTCTGGTAAGAGTGTGTGGGAGTCCAGAGGATGGAGAGTCACTGTCAACTGTGTTAGGGGCTTGGATGGGTAGCATTTGTTTTTTTGCCTCTGAAAGATGGTCATATTTTGACTTTTCAGAGGAAAATATAAAGTGCATTTTTTTTTTTTAAAGATTTTATTTATTTGACAGAGACAGCGAGAGAGGGAACACAAGCAGGGGGAGTGGGAGTGGGAGAAGCAGGCCTCCCACTGAGCAGGGAGCCCAATGTGGGGCTCGATGGGATCATGACCCAAGCCGAAGGCAGACGCCCAACGACTGAGCCACCCCGGCGTCCCAGAAAGTGCATTCTTGATCTTGGAAATGCTTTAGGATGAGCATATAATAGCTGATACACCGCATGCCCCGTGCTCAGGTCAGTGAGACCAGCTGACAAGTGAGTAGCTGTCACCATACAGTGTGGTACATGCAGTCATGGGCATGTGCCGTGGTGTGAAATAGGCCAGAGTGGGGGTAATCAGCTATGGGGAGAGGAGAGAGTTCAGGGGTGGCTTCTCCCAGTCTTACTCTGAGAAGATTTTTGAAAAAAAATTGCAAGTCTAGGCAGGCAGAATGGGGGAAGGCATTCTGGGCAGAGGGAATCAATCATGTATAAAAATCAGGGATTAAATCCTGGCCGCTTTTCTGATTCAGCTCTCGAGTGGTTACAGCTGTAGATTGGGCCACCCCCCTCTATCTAATCAGAATGTTAGGGACATGTGGCCTATACGTTGGTGTTCTTGAAAGAGCTCCTCACGGGATTTTGATGTGCCACTGGGTTTACAGCTGCTGCTGCAGGGGATGGAGGGCAGCATCATGGAAGATCAAACAGGGTATTGACATGCTCAGGCCTGCACTTTAGATGGACAGGTCCTAGTGGCAGATGTAAAGGGAGGCTCGGGGTGAGGTGAGATAGGAGGCTCTTGCAGTGATTCAGGCAAGACATGAAATCCTAAACTGAGGCGGTGTCTGTGGGGTTGGGGAGGAGGAAGACAGAAGAGGTATTTGCCTACAGGAGTGAGGTAAGGGACAGGGAGGAGAATAAAATGACCATCGAACTAGAGACTGGAGTTACCAACAGAGATACTGGGAGATAGAGCAGGGGTCTGCAGGCCAAACCCACCCATGTGCCTGTTTACAGCACTTGAGCTAAGAGTGGCTTTTACATTTCTGAATTATTACATTTTTCCTGGGTATAAAAGCCTCGGTTTTGCCTTGACATGCAAAACTTCAAATATTTACTATCTGAGCTGTAAGGAAAGTGTTTGTTTACCCTTGACTTGGAGGGCAAGCAGGTTTGGGAGCTGGAGTATGAGGAGTGATGGCCATTGCTCTGCTTGAGCGTCCCTACCGTGTCCGATTCCACTTAGGAGCGGGCATGATGATGTGCCCTCTACGGCCAGGGGGCGTGCAGTTCCCGCCAGCTTCACTGTGTAACCCGTAGCAGTTTCACAGTGTATATATACTGTGTTTAACACGGAGTCATCATTTTGCGTACCAGATACTTCGCAGCGTTAAGTATTAGCTATTGTATTAGGTCCCTGGGGCTGCTGTAACAAATTACCACAAGCTGGGTGGCTTAAAAACCAAATTTCTTCTCTTACTGTGCTGGAGGCTAGAAGTTCGAAATGAAGGTGTCGGCACAGCCACGCTCCATATAAAGCGTCTAGGGGAGATCCTCCCATGCCCCTTCCAGCCTCGGGGGGCTGCCGGCCATCCTTGCTGTTCTTGGCCTGTGGACTTGCCACTCCAGTCTCTGCCTCCATCTTCACCTGATGTTCTCCTCTTCTTTTAAGGACACTAGTCATTCTGGATTTAGGGCCTGTCCTAATCCAGTATGACCTCACCTAAACCAATTGTATGTGCAAAGACTATTTCCAGTTAAGGTCACAGTCACAGACTGTAGGTGGATGTGAATTTTGGGGGGATACTATTCA
Source organism: Leptonychotes weddellii (assembly GCF_054177405.1). Taxonomy (NCBI): domain Eukaryota; kingdom Metazoa; phylum Chordata; class Mammalia; order Carnivora; family Phocidae; genus Leptonychotes; species Leptonychotes weddellii. The sequence continues at coordinate 36,625,515 of NC_138375.1, forward strand.
ACATAGTACAGCTGTTAACTTCCCCAAAGGGGTATTATCCCCATGTGATAACCTTTGAAAACTGAGACCCCGGGAAGTTAAGTGAATTTCAGGATTGCACAGCTAATAAGAAGAGCCAGATGAGTTCATTTTTTGCCTTGACTTAAAGCCAGTGTTTGTTATGCTGCAATAAGTAGCGTGCCTGCTAGAATTTTTTTTTTGTTCTGTGGACAGCGACAGCTACTGAAGGTCTGAAACCGAAGAGTGACATCTGAATCATGATAAAAATAACATATTTTGAGGGCTTACCATGTGCCAGGCATGATGCTTCATGTTTATATTCATTATATCCATTTAAAGCTCATAGGAGATTTTGAGGTAAATACATTATCCCCATTTTGCAGACAGGAGGTGAGCCACAGAAATTTAACTGCGGGCTCTTGGAAGTATCCCTCACTGATGTGCAGCCTGGCCCCCGGGGCCAGGGCTTCCAGAAGCTTCTTCCTGTTGGCTGAGTGCAGAGATGAGAGGGCTGCTGGAGTAGACCAGGTCATCTAGGCATGAGGGTGGCTTTGGAAAGTAAGCAGGTGAACTTGAGATACCTGCCAAGTAGAGTGGCCAGACTTGGTGAGGAGTGGCTCTCCTGAGGAGTCTAGAGTTACCTTCCACGTTTTAAATTTGGTGACAGAAAGTAGTGATGCCAGGAAGAGAAATAGGGAAGCTAAGAAGAGGAGCAGGATTACAAGGAAAGATAAGGAACGGGGCTGAAGGGAGCCTTAGAAATCCTATTTTCTGGGCCTTTATTGTATTTAGTTATATTGACATTTGTGAAAATCATAAAAGCTACCTATTGTCTGCAGCGAGACATCTTTAAATAAAAATGGGTGTCCGCATGGGTCCTCTGAGTTTTTTTGTTTTATGACACACGTTTCAGATCTTTTTAAAAATGTTATATTTCTAAGTGCTTAGTTTTGTCTTTAGATGATTATTTATGGTCTAGTTCAAGGAAGCCCAGATACAGCCGGAGTAAAGACTCATCACCCCTGGAAACCTGGTCCCTGCCAGTATGAGGAAGCAGGAAAACCCCAGGGTCAGAGGTGTTCTTAAGTTTCAAACAGCTGATTTAGGAATTGTCCCCAGAGTTTAGTGCTCATAAAGTGCTGTGAAGTACTAGTTGTCAACCGAAGAAAGAGGCCGAGCTGAAATAAAAACAAAAGCATTTATTTGGGGTCTCAGGATTACAATTCTATGAACACAGATTTGGGCAGCAGCCCAAATAGTGCCTCCCAGGGAACAAAATCCAGGGTTTTTAAATCAAAAGGGCATGGTTGTATATGTTGCATACAAAGAATTTCGATGGGTGTTGATGGCAGAAAACCAAAGGCTGGGCTGAATATAATTGGTTCCTAAAACTGTCACCCAGCAAAGTCTCACTGTGGCAAGCTGTAGGGGTTTGGGCTGAGTCCTTGGGATACTTGTCTCTTGGCCCAGTTCACAAGTTCTTGGCCCCATGCAGTGGGGACATGAGGACATACAGAAGGCCCATCTCCTTCATGGCCTCCCAGCTCCACCTTTAAAACCCCTTGACATAAGTGACCCTATTTCATTAACACAGTCATTGACAATAGTGACCCTGTTCCATTAACACAGTCATAGTGGCCACAATGGGTGGCAGCAAGGATGATGATAAATGCTGTGCTGCTCACCAGTTACTCCCCCCACCCCATAGCTTAAGTGGCAGTTTATAACACTGGGGTTTACAATTATTCTAAAGTTAAAAAGATGTTATTTGGGAAAAATACTTGAAAGCAAGAGATCTATTCTTTGAAAATACTCTTCTGAGTACAGTGTTACCTGTGGTGCTGTCAGAAGCACTCATACAGTTCAGAACCTGGCTTCGGGCGGGTGGCTCACGCCTCCCTAGTTTCTCTAAGTGCCACTTCCCTCTCCTTCTGCCCTGGATAGAGCGGCTTGGCTTGTCTGTCCAGCAGCTTCTGTTAGATGTTTTAGCACGGGTCTCCCTTTATCTTCCTAGAAAGAAAAAAGAAAGTATTAAAGGCAGTTTCCAAAGTTCCCTCTTCTCTTTGGTTCAGATAGGTTTTGTTGTGTGTCAGAGGTCATCTGAACCCAAAGCGCTGGCAGCTTGCCAGTGTCCCTAATGCTGCTTGATTGGTACAGACCAATATCCACGCACATATGTCAGCCTACAAAAGAATTAAAAGAATTAGGAAATTAGGGATTGTGAGCTACAGACTGTAGGTTATCAAGTGTGTTCTCTGAATCTAAACCATTATGTGGACTTTATTCTACAAAATTGGTTGTTTTAAAAAGTTTTATTGTATGTTCGTGATTACCAAAGATGTCCTTCCTACCTCATTTTATTAGGATTCTATAGGTATAAAATCTTTAAGAAACAATACATGCTTCTTTTTTCCTGTTCTCAAATTTTAAAGTCTTTATATTTGCACGGCCATAGGCAAATAAACATTTTCACCTTTGTAACCAGACTCTTCTGAAGTAAAAACATACTGTGTTTACAGAGTTCTTTTGAATCTATCACCCTAGTAACTTTAATACATATTTAATATTCAGTATAAGCCGAAACACAAGGAACTTTATATAAAATTTCCTCGCAAAGAACAGCCTATTCTGCCAAATAAGCCACAAGAGATAGGATCACATGGTTTCTCTCTTCATTTTTGGAACAAGGTGAGGTGTGGGAATGTATGTGCATGGTGAATAATAGTAATCAAATGTTGTAAGATGTGATACACTCAAGTGAGTGGCTTTCATTTATACTGTCATTCTTGCCCTTACACATCTGGTGATTGCTGAATCGAAGCTGAAAGGGTTGCTTCATTAGGATAGAATGAGACTACTACTTACTCTGTCTTCAGGACCCAACCAGGCTTAGAGGCCTGAATTCTTTAAATGATTAATTTTTACATCATCAAGCAACCAGTATTTCTTTTCTTTTTGCAGTTTATTATCCTTGTATCTGACCCTCTTCCTTTTTAAAATTGCTCAAAAGTTCTCTTTGCCATTTATTATATTTATGAATTGAAAGTATATTTTACATTAGTTTTACTTTTGAATTTTGATAGTTCTTGACTTTTGGGACCTATAGTCCCTTCAAAAAATTGCTTTCACTGACTTGAGTTCAGTATTCCTATGGGCACCCCCCAGAGTTTATTAATGTGGTCCAGACCGGAGCCCACGGGGTATGACTTGATGCAGGAACAGAGATTTGAGAGCCTGGACGGAGATGGTTCTTGGTTTGCTTATCCCCGAGATGAGGCTTCCCAGGGGGCCTGTTGTTGTGCCGCCCTCGTGCCTTGCACTGGGGCTCCTCTGAGGGGCTTGGACATGATGGGTGGGGCGGCCTCAGTTGGGCCAAGGACAAAGGGACTAAACTACCTGAGTTGGGAAGCTGGGCAGACCCGGTTCCCATGCAGCCGGACATCTTCAGTAAAGTGATTTATCGACCCTAAACTTCGCTTTCTGCCTCTGAAAATGGGAGTGGTAATTCCTTTCCTTTTGAGGTTAAAGAGAAGGAAATCAGACACATAAAGTGCAGAGCACAGGCTTACACAGTAGGTGTGATTCACATATGACTCTTTTGCCTGGATGGACAGCCGTTCTGCCTCTCTCTGTGAAGTGGATGTTGGCCTTTGTGGAGATGTTTTATTCGAAAAATACAGAAAAGTAAATACTGGAGCAGAGAGGGGAAAGAGTAATCAACCAGTGGGTGGGTGGAGACCGAAAGGGAGGAAGGAAAGGGGAGGGGCAGAGGTTAATGGGGAGTTAGCAGGGCCAGAGGGTGTGGGGACCAGTGATGAGAGGATAAGGGCAAATTGGTCACATTGACCAAATTAGCATTTTCTTTCAACGTTTTATGTGTAGGAGGGAATGAAGAAAAACAGGCCTCATGCAGTCTCGGGCAACTTCTACTCAGCTCTGTTGCCTTTCTGCCCACCTCCTGTTCTGTCCCTCACACCATGGCTTCGGGTTTTCTGGGACAAGGCCCTGGGAAGACAGAAAGTCTAGTTAATGTTTTTGCCACATTCATGATTTCAAAATTAAATAAAGTGCAGGCTTTTTTTTTTTTTTAAAGGGAGAAAATGTAGCCTTTGGATCCCTGTTGCTTAGTGACTAGACCTTTTGTGTAATTGGTCTGGAAGGGACAGAACCTACTGAGCATAAGAGATTTGGTTGAGGGAAGGAAGGCAAAGTTCAGGTGCTGACACTGGCCTTGGCTGGAGGTGGGAGCCGATGGGGCAGCCAGCAAGCCCTGGGGGGGCCTGAGGAGGCAGAAGAGAGGGACATGAAGAGGGAAGCTGAAAGGAGGCCATGCAACTTCTTCAACTGAGTTGAAGCCTCTCCCTGGTTAAAATGCCTGAAGCAAATTACAGCGTTTGAGAGGTTTTTTCCCCTGTCCCGTTTTTGCTGGGTCAGAAGTGGCCAGGAAAGTGATTCTCTCTGTAAATCAGAAGGAACTGATACGGTTTAGTGTGACTGCATTTGCTGGTGCGCCTAGTTTAGCTGCCAGTGGGCTCTTGATATGTGCTAATTGGCTACATGACACCAGACCTTTGCTCTCTCATTTTACAAAAACCAAAATGATACCGAAATGCTTCTTAAACAGTTTTTACTGATGGAAATAATTTAATGCTATGTAAATAATAGGATGCTTTTGAAAATGGTGCTGGCTTCCTGGATCATAATTAATCTATAAAATGAATTTGAGTCCTTTAAAGTTGTAATAGGAATGAATCCTGTCATATGATTAAATTCCTTAGTTGTAATTATTTTGTATTCTTCGGAAACATGCATGATGTAATCCCTCAGAAATTGAGCACATATGGATTACGAACCAGGACGTAGTTATTTCGTGCTTGCTCTTTGCAGCCTGAGCATGCTTTAAAACTGTGAGATGGCTCCCATTGGAAAGATACAAAGACAATGTAGAAGAGGGGTGGGATTGAATTTAGGACATGAGTTCTGTGGAGCTTGGTGTCGTGATGAGGCAGGGGGCAGAGTGCCTTTGAGCCTGGGCAATTGCAGCAAGTATAAAAATGAACCTGTTAGGAAGGAATTTTGCATGTGCTGCAGAGTCAACTAACAATGCCAGAGAAGTGCAGGAGATTGTGTTGATAACAGGTCCTAAGGCCAGGTGAAAATGCTGGTTTAATTTTCGTGTTACTGCTCCCACTGTGGATAGGGAGGGACCCTCTTCAGCAACAGTGGGGCAGAGGCCCTGCAGGGAGTGTTAAATGGAAAGTAGTGGGACTGGCTGGCAGGTAGGGATGGGGGGCTCTTTGTCACGAAGCAGCTGTGGTACTTTGAAAGGCAGGCATGCTCACCACCATAACGCTGCACTGTGGCACTTTGGACAAGGCACTTAGCCTCTTACTTGTAAGATTGCGAGAATTGCACCAGAAACTCTTTCTTCTAAGGCCCTTTCAGCTCTTAAGAAAACAACAGCAACACACACGCGAACTCTGGGAACCAGCTCTACCCTTGTCAGACTCTCAGAATCAGCCCTACTGACTTCTCCAGTGGCTATCTTGTCAGCGCTGGAGTGAGGAGAAGAAAGCCCTCAGGGTTCCTTCTCCTACTTTTGGAACAAAGTGTTAGGGTTATTAGTTCCTCAGTGAACTCTGTTTTGGGGAGAGATTCTAATAATTCGCCCAGCTAATTTAGTAAATTGAGTGGCCAACTCAAAGTTCATTCTTAACCTGTAAGCCTTTTTGGGAGCGATCTCTCTGGTCCTTTCTGCGGCCTTCCACAGATCCCTGAGGCAGAGAAGCAACTGAAATGTGCTGGACTCAGCCTGGGGTCCTGGGGTGCAGCTGGGTTATTCTTGCCTGTTTGGGAACAGACATGGGGAATGTTTGAAATATGTTGCCTCACTTTCAATCATACTTTTTCCTGTACTTCAAGTAGAAGAATGTATTTTCTTGCGTAACTTGGGGAAGCTGCACTGTTTCATGTGTTACCTTCTTACAGGTTTCTCTTCCTCTAAACCAGAAATGTTACCCTTCTCTTGGCTGTTTATTTTATGAAGAAGAGTGCACTCACGCTGCTCTGACCGTTGTCAGTCCCTCTTATTTAATCTCAGAGTTAAATACTTGCCAATGCTTTCTTTTCATAATAAAATCTTAGTCAGCTCATATATTATTCCAGATGCAACTACCTAATGTCTGCCCATTAGCGCAATAAACAGTTTCATAGTTGTGTACTTATATTCCCATTCTAAAATGCTTTTCCTTCTCATCACACCTATTTTAAATTATCTTTGGTTTTAAAACCGTTGCCCTACCCATGAGTACTGCGGGGGCTCTTGTTTAATCCAGCAGTGACCACTTTGGACCATCACCTTTCGGGTGTGATTTCTCTGCTGTGTTCTTTCATTTCCTTTTTCTGTTTGGAAGGCAATGTGGCAGGATGATGTTTATGAGAGGAGGGGGCTGGCAGGAGGCAGATTCCTCCTAAATTAGCCACTTAAAACGTAGAGATTTTGAAAACCTTTGCCTGTTTTTGTATTTATTCCATGATAAAAATGTGTGTTGCCTTTGTTCTTTAGATTCTGGGCAACGTTTTTGACTTTTATTTACACTCCTCTTGGATTTGGTAAGAAACAGTGCAGCTGAGAGAATGTTTAAATGATGCTGTCATGCCTTGTTACAGCTCTGCAGCTGGTTACATGGAACCTCTGCTCTTGCTTCTTAGGCAGCTATAAATTAATTTTTAAAGCCATCCTAAAAGTAGCAAGTGTGTAGTGTTGTAACTCTGTCCCAATATTTTTTTTCTCCAGCCTCTCACTCCTTAGAGGCTAAACGGGATTGAAAATTTGGCTATCTCCACCTTTCTTGTGATATTTAAAATTTTAAATATGAAAATGTGTGACATGTAAAAACATGTACAGATAATTCCCAGTTTGAGAATTGTCAAATCAACTGTGGGAACACAGCTGCTTATGACAAAACCCAAATTCTAGTTCTAATGATACTATTTCATTTACATCCAACCAGGATTTGTAATGCCATTTCTATTGGAGAACTATGTTCCCATGTTCCTCTTGACAGGATGCAGGGTTTAGAAGCACAGTGGGTGGAGAGAGGGTAGAGGGAAGCTTCTGGGGAACTTCAGAAAGTAGTTTGAAATATGTTGCCTCACTTTCAATCATACTTTTTCCTGTACTTCAAGTAGAAGAATGTATTTTCTTGCGTAACTTGGGGAAGCTGCACTGTTTCATGTGTTACCTTCTTACAGGTTTCTCTTCCTCTAAACCAGAAATGTTACCCTTCTCTTGGCTGTTTATTTTATGAAGAAGAGTTGAAACACCCTTGTGGTTTGATCAGATGGACAGCTTGAGCTGTTCAAAAGATGTCACTTTTTTCCCGTTTACTCCTAGGCAGTAAACTGGTCAGTTAACTTCTATAACTAGCTTACTGAATAATTTGACTTTATCTGTCTCACAAAAAAGAAATCACGCTAAACCCTTCCTATGTGTTAAAATGTATTTGGAAAAGCTAGCTGGAGGGTTGTGAGATGAATATTTAAAACCAAAATGGTTGGGGTGCCTGGGTGGCTCAGTCGCTGAGCGTCTGCCTTCGGCTCAGGTCATGGTCCCAGGGTCCTGGGATCGAGCCCTGCATCGGGCTCCCTGCTCCGCGGGAAGCCTGCTTCTCCCTCTCCCACTCCCCCTGCTTGTGTTCCCTCTCTTGCTGTCTCTCTCTCTCTGTCAAATAAATAAAATCTTTAAAACAAAACAAAACAAAAAAACCAAAATGGCTTTCTTAAAGGAAATATTTTTTAAAAAACTTTGTAAAATATTTTACAAAAGATAACATACATATATTTTTTAATTGGCTTAGGATGTTGTCGTCATCCTGAGCTTTAACAACCAGCTCATAGAGGGAACTGTCACTTCAACTCAGGATATATTCAGGAACTCTTAATGATTTTTTAAAAAGTATACTGCTGTCAACTTGTTTTGTTGTTAATCATCTTTCTTCTGAAAGCAGATCTGGAGTAAATCAGTTTATCTACATTTCACTTAAAAAGGAGGTTGTTTTAAAAATTGCTCTTAATTCATGGTACAGTCTTACAACTCCTTATACATGGCACTCATTATTCTACCAGAGTTTGTACATTTAAAGTATGCTGTTCAGTACCTTCATATGCTGTTTTGTATAGGTCCTTAACTGTTTCAGGGATGTAAGTCACCTTAAAAAAAAATTTGAGCCCCCAAAACAGGAACTATGTCTCTTTAAAAAAAAATCTCTTATATCTCCTATCACCCTGATACTGTCATCCTGATACATTATGCTAATGGATTTGAATTGCATTAAGTGGGTTAAACCAAAATTCCAAGTGGAATTGGCCTTTGGGTGCTTACTGTCCTTAATGGTTTGTTCTGTCCTTCCTAGTTTGCAAATAAAGTAATTTTTTTTTTTGCCAGGATGTCCAACTGTATCAGAGCAAACAGAGGCAAAGCCTGTGTATCCCTAAAGGGATTGTGTGTTACTATTTTTGGTTGTAGTTCTTAATTTATATAATCTTTCAATAGGATCTAAGCAGATAGAGAGTGAGAACAAGGGAGAGAAAGACACCTCCTTCCCTCCCATGTACTTTTGGGCTTAGATTTTTCAAAATCATGAAGTACGTGCTGCTTTTCCAGTGTTTTGTTTTGTGGCACCTAAGTGTTGTTACAAAGACAAGAAAATCAGACATCTTATAGCTATTAATTTGGTTTACAGGCACAATTAGTGAATTCATTGAGGTTATTAAGATTCCAGAGGGAAATTTTCAAAACCTATATAGTTCTTTTATATGCTCACAAGGCCTTCAGAATTGCATATCAAAATAGAAGCCAGGGACTTCATAAGGTGAGAAGGGTGGTACAGGGGCCTCAGCCACAGGTACAGGGCATGTGAGGAGGCCCGTGGCCAAAAGGAGGACAAATAGCTGATTTTCAGCTGCCCAGCTTTTATCCCCCAGCACCCTGCTAACCTAGGACCGCCTGGCTGCCGTTTTGCCCATTCAGTCTCCAATTTCTTTTCTGAATATTTCTAAATAGTGTTTGCTTTGAAGTCAATCATGCATTCACATTCCATCTCCGCATCTTACCTGGTTACCTGGCCAATTTGACACTCAAAGAGGTTGAGTAGCTTCCCCAGTTTTCTTACAAAAATAAGAGTAATGTCTGTTGTAAAATTGCAGTAGGGTTAGTGATAGTGATAGTATATGAAAAGTGCCTAAAAAAATATATGTATGTGTGTCTGTATATATATATATATACACACACACACACACATTTTATACAAGTGTAATTAACGTACAGTGTTACATTAGTGTCAGGTGTACAATATAATGATTGAGCAATTCTGTACATTGCTCATCAAGATAAGTGTACTCTTAATCCCCTTTATCTGTTTCACCCATACCCTACCCACCTCCCGTCTGGCAAACACCAGTTCGTTTTCTGTATTTAAGAGTCTGTTTTGTTTGTCTCTTTTTTCACTTTGTTTTGTTTCTTAAATTCCACCTGTGAGTGAGAGCATATGGTATTTGTGTTCCTCTGGCTGACTTATTTCACTTAGCATTATACATCTTCTTGCTCCATCCATGTTGTTGCAAAAGGCAAGATTTCATTAATTTTTATGGCTGAGTAATATTCCAGTCTGTGTGTGTGTGTGTGTGTGTGTGTGTGTGTGTGTGGATCACACATCTTTTTAATCCATTCTATCAAGGACTTTCAGGTTGCTTCCATATCTTGGCCATTGTAAGTAATGCTGCAGTAAACATTGGGGGGGGGTGGTATACATATCTTTTCAAATTAATGTTTTCATTTTCTTTGGGCAGATACCCAATGGTGGAATTACTGGATCATGTGGTAATTCTATTTTTAATTTTTTGAGGAACTATACTGTTTTCCACAGTGGCTGCCAATTTGCATTCCTATAAACAGTGTTGGGGGTTCCCTTTTCTCCACATCCTCACCAATACTTATTATTTCTTGTGTTTTTTATTTAGTCATTGTGACAGGTATAAAGTGATAATTCATTGTGGTTTTAATTTGCATTTCCCCTGATGATGTGTGACGTTGAGCATCTTTTCATGTATCTGTTGACCATCTGTATGTCTTCTTTGGGAAAATGTCTGTCCAGGTCCTCTGCCCATTTTTTAATTGGATTATTTGGTTTTTTGGTGTTGAGTTGTAGAAGTCCTTTATGTATTTTAGATATTAACCCCTTATCAGAAATATCATTTGCTGGAATATTATGCAGCCATCAAAAAAACCCCTTGAAATCTTGCCATTTGCAACGACGTGGATGGAACTAGAGGGTATTATGCTAAGCGAAATAAGTCAATCAGAGAAAGACAAGTATCATATGATCTCACTGATATGAGGAATTCTTAATCTCAGGAAACAAACTGAGGGTTGCTGGAGTGGTGGGGGGTGTGAGGG
>NC_138375.1:36636070-36696182 GCF_054177405.1 Leptonychotes weddellii
TCTAGAGGGGAGGGGGGTGGGAGGATGGGTTTGCCTGGTGATGAGTATTAAAGAGGGCATGTATTGAATGGAGCACTGGGTGTTATACGCAAACAATGAATCATGGAACACTGCATCAAAAACTAATGATGTAATGTGTGGTGACTAACATAACATAATAAAATAAAATTAAAAAATCATTTGCAAATATCTGATTCAGTAGGTGGGATTTTTGTTGATGGTTTCCTTTGCTTGCAAAGACTTTATTTTGGTGTAGTCCCAATGGTTTAATTTTGCTTTTGTTTCCCTTATCAGAGAAGACATATCTAGAAAAAGTATCTACCACTGATGTCAAAGAAATTAGTGCCTATGTTCTCTTCTAGGAGTTTTATGGTTTCAGGTCTCACATTTAGGTCTTTAATCCATTTTGAGTTTATTTTTGTTCATGGTATAAGAAAGTGGTCCAGTTTCATTGTTTTGCATACAGCTGTCCAGTTTTCCCAGCACTGTTGTCTTCTTCCCATTGTAAATTCGTGCCTCCTTTGTAGTAATTGACCATAAAAATGTGAGTTTATTTCTGGACTCTGTTCTGTTCCATTGACCTATGTGTCTATTTTTGTGCCAGTACCGTACTGTTTTGATAACTACAGCTTGGTAGTAGTATATCCTGAAATCTGGAATTGTGATACTTCTAGCTTTGTTCTTCTTTTTCCAGACTGCTTGGGCTGTTCAGGGTCTTTCGTGGTTCCATACACATTTTAGCATAGTGTCTAGCATATGCTATTACTGTTTTGGGAAGTTACCATTTACTTATTTATATATGCGTGTTCCCTGCTCACTTCCCACCTCCAACCTTGTCCTTAGCACAGTGCCTGGCATGTAGTAGGTCCTCTGAGCATTTTCCCTGGTGATACAATTTCACATATTATCTTGAAGAAAGACATATTTAACTTTGATGCAGAATTATGTACTTTGTGGTTCTGTTTCACTTCATGTCCTGATTGTGTGCCTGTCCTCCGCATGTGCTTTGCCAAGTGGCTTCCTCAAGAAAGAAGCAGGGGGTGGGGTCTTGAATGCTGAAATACTTGAATCTCCTTGTTGTAGCAGTATGCTCTATACACATCAGGTCTTCCATAAACGTTTGTTGAACGAATTAAAATCCTTGCCCCAGAGCCGAACCTTTTGGGGACTTTGCAGGTGGCAACATTTGTGTTATTTACTAAATTCATATTTGGGAGAAAAATGAGTCTTAAATTCCTGTTGACTCCTTTGGGATGTACACTTAAAAAACTTAAATGACAAAAGTCCTTAGGCCTCAGAGAGATTTAATACTTGCTGTTGTGTCCAAGAGTTTTAAAAATGTATGCCTGGGTGATAAATTGCGAGAACTTAAGACTTGTTCACGTTTAAGTTGGTTTTTAGAGAGCACATCTGTAATTCTGTATACTAGAGGGTCATTTCTAAGAATATGGCGATCTCATTCAGAGTTGGATGAGCTGCAGCTTAGTTGACGTTCACCCAGCTCCAGGCCAGGCTTCAGAAGCCCTGTCTGCGGGACTCTATTCTCCAGGCTCTAGTAACTGGAACGAGTAATACTTGCAGCATGCTGCAGAGATGCATCACGGACGCTCAGGGTAGGACGCCGCATGTTCTCACTGTTTGCCCAGTGCGCTTGGGCGCCTGGGAGTGGAATCATGATAAAATAGTCAAATCACCTGAGTCTTTTCTCTTAACTTCCCGTTTCCTCTCTGTCTTTCTGTCTCTCTCTTTGCCATTTGAAACATGTATTTCATAATTGCATATTCTCAGTCATCTTTTTGAAAATTTTTTCCTTTATTTCTGTCTCATATGCTTTCCTGGTCTTTTCGACTTTAATTTTTGTATATAAATTGTGAGACTGGTACAAATATACGAAAGATAAATTCGCTATAAAAATTTATTTCTTTCTCTTTTTGCGGGGAGGGTTCTTTCTCTTTAGTAGAAATGACAAGCAGGCAGATTTTATGGCTTCACTAGTCCTGCTGGCAGTGGCAGACGGGTGACAAGTGCCCACTTTCAGAGGGATGGCTTCCTGGTGGGATTGGTCAGGGTTCTACTTGAAACCACGTTAATACAAATGATTTCTGTCTACGGAGGAGACCCCGCATCTCTGCTGTGGGGTCAAGTGGAAGTCTCTACTGCTTCTCACTTAAAGCCCTCATTTAGAATAAAGAAATGCAAATGTACAGACATAATCACTAAATGTATATATAACACTTTTAATTTCTCAGGTCTTTGAGCTGTGCCAAAAAACGCGCCCCCCCCCCCAAAAAAAGCATGCTGTTTACCCCCTAAGGGTTTTATGCAATGCTAGGTTTAACTCTGTATTATTTAGGAGATTTGAAGAAATTTAGAAATAGGGCTTTTCCCCTTGTGTATTTCACCATCAGCTAAAACTGAACATTTCTGAACCAGAATTCCTCAGCTTTCCCAGCTCCTCCTAAACGGGTTCCCTTCTTTTGTCCCCTTTAGTATCACCATGTTGAAGACTGCCCAGCCAGGTGTCCTGGACATTTCTCTCTCACCTTTCGTCTTGGGTTAGTAGAGTAAGTGCTAGATGGAGTCAGGAAATCTGAATTCTTGAGCTGGCCATGTTTAAGTGATTTGAGCTTTATCATCATTCATTTCTAAGAACCCATGAAGATCCTTTGTTTCCTACCCTTAAACATCCTTAGCTCTCTGTCTTCATGTGATGATGCTTTTGGGGGAAGGTCTCCCCTCATGTGGCACCTGCCAGAGTGACCGTCCCTTTCCTTCCCCCTTGCACACACCCTCTGGTGACATTTCTTGACAAGAGGCTATGGCCCCTCTGGCTTCATTCCCAGGTCATCACTAGAGCAGACTCAAAACTCCTTGATCCTTACAGCTCCTCAAGAAATTCTTACTTCACAGGGCCTCAGTGCTCCAGGTGTGAGTCTCCTGGTGGCACATGGAATCGCCCCTTCTTCATTGGCCAACCCCATTGAGGGTGGCCTCCCATTGTAGACTGCCATCATTTCCAAGGCCCCTCCGTGACATAGCATGATTTCTGAAACACAGAGTTGGCACTAACATGTTTCAGGATCTAGTTCTAGAATCTTCAACAAGAATTCTTCAGGGAGACTTTCTGTGGAAGTAGATATGCACCTTCTTTGGGGTAATGTGTTTATAGATAACTTTCTTATTATAGGTGTGTGTCATGGTGTCATACGCTTTCCCTTAAGTAAAAATCGCAGTTTCTTGGTTTGTATTTTTAAAGACAGCTCCTTGCAGTTTATGATCTATTCCATATAGTCTCTCTACTTGGAGGAGATGAAACATACTGTAGATAGTTGGTCACTTGGCAAGTGCTGGTTTTGAGAAGTGAAATCGCAGCGGTGTAGGGGTTTTCAGAAACCCTATCAGATTCCTTTGTTTTCTAATAACAGTCATTTAAGTTCCCTTTAAGTTCCAAAGGGCTTTAAATAGCTTAGGCAAGTATTTATAATGCTCAAGAGTCTGTTTACTATGTAGCTTTGCCAGTGGGATACATGTGTATATGTATTTAATTAATTTTTTTTTTAACTACAGGAGCTCTTACCAAAGTAAAGGAGAGTAGGCGACACGTGGAAGAAGGGAAGATGGAGCTGCAAAAGGCTGATGGCATTCAAGATCGCTGTAACACTATTTCTTTTGCCACTTTGGCTGAAATTCACCACTTCCATCAAATTCGAGTAAGAGACTTTAAATCACAGATGCAGCATTTCTTACAACAGCAAATAATATTTTTCCAAAAAGTGACACAGAAGTTGGAAGAAGCTCTTCATAAATATGATAGTGTTTAATGACTGGTCACTGGGTTGTGGACTTTTTTCAGTTCAAGGATATTTCTACAGCAGAATAAAAACTGCTATCAAAGAGCTATTGCCAACTATCAGTGGTGGTACAAGGATGGTTTTGTGTTCAACTGAAGCTCGGCTGAATATATAATTATGTAGGAAAGAAACAGTTAATATGGTTATATAATAGAAACAGTACCACACATTGTAACTAAATTATACTATGTATGCCTACACTACCATTGTAACTTTTGGAATAATGATTATACTATTTGCCTTATTGCTTTTTGAAGTATGGGTATTTTAGTGCATACTTTGTAGACCTCAAAACCCATGAAGGGTCTCAAAGAAGCTGGCTGGATAAAAGCCTGCTGTGGATGCCTTTTTACTCTCATAGATTGGGATTACCTAAATTCAACCTGTTCTCTGTTTACAAACTCCAACTAGAGCAGCTATGCGACTTTGTGCCTTTAAACTCTTGGTTTTTCATTTCTCCACCTCCCTCCCTTTTTTTTAAGTAACCACAACTTTTCTGATCGAAAGAGTGAAAGGCTAGTGCATATAATGACAAACCTGTTGGTAACCTCATATTGGCGCTGGGGGCAGGCTGGGCGGATCAGCTGTCATCGGTTTTCACGGCAAGTTTTGTCCCCTGATACACGCTGGTGAGCGCAGCGGAGGGAGGCCTGATGCTCATCTTTGAACATGAAGTCTATTAGGGAAGAAAATGGTGCCACTCTATTCCCTTAGATGCTGTAGTAACATAGCCTCTTCAATCAAGTGTCCTGGAGACTTGGCGTGGAGGTTGAAACGAGCATGTCTTATAACACAGAGAAGGAGGAGTCTAATCGGTTGGGGACACAGGCACAGAATCAGTGATGACACACACTTGGTTTTAATTCTTAGGAGGGCTTTCTTTTTTTTTTTAGCTTGAAGATTTTAATATTCAGTTTTTTCTTTTTTAATGGATCTACACTGTTAACTGATTGAGACTCCACTGTGATTCACTCGTTTACTTAATCAAAAACTTTTCAGGGATGTCTGTAAAATTCAGTGTTATACGTGATTGAAAGTAGTGTTGGTTGATCTAAAGAGGGACCAGAAATAATTTCTACTATTCCAAATGCTGAAGGAGAAAAAAAATAATTGTTTTTTTTTTTAAATATTGATAAGCCCCCAGGACATTTAACTTTAAAAGTTATTTTAAATATATTCTTTTATTATTATAAGGGAAATATGAATGGCTGATAAATACCAAAAAGATTCAAAAGCAGCTTAATTTAAAAAGCACAAAGAGATTCTGGCTTCAGATGCCAAAATCTCAATGTTTTTATAGTTGCTGAGCTATAAATAATGTGATTTTTGAGTTTACAGATTTAAAAATTGTCACTGAAAGGTTAAAGTATCTACTGTTTTTATGAAGTCAGACTTATGCTGCCTCAGAAGTCCCTGGATATTGAAATGGTAACACGGAAGTAAAGAGGTCAATTTGAAATATTGGTGAGTCACATTGATTAAAAAAGGAAGGGTCAATTTGCAGACAGTCAAAAAAGAAACGGTTATTGAAATAATTACTCAATAGCACATTTACTCTAAAAAATCATCTCATATGGGTTGAATTTTTATCAGACTATCGTAATTTTGATCGAAATTTTATACCTTAGGTAACCTAGAGCCAGATTTAACATCATGTGGCTTTGTCTCTACTCCAGATACATGGGATTGTAACCAAATACATTGTTCTCTCAAAAGTAACTTCCTCTTGTTGATTGCAAAATACAGTTCTATAAACAAGACCCATATATATATATATATATATATGTATATATATATATATGTTAACTTTATTGCAGAAGTTTGGAGATTATAATTATAGCATTTAATTTAAGTTTGCGTCTGTATCGGACAGATAAGCACTATGCTTTTCAAATGATTTGAAAATCATTCTTATTTGCCTCTTTATTTTGATGGTGGTTTGATTTTTTTTTTTTTCTTAAGTAAAATCACTAAAGTTGTGCAGTGGTAGCATGGAAATTATCTGAGGTGTCTTTATGATTGTGCTTTAGCCAGGGTGGACATAGCTTAAATTATAAAAACTAAAGATTAAAGTACAGGAGGTATAAGTTCATGCTGCCTACTTAGAAGAGAACTTTTGTTCTTCATAACTACATAACATTATAATGCCACTGATTCATAAGGGGTTTAAATGAATTCTGTGGGGGTAGGACACCAGAATTACTAGTGTTCATTTTCATCTAAGATCTTTATTTCTCTAACGTTCTTGGTCCTATTAAAACATTTCAGTATACAAAAATACTGCAATGTTAATACCCAAGAGAAAAGCCATCATAATGTGTATGCTGGTCATTATGATCAGTGTGGTACAGTTTTTTAAAATAAACTATCATGCCCTTCATGCCATTATTTGTCTTTATTTCTGTAATTTGTAATTTTGATATGTGATGTATTTATAACATGAGGGCGTCCACTTGAGCCTGGTTTTGCTATTTTCATTACAAACGGACTTGTTGATGTGCTATAATAATTGTCATGCAGTGAGACTGGGTCTGCAGCCATGCATTACAACCCCATGACGCTCAGGCTGTTGTATCTATAGGCACAGTTTAAACCCAGAACAGGGGAACACATTTGAAAGTGCAGCAGAGTCCGTGCGTGTTGGTTTGCATAGAGTAGTAATTGGGAATAGAGTAGTTTCCTGGGCTTCACTGATATAGTTGTCCTACATGTATTTGTAACAACACAGCAGAGTCTTAAATGCCAGGTTTTAATTGTCTTACGTTTTGCTGCTGTTTTTATAATTAAGGACTTGAAAAATGTTTCAGTCTGTCAATTCAAGCATGTGAAATTTATGTATCGACCTTTAAATGTCATTCTTTGCCAAGTTTGTTGCTATAGGCGTTTTGTTTTTTTTTTTTCCATTTATGTCTTCATTTCCTCAGAATCAAATACCATGTCTGATACCTTTAAATCAGTAAGCATTATCCAATTTTCTCATTTGCAGTCTTATCTTTGGCTAACAGAATTAGTAAAATAGGATATTAATTATTTATAGACTAAAATGTTGAACATCGTTTTATTTCATTCAAATGTTATGATTAGTGCAGATCAGTCATGTTTATCTTTTAAAAGAATAAACAAAGTTTGCTTTATTTCTCAGCTTCAGTGGAATATGATAATTATTTTTTTCTCCAGTAGTCAAGGAGGCGTTTATTTAATGTGAAAGACTTATATAAAAAAATAGAAGAGTGTGTTCACTGTCCTACGCTTCCTTCTGCAGTTGCCATAGACATTGTTCATGAAATGAGCTAGTTTGACTAAGCCTTTCAGGTAGTCCCACTGAGTATCTGCTTATGTTAGTATCTTCCATAACTATTAGGCATATAGCAGTAAACTGTGAGTGAGATGTTTTGAAATAATAGCTACTGTGAGTCTAGCACCTACACATAATAGGTACTTGAGTACAGTACTTCACACCACCTCTCTTGCGGTCTGTCACTGTTGGTTGCCAGAAATCGGACAGCTCAGACCATCCTCATTCAAGATATAAAGGATCAGGGATGGGTACAGGGACCTGGTGAATCCCACATGAGGCCAAAGTCCCATCTGGAACTAAGCTTGCCTTCTATGTGGGGCTTTGTAATCTCTGTCAGCTTCTTTTCTTTATGAATCTGTTTTATTCTTTTTTCCTTTTTTACATCCTGTGGCTTGGCTTTCTCAGCATCTTCCAGTATGTCTAAATGGCCCAGACATCTTTTAGTTCACAGGGTTCCTTAGGCCAGTGGGGGGACACCTGACCCAAACTGGACAAATCAGCTGTGGGTTGGGCGTGGGGTGGGTATGAGATGGAGAGGTTGTCTTAAAGGGTATGTGAGGGAAGAAAGGAAATGGTTGGAACCTCTTAAAATGGGCTTCATGCGGTAGTCCTCACAATAAACCTGGAGATTCTATCTCCTGTTCATAGATGAATTAAAAGGATCAGAGATATCTAGTATCTTTTGCCCAAGATTACACAGACTGAGTGACAGAGCTCAGAGTCAATGGGGATTTGGCTCAAATCTGTGCTAATTTAAACCAGATTACATTGGATGCCATTTCCCTGCTTCTCAGAAACCCCAGCCCATTTCCCAGGTCCCCACTGCTAGATCGATAGGTATTCTGTTCTGCTTTGTGCACTGGGCATGAAGGTGGTGCAAAGGGAAGCTCTGAAAGTCCCCTCTCTGCATTCATTTCTGTTGGAGAAGAGAGTCTCTGGTCCTGTCACCATGTCCCCAGCGATTTATGTGCTGCTCTGATCTGTCTCAGTGGGGGAAGCAGGCAAGGTGTGACATTTCCATAGCGATATGAAGGGAGAGGGGAGAAGAACCAAAACCCAGTGGTTTCCCCTTCTCTCCAATTGCCACCTCCATGCAAACGTAAACGGGTTTCAGTTGCCATCAGAGTGGCCCTGGCAGAACCACAGGAACTAATGTCAAGTCGAATGTTGAATTCCAGTTGGTCAGGGTCACAGTTAGCCATGGCAAGTTCCACTTGGTCACAGGAGGAAGCAACCGAACTCACGTAGTAAGCTCTGGGAAGTGAAGCGGACTTCTGGGCAGAGTACAGAGGATGCTCTGCTAGGGATCTAGGCCAGGAACCTGGAGAAACGAGCTGGGCATCTGAGCATCTGCCTCCATGCCAGGCCCCTGGGCTAGGGCGAGGTTAATCTGGGATTGGGTCACAGCTGAAGCCTTTCTAGGGATCACTGGTTCCTCCCACTTGGCTCTGTTGCGAGGCTGTCCCAATCCCATCATTCCTGTGGCAGAGATGGGGCTGCTATAGTGGCCTGTCTGGTTTGAAGAACGGTTTTACTTCCTTGGGTGAACTTGTACCAGAAGTCTGCCTAGGACAGGGCCAGTTGTCCCTGTGAAGCCACCTTCAGAGCAACTTAGAAACGTGATATTCTGTTGCTGTGAGTCCCATCGGCCTATCTGGACATGCTTTCTAACTTGAAAGGGGCCAGATGCATCAGACCTTATTTTGGTAGTGGTTTAAATTTTCAGTCGCTCCAGGAAATGGCTCCAGCTAATAACTGCTGAGTTGTTGGACTTGTCTGCAAGCACAGTGGGGAAGCTGACCCAGCATTACAGTGAGAAAGGCAGTGTGCTGGAACGAGGGGTCACAGCCTCACTTCTCTACTGAGTGACCTCGGACAACTCACCAACCTGCCTTTGAGCCTCCATTTCCTCAATGGTAGGACAGGCCTACTTGGATTTTATTGAATTATTGAGAGTATTGGATTAACCAGAAAGTGAAGTCCTCAATCATCTTGCAGTACTCCCTTTATAAATAACATAGGAAGTGATAAAAAAAATTCCAGAAGTAGGTACTTAATAAATGATAGCCGCATTCCCAAACACTGTGTGACGTTGAGCTAGTCACTTAATCTCTCTGAGACAGTTTTCTGTCTGCGTCGGGATATAGTATCCCCTTCACAGAAATATTGTGAGAACTGAATAACAAATCAAAAGCCCTGAGCCCAAAGCATGGCAGGACTAAGAACAATAAAGATCCTCTTGATTATGTGAGAAGGGAAGGGGTAAGATGAAGGATTTAAGGGGCGCCTGAGTGGCTCAGTCGTCAAGCGTCTGCCTTTGGCTCAGGTCATGATCCCAGGGTCCTGGGATCGAGTCCCGCATCGGGCTCCCTGCTCAGCAGGGAGCCTGTTTTTCCTTCTCCCTCTGTCTACCACTCTGCCTACTTGTGCTCTCTTTCTGTCAAATAAATAAATTAAATCTTAAAAAAAAAAAAAAAGATGAAGGATTTAAGCCGTAAGAACTTCGTATCAGCTGTGCTGTGGAAAATTAAAGAATCCACACTTGGGGCCTGGTCAGGCAGGAGATCCTGCTTTTGGCATGGCTCTTTCACCTACCTGCTTTGTCTAGCTCTCCCCCAGTCCAGCCCTGTCCCAGGTCCAGACCCCTCTCCAGGTTCCTGCTCCCAGGACCCTGCACAGCATCCTCGCATATTCCATCTGGAAGCCTCGTTCATCACTTCCCAGACTCATCAAATTCCTCCTGTTGGGCTTGGGAGGAGCTCAGCTCTTCAGAGAGAACCCCTTTCCAATAAGGCTCCCCACTTGGTCTAAAAGAGCTAACTACCAGTATATTTAGAAGGTGGTACTGCAGCGCTTACCAGAAATATCTACAGCAGACAGCTCAGAATTCTGTTTCTGTTCACCAGATTAATGATGATTGTACTGATGTCTGCTGCTTTCACACCTTAAAAATAGGTACTTGAAGCCTAAGACTAAGAGGGGCACTATGCTCAGCGTTTAGTATCTTGGCCCTGACGTCATGCCAATTGCAGATATTACTAAATGACGTTCAAGGCATTCACTCTGAGAAGTTGAACTTAATGCCTCTGAGTGGCTTTTGAAGTAACTATGCCCTGAAACAAATCAAATATTGGTGTAGATCAAGTTTGGTTAGACAACATGGTTCTTCTTTTGTTCAACCTAGTAGTTTTAGAAAATGCAGTTTTCGGTTTTGATTCATAATGGTTCCCTTGAGGAGAAAAACCTTGAAAAAAATCGGAGAACAGGTAAGGATTTAGCAAATTAGGTTCAGCTTAGAACTGACGATCTTTCAGTGTATCTGTCGGTATTTCACATCTAGTTTTGATCATTTTCTTCATCACCTTGCCCATTTATGAACTCCCTTGTGAGCCGATTGGAATAGCAGGTGCCAGCTACATAGTTGGTACAAGGCTGCAACTGGGGAATACCATCAACTCTCTGAGCCTGTGTTCTTTATCTGAACCAAAGTACTTACAGGAAAGGTGAAACCTGTAATCCCAGAGAAAGGGCTTTCTTGAAAAATGTTGCTTTTTAATGGCTCCTATTCTGGAATCCACGGAAAGAAAATGTGACTTTTTAGGTACTCATGCTGACAGGTGATTTCATAATAAATTGCACAGTTATCTGAAGGATTAAAAACTATAGGTGTCAGTCGTTTAAAAAAAAAGAAAGCTCTTTATATAGCATTATGGAATTTTCCCAAGGGAAAAAAAAGGGCAGAACTATTTTATATGCTATACTTTAAGTAAAAGAGAAAATAAAAATAAATATATTTCCTCATATATTCGTAGGTTATTTCTGTAAGTAGATCATGACAGTTGGTAACAAGGTAACATTGTTTGGTTTGGGGTCTGGGAACTGGGTGGCTGGGGGACAGGGGTGGGAGGAAGATATTTATTGTATACTTTTATATCTTTTGAATTTGAATGTATTTTCCATTTAAAAAATAAAAATAAAATTAAAGATAACTAAAGATAAATTTTAAAATTTAAACTATCAGGAAAAAAAAAAATGTTGTAAGAAGGAGGGTGGACTCTAGCTCTGTACCAAGCCCTCTGAGACCTGGAAGCCCACTGTACAAGCATAGAAGGAACAATCTTGTACGGACAATGGACTCACAATAATGACCGAGTCAGTCCTCATTATGTTACTCCTTGTTGAAATACCGTAGCATTAGGACGTGTGCTGTTCAGGAGAACATTTAAAGTGGGCTGTAAAGAGAGATGACCAAACCATAGTCTGTTGTTCTCTGTGGTAACCGCTCTTCTTCCTCCCTGTCCTGTGAAGCCTTCCACATGCTCCAGTCCCGGTGTCTCAACCTTTGCCTACACTTTGGTGATGGCATTTAGCAGCTAAGTACCCGCACGCAGATCCTGGGCTGACATCTACTTCTTATTCCTACCACTTAGACATGGAGTGTTCATCATGCTCTAGATTGGATACTATGACCTGCCATCACCTACATGGTTTGATCTACAGAACTCTCCTGCAAAACCATTTTACAAACAAGAAAACACTCCTAAGTGGTCACTCAGCTGGAGAGAGGCCACGCTGGGATTTGAACCGAGGTCACCTGACTCCACAGCGTGTTATCAACCACCCCACCACCTACGTGAGAATGCAGGGCGACGTGCTGGAGCCGATGAGGAAGTGGTGTGGTAGTCTCCTTGAGGACAAGCCCTGTCCCTGACTTACTCCCCCTTGGGGGATGCTAGGCACCGGCGGTGAAGACAGGAAAGCTGTGGTTTGGAGAACAGATCTTCGTGACTCACCAGGTTCTTGAATAACACCGAACTTCATCTGAAAGGAATGAAATGCTAGGATGCTAGCCCTCTGCGTCCGCCCTAGCAGCACAAGCGGTGGGGATGCTCAGGCGGGCGGTTTTCCAAGGGCAGACCTCTGTTGTGCTTGCAAGGGACGGAGGAGGCGGCCGCAGGAGGAGACAGCGGCCGGGCCGAGCCACAGTGCCGGCTTTGTTCCGCGGCGGGCCTGCCGGATTCAGATCTGTGCCTCAGTGATGGCGACCCGGGACAGCACCTCACGCCCCACCCAGCCATTTGGGAACGGCTTCTGTTTGGACTGTCAGATGTCCGTATGCCGGGTGACTGCTGTCTGCTCTCCCGACACACAACGGGCCGAGTTTGAAGGAGAAGCACAAGCCGAGCTCCGGGAGTCACGAGGGAGGCTGGCCTCCGAGCGGGTGGCCGGGGCCTCTCGCGGTCAAGACCGGGACCGGGAACTCACCGCCATCAGAGCTGTTTGCCGTCTGAAGCCCCAAGTGAGATGAACAAGTAATAAATCGCCATGCTGGTTCTGACTCCTTCATTACAGGAACTTTGAATGGGACCAGGCTACATGTCTTCTGACCAGCATATTTTCTCCAGCTTTACCTCGTGGGAGACCAAATCATCTTCGAAAGGTTGCTATGGAAAAGGTAGTTACCCGCCATCGACTCACATTTGAGTCATTCAGAAAGCTGGGTGAAGCCACTGGCACAGCAGAGACCCCCTAGACACTTGGGCTGATTGATTTGTCGACAAGTATTTACTGAATTCCTAATTTCCAGGCATTGGTCTAGGCACTAGGAACACAGCAGTGAACAAAACCAGCCCACATCCCTGCCCTCATGAATTTATATTCCAATGGGAAGAGATATAATATTCAAATTAGTGAAATATATACTATATAGGTGGTGACAAGGGATATGGGGAAAACTAAAGTGGGGAAGGGGGGTATGAGTATAGTAAGGGGTGGGAGAACTTGTTATTTTAAGTAAAGTGGCCAGGGTGGGCCTCCAACCTGAAGTAAAGACCTGAAGGACTCAAGTGTTGAGCCATGTGACTACCCAAGGGAAGAACATTCTAGAACACTAATAGCAAGTGCAAAGGCCCTGAGGCAGGAGAGCTTACCTGGCATGTTAGAAGCCCATCGGGGAGGTAGGATGGGATGGGAGTGGGAATGAGGTGTGGGGGGTAGAGGGTAGAGGTGGTGGTGGTGGAGGCCTGAGCAGGAAGAGATGCCTCCCAGAGGTGGGGGGATCCAGTCATAGAAGGCCATATATAGGCTGTTGTGAGGACTTTGGCTTTTTCTCTGAGTTGGGGAGCCCTGGAGGGTTTGGGCAGAAAAAAAAGCATGATTTACCTCATGTTGTGACAGGGTCACTTTGGTTGATCAATGGGGGTAGCAAAGGCAGAAACAGGGAGACCAGCTAGGAGACTTCCTGATAATCCAGGTGTGATGGGGGCCCACACTAAGGTGGAAGCTTAGGATAGTCAGGTTGAGTTCCTTGACCAGGGCACTGTGTCCCCAGTGTGGAGCTTAGCAAGCCCAAGAACAGTGTCTTCCTTTGTTTTCTATGCCTCCATGGCTGAGGATTGTCCCTTTGATGGATAACTTATTACTTCATAGTTAAATGATCTATCTTGCTCTGATTCAAGAGCTATTTGTTCTCCTTAGAGTGACTCTTCTGGTCTATTAAATACTGATTTTATAACTCAGCTCTCAGAGAATACTCTTAAGTTCTTAGGGGCCACCTCATCACTGCCCCCAGATATAGAAGCCTGATTAGAGAGGTCTGACACAGAAAATTGACTTCCAGGGTTCTGGGGACACATACCCATATTTCAGCAGTAGATTGGCCGTCCTGTTACGGCCTGAGAATCTTTTCTTTCTCTTAGTGTGGTCTGCCTGGTTGCCATGGTGGCTCTCTCTGACCAGTGCTGAGATCTCCAACATAGGGGTTGAGGGCCCAGCAGGTGTCTCTCCATCCACCCTGGGGACCTCATAACTGCCAGCTCAGGATGCTGCCACATGACATTTGCAAACTGAATGGGCGAACTTTAGCAGACCGTTCACAATTCCTTTGGATTCCTTCCCCCTTAATGTGCAAACATCTATCTGGTCTATTGCTCTTGGTGGTTGGGCCTTCATTGTGCCCTGTGTTCTGCCTCTGGCCAGGCTGCCTTTGCTGTGCCCCGCAGTCTGTCCTCAGTGAGACTTTTTATTGAAACTTCCTTTTGCTCCCATTTGTTGATCTATTTTTTTTTAAACCATTGTTCGTCTTTTAACAAATATCTGCAAATGAGTTAATAAAACTTTAGAGGATTCCTCTGCCAGGCTCTCCTACTTGCAGGTATGGTATTTTTCAGCCCTGGCTTTACATTAGCATCAGCTGAGGAACTTTCAAAACTATGAAGATGCCTGGACCACACTCTAAACCAACTGAATCAGAATCTAGAGAGTGGGACACAGGCTTCAGGATGTTTTAAAAGCCTCCCCCGCCCACCCCACCCGATGATTCTGACGCACAACTTTGCTTTCTTTCTTAAAGGCAGTATAAACAGGGCCTAGCACCGGCAGGCTGTTGAGGCTGCTCGTTCTCTAAGGCGCTCAAAGGTTTTCTCTCAAAGGTTCTCTGTTGTCTCAGTGAGGTTTTATGGAGAGTCAGAGAGAATCAGTGAAGGGATTGAAAGAAGAAAACGTTCATTATATAAAGTCAAATGTCTGTTCCATTACCAGAACACATGGCCTGCAATGAACGATGAATTAATATAATTTTACTCTGTAATCCATTTGAAAAGCACAATTTTATTTCATTGTATTTTGTATATATTAAGAGCAGTGATCTGTTAAATATAAATGATTAAAATATGCCACGAAATGTTTTCCATTCTTCAATGCATCGAGGTTTTAAAGAATCGGAAGTGGTTCCAGCCCGCCTGGGGCAGAGGGGCTCCTCTGGGGAGCGGCCTGGGCCTGGAGGAATGAGCATGGGGCAGCGACTCCCACGAGCCAGGTCTTCCTTTTCTGGCCCTGAGACACTGGGCAGATCCCTTCATCCTCTCCTGCAAGGAAGGTTTCATGATTCTATAATGAAGGTGTGGAAACAGGTTCTGAGAATGTAAAACAGCTAATTCTGTAGGCATTTTTGTGTAGCATTTTTGAGTTGACTGGTTTTCTCCTGTGCCACCCCACCCACACAGCACACTGGACACCATGCCAGCCTTTTGCAAGCTGCTTCCTCCGCCAGTAAGGCCTTCCAAGTCGTCTTTGTCTGGCTGAATCCCACTCCTCCTTTGGGGCTGGGTGCAGGCTTTTCCTCCTCCTGGCCGCTCTCCCTGTCCCGCCTTCCTACCCTGACTTAGTGAGGTACCCCTCCCTGTGCTCCCGGCGCGCCCATGCTTTCCTCTGCCTTGGCCTCTCCTGCATTTCATGGAATTTTCGTGCCTGCTTCTCCTTCTCTACTGAGTCAGCTTCTTTTCTCTGTACCTCCTCCTGGTTAGCACAGTGCTTGGCATATTTATAGATTTATTTTAAGAAAGAAATAAGACTGGGTGACCCAAAGGTACTACCGTCTCCGTGTTATATTTGTGATGCATTTACAAGCAGGACAATTTATGAACTGGAATATCTTTGCTATATTTTCCCTCTCTTTTATTTTAAATCGACTGGCAAGCTCTTGCCAAAAGTAGAGAGAGAGATTACCTCCAAAAGCTCTCTCTTTGGTGAAAGTCTAAAATCTTCTACATCCATGGTGATGACACAATGTTTTATCAGGCTTTTATTGATGGACTTTAGGTTGCTTACAGATTTTGTCACAAATGATGCTGCTCTGAACATCTGTGGTCATTGTGTCAGTTTCCTATCGTTGCTGTAACAAATTATTGCGAACCTGGTGGCTTAAAACAACACAAATTTATAACCTTCCTGTTCGGGAGGTCAGAAATCCAAAACAGATTTCATTGAGCTAAAATCAAGGTGTTGACAGGCTCTGGAGGCTCTTGGGGCGGATCCTTTTTCTTGCCTCTTTTAGCTTCAAAAGGCAGCTATATCCCTTGGCTTCTGGCTCCCTTCCACCTTAAAAACGGCAAATGTTGGTTGAGTCTTTTCACACTAACATGGAATCACTCCTCCACTAACTCTTCTGCCTTCCTCATCCACATTTAAATGACCCTCAGGGTTACATTGGGCCCACCTCGTATAATCCAGCAGCATCTTATATTAAGTTCAGCTGATTAGAAGCCTTAATTCTGTCTGTAATCTTTATTACTCCCTGTCATGAACATGACCCACAGCTTCTCAGGTTCTGGGGATTAAGATGTAGACATTTCTAGGGGACCATTATTCAGTTTGCCACAGTCCTATATCTTTGAACATTTGTATGATCATCTCTGTGGAATAAATTAACGAGAAATAAACTTGCAGAGTTGTGGGGAGGGGAAGAATGCACAAAAAAAATTTAACTGCCCTCTTAAAGGTTTCAATTTCTACTATCACTTGTTTTTTTTTTTAAAGGTTTTATTTATTTATTTGACAGAGAGAGAGTGAGAGAGGGAACACAAGCAGGGGGAGGGGAGAGGGAGAAGCAGGCTTCCCGCTGAGCAGGGAGCCCGATGCGGGGCTCGATCCCAGGACCCTGGGATCATGACCTGAGCCCAAGGCAGACGCTTAACGACTGAGCCACCAGGTGCCCCTCTACTATCACTTGTATTCAAGCCCCTATTTCTTCTTACCCTGACCACTTCTGAATATTTTAATGTTTAAAATCTTTGCCAACGCTGCTGTTACAAATCAATTAGTACTACAGAATTTGAAAACTAAACAAATCTGCCACGTGTTGATGTTAAGAAGCTGATGGGACACAGAAGTGTCCATGATCCAAAAGTTGATCTTTTTTGCATTCTCTAAGTACCATCAGTTGATGAGTAAAGATGTGGCACAGAATCAATAGTAAGGGAAATGCCCTATGATAAATACTTTCTTGCTAGCAGTTCATAGATTTATTAATTTATTAATTAGTCCATTAGTATCTATCATACTCTTAATGCAGGCCAGCGACCACCTGACCTCTAGGAATTTACAAGCACTAAAAGGGATAAATCACAAGTGATGGCAGGTGATTTGAGAATTGACTATACTTGTGTAAAATCCATCCATGCAACTCACATGATCTAACCCATAATGGATCACCTTTATTTTTGACAACTTCACACTTTTACCTAAATAGTTGGGAACCATGCAATATTGCAATATAACATAAAATTGCCAAAATGTGTCTGAGTGTAAAAATTTGTCAAGTCTCAGGAAGTGATCTAAAAAACTGATTATCTGAAATAAGCCGGTCACAAAAAGGCAAATTCCGCTCATATGAGGGACCTAGAGTGGTCAAATGCACAAAGAGAAAATAGAACGGTGGCGGCCAGGGGCTGGGGAGAGGAGGAGACAGGAACCGTTTGATGGGTGGAGCATTTCAGTTTTGCAAGACGAAAAGAGTTCTGGAGATTGGTTGCACAGCAGTGGGACTAAAGTGTCCACTTAAAAAGGAATGAGATGGCAAATTTTATGTCATTTATGTTTTACCACAATTTAAAGAAAAATCTAAAACCAAAAACCAAAAACCAATCAGTTATCTACTAAGCAGTCAGGGGGAGGAAGTTACCGCAAACATTTATTGGGTGTCAACTGTGCTGGGCATTTCCAAGCATCAGCTCATTTAATCCTCACAACCACCCTGGGTGGTGGGCATAACTGACACTATGTTGCAGGTGAAGAAACTAAGTAACTTGCTCAGAGTCACGCAAACTGGGATTTGAGCCTAATTTGTCTTTCTTCCGCATCCTCATGCCTGACAATTAAAGGTTGCATGTGTGAGATGAATGTGATTTCCATCGAGCACCCTCCTAAGAATTCTCTAAAGTAGAAAGGCTCCTATTAAAAATGACACAAGGACACAATTACTTCACTAGGATATAAAATTCCTAGAAACATGTACTGGCTTCTCCAGCTAAGGTTTATCTTACTAAATAATTAGAGCTTTAACTTCCCCCCCCGGCCGCCCCCCTTCCCTCTTTTCTCCTTTGTTTCTTTCATTATTAATGTCTGCATCATGGTCACACAGAGCAGCACAATCCATGTTGAGGTAACATAATTACATTTGGTCCTGCCTGTACTATTCTTTCATTCAGAGAAGGCTGGGAAAGATCTGTACGGGACAAAGGACATGCCCCGCCCGTCCCCGCTCTGACACAGGCCCTCGATGATGTCACATACAAAGTCATTTCCTGCTTGGTCCTTATCTGTAATGCCGACCAAATTAATAGCTTTACTTCCTTTACTTGTGTGTAATGGAATTTGGAAATAAAAGTAAAATCACTTCCTATTGGGGTTTATACTTAAGTCCTTTAAAGTTCATGTACTTGGATGCTTTTTTGTCTCTGGAGACCATGAGGTTGTTTGATGTAGAAAAGGAACAAGCCATGAAATATGCCATGCTGAAATTCAGTGACGTTCCTAGTTTACCTACTGTCCATGCTCTGGTGACTGTCTTTCCAACTCCCAAACCTTCTGAAGATTTGCAAGGAGTAAAACCTGACTCATCCGAGCAGGGAGGTTTTAAGAGTAATTAAAAAGGGTAGCTGTTGTTATAAAGTGAATCGCCAACGTGGCCCTTGGAAGATGTCCTCTGAAGCACAGGGCAATGACCAGATCACCGGACTTGGGAGTCTCCTTTTGGCAAGAGAAGCTGGAGCTGACTAACCCAAAGGGAGGCCGTGGCATCGAGGGACAAAGCATGCCTGTGAAAATGTAAACTGTCAGGCATATTCCCTCAGGGTCCCTGTTCCATAAGGAGAGATAGTGGCGCCCGAATCTGGGGACCAGGCTGGAAATCGAGTAGCCACTACCAAAGGGGTCACCTGAGTTTACATTTAATATGAGTTTACATCTGAGTTTACATTTAAATCAGTTATAAATGTCCATATGTAGATGGCTGTATAATCAATAGTCAGCCTTCACTGAAAACCAATTGTCTCCTTTACTCCTTTTTATTATCACATCTTCCCTTTGTCCCCCCAAATGTATTCATTCATTGTCAAATGCCAAAACAGGGTGCTTTTTATGCAAAAGATGGAGAATGACATTTGCTGTGCAGAATTAATGGCCTTGAGAATGAAAATACTCAGTCTACCGACTCTTGACTTTTAAATAGAACTTGTGTCTTTATTCTTCCCCTTATCAAAAGGAAGCAGATATACAACGGACAGAACCTGATGCAAGGCAACAAGTTTTGAAAGTTATATATTTTTCTTCAGACTGTGATTATTTTTGGAAGGTTAACATCCAGCTTGGATATTTCTAAAATGAGGTTTTTGTTTCTCTGCTGATAAAATCAATACATGATAAATAATACCTGATAAGTATAGGAAAATATTAGAAAAGCAATCGCTACATTTTTGGAGCAGTTTTACTTTACTAAGTGTGTGGCCCCCTGACCTTGCTGACCCTCACTCAGGCAGCCCTGTGGGGAAGGCATTGACATTATTCCCTTTACCAACAAAGGTGCTCAGGTGCCAAGAGGGAGGGTCGTGTAGGAAAATACGGAGTGGGATTTAAATCTGGGTCTTCAAACTCCAGAGCCT
Organism: Leptonychotes weddellii; assembly: GCF_054177405.1. Taxonomy (NCBI): domain Eukaryota; kingdom Metazoa; phylum Chordata; class Mammalia; order Carnivora; family Phocidae; genus Leptonychotes; species Leptonychotes weddellii. The sequence continues at coordinate 36,655,657 of NC_138375.1, forward strand.
ACATTCTTCACAGCAAAGATTCTTTGGTGTTTGTTTCTCGTTTATAAATATGGAGGCAGGAAAATGTGGTGTTAGATTTGAACATTCTTTATACCATATGAGTAGACTAGTGGTTATGGGGAAAGGAGGGAAGAAAAGGGACCATCATCTCTCCTCTGCCTTGGGGGACACAGCTTCCAGCTAGGCTCCATCTTGTGATCTGGGTACTAGGACCTTGGCAGGCTGGCCGACCTCTCAAGAGACCTCTTGAGTCCCTCCTCTACAGTTCCTCGGTGATTTTGTATAGATCTGATTTTATATATATATATATATATATATATGTCTCTTTCTATTTGAAGTAGCTTGAGTAATTTCTCTTTTCTGTGGCTGAATCCTGACTGATGTGATGTATATATGAGTATATGATTTCTATAATTGGAATCTGATACAACTTTACAAATTGCTTTTTTTCTTTTTTTTTTTTTTTAAGATTTTATTTATTTATTTGACAGAGAGAGACACAGCGAGAGAGGGAACACAAGCAGGGGGAGCAGGAGAGGGAGAAGCAGGCTTCCCGCAGAGCAGGGAGCCCGATGTGGGGCTCGATCCCAGGACCCTGAGATCATGACCTGAGCCGAAGGCAGATGCTTAATGACTGAGCCACCCAGGCACCCCACAAATTGCTTTTTTTTCAACTTAATATTTTCTCATGAACATTTTAAAAATCTCAAAATCAAATGTTTCCCAGTAGGGTGATATTCCTTCATATAAATGTAGCATCATTTACTTTCTATTCCTTGGTTAGTGGACATTTAGATTCTCTCCAGATTTTTTACTCTTATAAATGAGTATTTCTTTGACAGAACATATTAGTTTTACACTGCTTTCTTAACAGATTAGTACAGACATGGTGGTGGAAACCACAAACAGCATAAATTTATCTTGCAGTTTTAGAGTCCAAAAGTCCAAAATGAGCTCACTGGGCTAAAATCAAGGTGTTGCCAGGGCTGGAGCCTCTAGGAAAAGATTCATTTCCTTGCCTTTTCCAGCTTCCTGAAGCTGCCCACATTCCTTGACTCATAGCCCCTTCTATCTTGAAAGCCAGCAATGGCCGGTTGACTCCTTCTTATACTGCATTATGCGAACACTGATTCTTCTGTCCCCCTCTTTTACTTAATAAGGATCCTAGTGATTACACTGGGACTACCTGGATAATCCTGGATAATCTCTCCTCTCAAATCATCTGATTAGCAACCTCAATTCCCTCTGCAACCTGATTCCCTCCTGCCACGTAACATAACATATTCACAGGTTCTAGGAGTTAGGACATGTGGGACCATTTGAGGAAACCATTATTCTGCCTACCACACACAGTAATTCTGCTTTGGGGAATCCATCCTGCAAGAAGAATCAGAAATGCAGATAAAGGAACTTTTTAAGGCTTCTGACATGTCAATTGCAATTATACGAACTTATATCCAATTTGCAGGCTTTAAATATTCCCATCTCATTCTCACCATGCCGTACCTAGCATAAAATATTAGTTTCTCAATATCTTCTTGACATAGAAGCTTATTAATAAGTATAATACCCTTGTGTGATAGAAAATTCAAAGAGTACAAGAGAGTTCACAGTGGAAAGTAAGACTCCTGCTTGCCTGTATCCTCCAGTCTCCCCCAGAGGCTACCATTAATGCCAGATTTTTATCTATCATTGTAGAGATATTCTATACATATATAAACATACATATATAAGGATGTGTCACTCCTTTTTACACAAATGGTGATATACTGTGCCTATTCTTCTGATCTCCTCATAGGTTTTGGAAATAGGATTGATATGGGTAAATAACAATAGTATCTCAGATCTAGAAATTCTGTATGTTCTAAAATAGCCACAATTAAGTATGACTTATTTTATTTTAGCAAGTGATGAGCCACATAGAGACCTTCTCATCTTTTACTTAGAAGTATGAGTGCAGGAGCGCCTGGGTGGCTCAGTTCGTTAAGCATTTGACTTTTGATTTTGGCTCAGGTCACGATCTCAGGGTCGTGAGATTGAGCCCTGCTTTGGGCTCTGCACTGGCCGTGGAGCCTGCTTAGGATTCTCTCCCTCTGCCCTTCCCCACAGCTTGCACATGCACACACTTACTTTCTCTCTCTTTAAAAAAAAAAAAAAAAGCATGAGTGCATTAGGATTCTACTTTTTGTAGATGCAAAATTTCAATGGGCAAAGGCATATTGAAACAGGTTCAATCTTAGGACAGGCATTTGCAACTCCATCGCTGGAGCTGAATGTTGTGTTTACACTATGAAAATGGATGGTGTGTCCTATAATAAGAAAACAGGAGCTATTTCTAGCTGAGAGAAACTTACAGTGTAATGTATCAAAATGCAGAATAAAGCAGATTTCACTACTGTGAATTCATATTTTCATAAAGAATTATACTGTCACCCCATATAATAACCACTTCCTGACACTCTATGGTGGCATTCTCCAACTGCGTTCTGGAAAGTAATAATTTTAGTGGAGAAAAAAAATCTATTATCAAAGAAATTCAAGCAAGCTGCCTTATATTGAAATAATAATCCATCATAAAACAGAAAAAAAACCTAACAATCAATCACACCAGTAGCAAGAAATGAACACATAGGAATAAATATTCAATACATATAAAATAAGCTATGAAATTTCATGAGAATATTGAAGAGGGTGAATACACCCATTTACACACTAAAATGGGGTGGGCTGGGGTATGCTGTGGTTCTCAGGAATTGTGAGCGAGAACAAAGGTCACTGGGAAGGAGTTAGAGGGAAAGGTTAGTGAGGGCGGAGTGTGAAGCTATCCGAGATCTATAAACACTGAAGACCAGCCAGAGGGGTCTCAGAACAGGCAGAGAATATCATATAAATTGTAAAGTAGCTGGGTTTGGGGCTTTCCCCAGACCCAAACTGCCTTGCCTGGGAACGGAAGATGTTTCATTTTGTCAGGGCAATGTGATGGGAAGAACAAAAGGAAGGAGCTCGAAGTTTTTGCCTTTCTTTCCACTGCGTGTCTTCCTCTCTAGAAACCAGAGCCACATAAGTAGTTAACTCTACCTGAGTGCCTGCTGATGGGCAAGCGGGTACACAGAGGATCACAAATCTAGCAGAAAAGGCTATTGGCTGTTACTAGAGTGATGGCACCTTGGAGGATACACAGAAGGTATCTCACGTTGGTCCAGCAGAGCTCAAAGCACCTTAGCACCTACTTCTTGCCTGGTCTCTTGAGACTCCCTCCACCTGTGTGGAGGCCACTGGTTGCCTTTGTGCCAGGGATCCTTGGCATGGTATGTTCTGTAGAAGCTGGAAGGGAAAGCTGGTCCCTGGGATTGGGACCATATCTGTGTAATGAGTGCCTTCCTCCCTGAGGCACTATTTGCTTTTAAAGTTTCCTTAGAAACCATGCATATAATACTTAACTCATCCTTGGCTCCATCCAGACATTTTTTTGTGGAAGTCACAAGGGCTGTTCTTTTCAACTGTGGCCTTTTGCTTCTCCCTGCTTTCCCTTGGTTTCTAAAGTGTGGCCATTCCAGAGGGCCAAGGCCTCATTTGTCATGCCAAGATTTGTGTTTGTGCTCTTGGCAGGACGTGTTGTTAACCTTTGAATACTACGTCTCTGAAGGAAAAGGATGTACTCCAGTGACACACTTTACGTTAGAAAGATTGTTAGCAGGGGCAGACATGACATCAGCAGCACGCAGGCCCCGTTCTGTGGTTGTGTGAGGGCACCCCTATGCCAAGCCAGGGGAGATGGGTAAACTGTCCCCTCCCCTTGCCAGGGGAGGGAAGGCCCAGCACCCTGTCTCCATCTTCTAGGCCCTCAGCGTTCACTCCCACTTCTCTTGTCCCTTCCTCCTGCTTCCCTCCCCACATTGCTGCACAACGGTTGCCCTCCCCGATTCCCAAAGGATGTGGTGGTTGTCTGAGCTCTGGGCCTGGCCACCTGAAGAAGGACAGTGCTGGAGAAGTGCCTGAACCTTCTTTTCAGTTACTGCTACTTCCCTATGACCCAGCCCTGAAGAGACTAGACTCAGCCCTGGGATTTGTAGTCACATCACTAAAACAAGCTCTGATTGCAAAATAATTGGTATGTTGATTATGGTTACCGTACAGAGACACCTCAACCTTCACCAAGAGTCTTTCGTTACTTGTGCCTGAAAATACAATCACCATATTTCAGTGGTACCTTTTTTTCTAAATGAAGATCATTTTCTTTTTTCCTGATTAAGTAATATGAACTCAATTTAAAGAATTTCAAAAATACAGAAAAATATAAAGAATAGTGTAAACCCCCCCAAATAATCTCTGTTAAGAGTTTGGGGTCACACCTCCTAGGTTTTTCCTGTGCATGTACATACATTCAGACTTTCTAAAAAATGTGACTGTACTATTCATGATGTTTATTCATGATCTATTGCCACACAAGACAACCTAAAACTCAGAGATATAAAATAACAACCACCTTGCTATGGCTCATGAATTCTCTGGGTGAGGAGTTTGGACAGGAGACATCAGGGGTGGCCTGTCTCTGCTCCATGAAGTCTGGGACCTCAGCTGGGAAAACTCAAATGGCTGGGGATAATTGGAATATCTGGGGTCTGGAAACATCTGGAAACGTCTTTCTTCATTTGCAGAGCTAGCAGCACCTGAAATTGGAATTCTGAGCCCAGCTGGGATTGTTGACTTATGTGGCTTTTCCACATGGCTTGTGCTTCCTTACAGTATGGTGGCCTCAGAGTAGTCAGACTTCTTATATGGTGCCTTGAGGTTCTAAGAATGAACCAAGGTAGAAGTTGCGTGGCCTTTTGTAATCTAGCCTTGGAAGTTATATAACGTCATTTCTGCCATACTGTACTGGTCAAAGAAGTCACAAGCCCACAGAGATTCCAGGGGAGGGGACAAAGCTCCATTCTATGGGAGGAGTGTCAGAGAACTTGCAGCTGTGTTTCAGCATTCTGACAAACTTTTCTTATTTTTATATAACATAGACAGTATACTGGCTTGAATTGTGTCCCCCCCCCCCGCCCCCACCAAAAGGTATGTTTAAGTCCTAATCCTTACTACCTGTGAATGTGACCTTATTTGAAAATAGGGTTTTTGTAGATATAATCGAGTTAAGATAAGGTCATAGGGTAGGCCCTAATCTAATGACTGGTATCCTTATAAAAAGGGAGAAGTTTGGACACAGGCACATGGACACATAGGGAGAAGGCCCAATGAAGAGGGAGGCAAAGATTGGAGTGATATTTCTATAAGCCAAGGAATATCAAGGATTACCAGCAACCACCAGAAGCTGGGAAGAGCCAGGGACATCCCTAGAACCTTCAGAAAGAACATAACCATGCTGACACCTTGATTTTGTATTTATTTTAATTGGAGTATAGTTGACACACCATGTTGCATTAGTTTCAGGTGTTCAACACAATGATTTGACAATTCTATATGTTCTACTGTGCTCACCACAAGTGTAGCTCCCGTCTGTCACCAGACAATGCCGTTACAATGTCATTGATTATATTCCCTATGGTGGGCCTTTCATCCCCGTGACTTATTCATTCCATAACTGGAAGCCTGTGCCTCCCACTCTCCTTCCCCCACTTTGCCCATGCCCTTATCCTCCTTCCCTCTGGCAACCATCAGTTTCTTCTCTGTATTTGTGGGTCTGTTTCTGCTTTCTTTTGCTTTTATTTTTGCTTTTTAGATTCCACACATAAGTTTAGTCATATGGAATTTGCCTTTCTCTGTCTGACTTATTTCCCTTAGCATAATACCCTTTACATCCATCCATGTTGTCACAACTGGCAAGATCTCATTCCTTTTTTACGGCTGAGTAATATTCCATTATACATATATATACCACATCTTCTTTATCTATTCATCTACCAAGGGACACTTGGATTGCTTCCATATTTTGGCTATTGTAAATAATACTGCCATAAACATAGGGGTGCATATTTCTTTTTGAATAAGTGTTTCATTTTCTCTCTGACACCTCGATTTTGGACTTCTATCCTCCATAACTGTGTAAAAATAAATGTCTGTTTTAAGCCACCACAAAGTACAAAGTACAAAGTGGCTTTGTACTTTGTCCTTTGTCACAATAGTTCCAAGAAATGAACACAGTTACCCATATCCGTATAGATCTCATTGTCATTTCATAGTTGTACAAAGTAACCATTCAATGTTTAATCATCACTGATATAAATCAATCTTAAATAGATCTAAGGAATTTAGCCCAATAATCAGCATGAAATTATATTCTATGCAATTAAGTGGGTGACTCATAGCCTCCCTTTCTTTTCCCTATAGGGCCAGCAAGGTTAGCACAGAGTTGGCATTCAAAAAATATCAATAAACTTGTTACCACCACCAAGAGAGTGTCAGAAAATAGGAAGTCTGATCACCTACAAGCATTATATTAAAGGATTCCAAATATTAAGGATTCTAAGAAAGTCCTGTCACTTCTGGAAACCTGCTTGGTCAGGTGAGCTGAGCAACAGGTAAAAAACTTCAACCTAAGAGAACGTTCCCGTAAAGCATCAAATATTTTAAAGTGAACGTGGTTATAATACAAAACGTTAAAACCCATTGTTGTGTACAGATGGGATACTTCCAGGTCCCCGGCCAAAAAAGGAGTTTTAAACATCAAAGCCTCTTTGCCAAATGTTAAGAAATGATTCAGAAATGTCAGCCTGGCAGACGACTACGGAAACCTACCCCGTGCATTATAGACCTTTCCTGCTGTTCCTTTATGACTTCTGGGTTGGATGAGGCCTCCAGTGTTTTCCTTCTCAAGTTCAACTATCCGTTTCTTGGCCCCATTTGTGACTTCCTGGACACAGAGGGAAGACATGGGGTAAATCTGGAAAGGAACCACGGGCCTCCTCCCTCTCCCTCGTGGGGCCAAGTCAGAGCAACAGGCCGAGTGGCCAACTCGGGAAGTGATGAGGCTGCAAGCCCTTCCAGTCTCGTGGTTTCTTTCTTCTACAGACCAGGAGTCTTCTCAAAAAGGGCCTACAGGAAAAAAATAAAATAAAATAAAATAAAGCCTGTTTTAATTCTAAGGCGCGTGGCAGTGTGTTTGCCATTTCCAGGGGATCTTTAGCTGCTCTGAGCACAACAGACTGGACAACTAAAGTGCAACAAGAGTCCTTAGTTCTTATTTCAGCCCAAAAATCCAAAGAAAGTTGTGGCTCCTTCAATCCCCATCCACTTCATTAGAGTGGCATGTGAACTTGAAACTATGGCTGAACAAGGCACGGATCATTCTCCTTTCTCCCAACAGAGCCGTGGCAGCTTTATTTGGTGTGGAGCAAGTAGCTGTGTGGTTCTACATGAGGACTGGATTCTGAGCTTAGTTTGAACCTCAGCCCTCTAACTCCATCAATTCCTACCCATGACACCTTGGCAAGTCATTTATCCTCACAGAAAGCATTTCCCATGTCACAGGATTAGGATGAGGATGAGGAAGACAGATGTTTCATGAATGCATACCAAAATATCACACCCCCACTCACACACACACACCTGCCCCTCTGCCCACCTGCTCCAGCAATTGGCAGGAGAAAGCATCAGAGGTGATGCGAACGTTCTGGAAAGTGCACATTGAAGCCAACTCATGGGAACAGAGCAGAGTCCTAGGACTAGGACTTTTGCTTTTGGTAGGACTCATTTTTATTGAGGACAACATTGGAGCCCAGAGAGATTAAGCAACTTGTCCACAGTCACACAGCTGGTTTCTGGTAGAGCGCGGATCAGTACTGAAGCCTCTGCTGTTCTTTTGGGGACATCAAGCCAAACAAAGTAACTCAGGAGGAAGGGACGTAAGAGACTATGTAGGGATGTAAATGTAGGGATGGAATGGGATCCAGTAAGAGCTGAGGGCTTGGCTGTCCTGAAGCCTTGTGAAAGACTGAGAAAAGGTGGCTGAAGCTCTGGGAAGGTCAGGGTAGGAGTTACAGTTGTTTCCTTCCAACCGGTTCTGAGTTGTATGTGCAGGACCTGAGCAAGTGGCTACAACGCTGTGTGTGGTTGTTGGAACTCACAAACTTCTAGAGCCCACAGTGTGAAAAAGTAAACAGGTCAGATCCAAGGCTGACACAAAGCAAGAAGAACGCCACAGATTTGCAAGTTAGGTTGCTCATCATTACACAAAAATGCCATTTTCTCCCAGGCTGGCTGGGCCGTACCTCCCTCCCAACTAGAATCATAGCTCTTCAGGAAGGGGATCGGTCTGTAGCTGTGGAAAATTCTGGGCAAATCAATGCGCTATTTCTAGATGTCAGGTGAGCTCCAGGACTCGCAAGTCTTCACCCTAAGCCCATTAATCAAGTCTGATGACTTAATTTACTGTTGAAACAAGCATGTCAGTTGTAATGTGATACATTACAAACATCTCTGCTTTCCAAATGGCAGGGGAGTTACTGCCAGAGAAGAAAGGAGAATTAAGCCCTTCTCCAAACAAAGACATTCTCCCTTTGTATAACCAGAGACAGGAGATAGGATCTGAGTGTGTATTCACTGGCTTCTGGGCTGGAGATGCCAATCATTTCTTCCCTGCCCCCCAGAACTTATAGCAGAGGCCCCAGGAACTGCTCCCCTACCTCCAGATGTAGCAACTGGCCAGTCCTTGCCGAATCCTTCCAATTTTCCAGCCGTGTACTTGGGGATAGGAAGCCACGATCAGTTCGCTAGAGGCTATGTCGACCGAGGAGCTGAAGCTGCCGTTTGAGCCGCCATTTTTGGCTTGATCCCTGGAGAACCCGAAATGACTCAGACGTACAGCAGCAGTGAGAAGCCCCAGTGCTCCAGGGAGAGAGACATTGATGAAGACAGGAGGTGACCTGGTTCCAGATACTTTCCTGTTGTCTGCATGTGGCCTCCTATACTTCCTCTGTCGATTGGAAAGGAAAACTAATCAAAGATGGGGAAGAATCCTTGCAAGGCAAGGTCCTGGGGAAGGTGTGGCTGGCCTTAGGAATATTGCAGGGTGCATTTTCCTCCCTTTCAGGGATTTTTTTTTCCTTGAAAAACAAATAGTAGTTTCTAAATAGAGGAGTTGAATAAAAGAAATATATTTTCCTTAGGAACAAGATGTTTTTTGCATTTGCCAGATGGACCCAATAGTCATCTGTCAGTAATGCATTTGTTTTCCTCATGTAGACATTTAATCATTTAATGAGTACATACGGGCTGGCTCAGGTCACACTGGCCGGAACACATGTATGTGAGCACATGCGCGCACATACACGCACACGTAGTTCCAAGGGAGGCATTTGACTGATGGAGATTATAAAGCTGGTCAATAAAATAAAAAGCATTTACAGAACAGCTTTTTGAAGTCCAGCCTTAACAGACACTATGCCTCTGTCATTTCCCCCCATAAGACCTAGATTTACATCTGTGTTTTACATACACTTTTGAAGGGTTGCCACATTTAGCAGAAGGTCTTGAAAGGTTTGTTTTGATGGCACTTAAAAAAAAAAAGTCGGAATTTATGGATTAAGAAAGAGATGGGCTAATTGGCTTCTCAGGGGGACTGCACTCTCTCCCTCATTTTTTGTTAGATGCTTACTCTTGCAATTTATGATTCCTGTTCATGATTTGAAAGCTCCTAAGAGCCAAGCAGTTCTAGCCCTTACTTATTTAATTCATTCACTAGCTAGGTCAAATACATCCCTTCTATTTGGCTAAAGACTGGGCAGAGGTGTTTTAAAGTGTACTAAGATTTCAAGTTATTTTAAGTTTTATCTCTAAGGCCCCTTGCAAGTGTTGATTTGTCTACAAATTACAAGTGCAGAAAGAAAAAAATGGCCACTTTTTAAATTTTTTCCCCAAAATATTGATCAAGCTCATCCTAAGTACCAATTTGTCTCAGCAGCGTTGAGAAAAATGAGGCACCGTCTCTGAACACAAGTAACTCACAGCAGAGGCATTCCGCCTGGTAAAAACAGGATGTGTTTCTTGGGGAATTTCTCACAGGAGGACATAGCTCAGGACTTTTGCCCTTTGCTTTGGAGAAAACTTTGCTCAGAAGTAAGCACGGTTGGTCTAAGTGGTGTGAAATGGGGGCCAAGGGTTCCCCAGGGAAGGGTCATTCAGGGGGCTTAATGCAGGAGGTAGGACTCAAAAAGATGCGGAGCAAGCGTTGGGGAGCTAGAAAAATGGAGGGAAGGAAGAAAGGCCCATCCGAAGAGCTGACCCTGAGCCCCAAGGGGGCAGAGGCCAATTAAAGAGCATTGTGGGAGATGAGATCAGCTAGTTCCGGCAGGTTGTGATGGACCTTTGAATCCCACGGCCCAGGGTCCCCCTCTGTTCTCTTCTATATCCTCTCTGTGCTAAGGCATGACATGAACAAACTGAATAAACAGAGCTGCAGGCCAAGATATATTTGGGAAGACTAATCTGGTTCCACTATGTGGGAAAGATCAGAATGAGGGATACACTAGAGGTGGGAGACAGGGACCAGTTAGGAGCAATTGTCTAGGAAAGTAACCAGTGCTTTGGAAATTCAGCTGGGATTGCTGGTTTCAGTCTGGGGTTATAAATTCCAGAACAACACAATGTTGACAGGGAGAGTTATAGAATAGGACCACGCCCGGGTTCACTTGGGAGGGAATGAGGACAGTGTCTCACCCATCTTCTGCCTGAGCTCTCTCCTCTGTCCTGTGGGTTTACCCCCTACCCCTGCTCCCAGGGCTCCCTTCTCCTTGCCTTGTTCTGGGGATTGGGGAGCAGACGGAGCTTCTTGCTTCCGTCAATCAGCAATCAGCAAGCCTCATTGGCAGCTGACCAGTTTGGGAATCTCTGGTCCAGGTGGAGCCTCCCCCAAACCATCCTCCCTATCAAAGTCCTCCACATGGGTGGTGGTGGTTTTATTTAACCCGGTCTCTCTTCAGTTACTATTGCAATGTAGCAAAACATCTAATTGTGCCCATTCAGATCTAAAGATGCAAAGAATGCTGTGTTAGGGGACAAACCCAGAGACATGGCCACAATCATTGCACCTGCCCCAGCTGACACCAGCCTGAGCTCAGGGCCCCTGCCAAGGAGGTGGCATTTCTAGCCCTTTGCAGAGCGTCATTCGGGATCTGAGAGCCAAGAAAGCCAACATGTTCAGGATGCGCATGAGAATTTGTCTCTACTTTGGCATAGGCCTAGGAACAGGGCCTCCCTACAAATGTAAAGTGGAGAACTTTGGAGTAAAACTCAGTTCACGGGTAAAACTCTGCTTTCCTTTAAAGGCTCTGGTCATCTTGTTAACAATTAGGAAAGAGAATAGTCCCTTGGAAGTAGCCTCCTAATCCTATATATTTTATTATAGTTCTAAAAATCTCTCAGAGGGCAGCAGATGCCTTTGTCCTACATTGAAATTATTTGTGACTAGGTCAAGAGTCAGTCTTAGGAAATCACAAGACATCCCATGAGCACTGGCCAGAAGTTAGATACTTTTAATAGCAACATGTTTTTTTAAATTTTGTGTTTATATCATTTTGTTCTAAATGTAGAATCTATTTGGAATTTGGAAAAAAGAAAAGAAAAGCAAAATATATAACTCACTATCACTGGCTTTAAAAGAAATAATCCAAACTTTGTATTTGGTTGTGGGAGAGAGGGTTAGTAAGGGTGTCTGAGTCTCTTCCCCTATCCAAATCCCACCCACCCTGGAGTGTTTGGTTCAAGTTCCTTCTTTATAAAGTTTTCCTGAGTCAGAACAGCCCAAATTCACCTCTTCCTTTTCTGAACTGCTATAAAAATTAGTCAGTACCGTACAGTTTAGTTCATTGTTAACTGCCTTGTAGTATATATACTATTATATGTGCTGTTCCTGTTTCCCCAACCAGATGGCAAGGTATTCTAGAAAGTATGGCTCCTGTTAGGCTTCTCGTTATCTCCTAATAATGGAGCATACTCCTGAGAGCATTGTAGGTATTTGATCAAGACTTCATGAATGGAACATTGAGCATCTAAGTGGGGCTCATTTCAGGAGCCACATCTGGCTCTGGGTCTGCCCTTTACTGCAGGAGGAGTTCAGGCTCAGCATGGTCCAGGGCTGGACATATGGACAAGGTGTGTTGTGACGATGTCAGTCACTCATTGTTGACAGTCAGAAGTAGCTGTGAGACATACTGGTTAGGGACAGTCTGCAAACCTCGGCTCGGCTCTAAATTTTCCCACTTGTTAGCTATGTGGTGTTGGACAAGTTACTTTACTAAACTGTAGTTTCCTTATGTATAAAATGGTAACAAAAATAGTACCACCCACTAGAAGTTTTTTTGAGGAAGAAAGTAAGTTATGTAAAATCATATGTCCCACTTCATCCATTGGGTATGTAAGTAATGTAATTCCACCCACGTCCTCAGAATATGCCACTTGAGGGCCTACGTGTCCAGATTAGGAAAGTTCATCTTCCTATTCCTTCCCTGTGGACCATTTCCAGTGTCAGCCTGGAGACCCAGAAACGCCTACTCAGTGTCAAGGGTCAGTCCTGGATCTTCTCTCCTTGTGTTGGGGTGGGGGATGATATGGAGAAAAGTAAAGAAGAAAGAAAAAGCTACGTAAGGATTCCTTTATGCTATGTCACCACTCTCTCCACCAAAAAGACTCTTAGAAATAAAGAGAGCATTCCTGATGGAGGCAGAGGGCTCTCGGAGTGGCCGAAAGGCCTCCAATGTTGGGACTTTGTTCAGGCCTGGCCTGTTGGACTAATTTGGCTGTTGTTTGTCCCTATGGGACAATAAGCAGGAGAGACCTCTTCTCCAACTCATCAGTGGGAGACAGTGGAGCCTTGATGACTGATAAGTGAGGTTCACATTTATTCACTGCTAGTGCTGGTCCCATGGCAGTGAAGGCTGGCTGTAGGAGAATGTTCCAGTGTAGGGGTCAGGCAACCTGGGTCCTAAGACCTTCTGGAGCCACCAGCTGCCTATTCTGTGGCCTTAGCAAGTCACAGTCTACTTCCGATGTCTCAGTTTTCTTATCAGTCAATGGGATAGATAACGTCTACTTTATCCTCTGTGCAGATTTTTGTGGGACTGCAACCATCATGGGTTGGAGCTTGTGTGGGAACAGCTATACTTCTTTCTTTCCCCTCCCTCTCCTTGAAGGAGTGGCTCCCAGTGACTCCCCGGACAGTGTGTACTTGGGTATGAGTGAGTAGCTTGGACTGGTCACCAGAAAGGGCCCTAGAATAGAAGATTAGATTCAGATGAGTACTGTCAAAAAGGATGAACTGTGGAAACTTCCTGCTATCTATCTATCCACCTATCCATTTATTAAACACCTATGAATTGAGTATCCAGGGTGTGCCAGGCACCCTGAGGCCCTTTGCATTTCTCCTCTGGGCCTGACTGTTTGCTAGGCTCTAGCAGTGAGAAAGCATGAGGACAATCTTATTTGTTTTTACCCCTTTCTTTGGGATATGCTGAGAGGCCTTTCTGTCCTAACCATCAGCCCAGAACAAATCTACATGGGACCTGAGGGCAGGGACAGCTTGGCCTGACCAGAGAGCTCTGACCCCCAGTTCTGGCCTGTTTGCATCAGCTAGCCTTGCTCCCGCACACTCGGTAACCGGCAGCAGCACCGGGAGGGGCAGGGGGCATTTAGGATTGACAGGGAACAAGAGGTGGCAGATGAAGTTTCACCTAGGGTCACCCTCCCCGCCAGAATTTCCCACTCTACCTTCTGCTGCTCTTGACCTTTCCCTCACTCTGCTCACTTCCTTCTGACTGACTGATCAGTTGAAACATGGTCAACTTTCCTCTTTCATCTGCTCCAGTCCAGGAGGTCTTAAGAATGACACATGATTGGGGGAAAAAATTTGCAAATTATTTTTGAAAGAAAAAAGAGCACATTGGAAAGTAGGGATTTGGAGACAGATTCAGGGTGTGGCGTGAAGGCCTGTCTGGGGCTTCACACAGGTTCCTCTTCTCTCCGTTGTGCTGTTGGAAACCAGCGTTTCCGTTTGATGGACAGTAATCTCACATATCCTCCTCACCCCCAGAGCCAGATGGTGCTCTTCAAGGCAGCAAGCTCCTCCAAGAACAATGGCCTTACCAGAATGGCGCTGCCCAGGGCAGAGTCCTGGCAGTGGTAAAGTCTCACGAGATTTTCAGGCCTGGGAGCCGCAGGATTGGAGGGATGATGGAAGCTCTGTAACCCGAGGTGGAAGGCCTGAGGTTGCCCGTCTGGGAATCATTCAGTCGGCAGACACTCTGGACGGAGAGCCTGTGTAAAGACCAGTAGCCCCAGGACAGAGGGCCGGAGACAGCTGGGAGGGTGGGAGGGAGCCCCGGGAAAATGGTCATGGTTTGGTGGGCCTTGGCAGCCTGCTCATGCTGCAATTCTAGGAGGTTTCTTTCTCATTCTACTTTGGCTCAAACACTGTTGGCTGAAATGAAGAGTGTTCTTAACGGCAAAGGAAACTGGCAGGATTGGGGGAGAAAATTCATGGAAATGGTTCCCAGTGCCAGTTGGGTGTTTCTTACTTGGGTTTTGCTACCCACATTTAGCAACCCATTATTACGTGCAATGTTCATAAATTGCGATATGTCCTGTGTGTAACTTATTTTTTTATTTTTTTTTAAAGATTTTATTTATTTATTTGAGAGAGAATGAGAGAGAGAGAGAGAGAGAGCACCTGATGGGGGGAGGATCAGAGGGAGAAGCAGACTCCCCGCTGAGCAGGGAGCCCGATGTGGGACTCGATCCCGGGACTCCAGGATCATGACCTGAGCTGAAGGCAGTCGCTCAACCAACTGAGCCACCCAGGCGCCCCTGTGTGTAATTTATTATATAGAATACAGAGTGGTCAAATATATTAGTCACCTGTATATGGCATGTATAATCAGAATTACCAGGCTCAAAGCTTTTTGAAAATCATTTAAATTTCTAATCCAAAGAACGTCACTTAAAATTTTTAAGAAGTCTTGGGATATCAGAATTTGTGTTTTATCTGAACCCAAGACTCAAATTTTAGGTTTGTTTTGTTTTGTTTTTTAGTCAAACCTGCCAGCATGCCTCAATTCCCAGAGACAGATGATGTAATGTAACCGATTTTTCAGCTATTTGTGCTTCCTTCAGTCCTGGCTCTGGCAGATGCCAGAAACTAAAGGGAAAAGGATAAGAGAAAAAGAGTCCGAGATGCCTAGGAGGCACATGTCATGTGAGCCTCATTGGCCATTTTTACTACTCCATACTCATCAGGTGGAATCTACAGAGCTCAACCGAGAAAACCAAACTAAAAGCAAAGAAAGGGGATTTATTTCAATTTAACAAGGGTTTATTGAGGGCCTTCAATGTGCTAAGTGCTGGGGTTACACAGATGAATGAGACCTAGCCCTGGCCTCCAGGAGTTTGTGATCTGTGTAAGGACAATAGAATGTAAAGGAGAAAGAACACTAACAATTACTGATGACCTATTTCATTCATTCATCTGACAAAAACTTTTGAGTGTCCATTATGTGCCAGAAATCGTTCTAGGTGCTGGGGATGCAGGGATGGGAAAGACGGATGCAGACCCTGCTCTCATGAAGGTTTCATTCCAGTGGAACAGGTAAACAAACACTTATTAAAAATGCCATGCTGATTGTATTGTGGTTTGTCAAAGAGTTAAACATAGAATTACCATACGAACCAGCAATGCCACTTCTAGGTATATACCCCAAAGAATTGAAAGCAGAGATTCAAACAGATATTTGTGCGCCCATGTGCACAGCAGCATTATTCATAATAGCCAATAATGGAAACAACACAGATGTCTTTTGAGGCATGAACGGATAAACAAAACATGGTGTCTACACACAATATTCAGTCTTAAAAAGTAAGGAAGTTCTGACACCTGCTGCAACATGAATGAACCTTGAAAGCATTACGCTAAGTGAAAAAAGCCAGACACAAAAGGACAAATTATCTTACAATTCCACTTACGTGAGGGACCTAGAACAGGCACATTTCTAGAACCAGAGTGTATAATAGAGGTTATCAGGGACTAGTGGTGGGTGGGTGAGTAATTGGGAGTTACTGTTTAATGGGGACAGAGTTTCAGTTTGGGAAGATGAAAAAGCCCCAGAGATGGGTAGTGGTAACGATTATGCAGCACTGAGAACAATGGCTCAGTTCCGCTCAACTGGATACTTAAAAATGGTGCAAATGGTAAATTTTATGTTATGTATATTTTACCACAGTGAACAAACAAAGAAACAACAACAAAAAAATGCCGTGCTGATAACTGAAGGAGGGCAAGAGCTTGACGAAGTATTGACTTTAGATTGCATGGCCAGAGATGGACTTTGAGGAGGTGCCGTCTAAGCTAAGATCTGAACATCAGAACTAAGAGCAAGCAAAGGGCAATCAGAAGGAAAAGTATACCTAGAAGAAGGAACTGTTAGAGCAAAGACCAGAAGGTAGAAATAGGCTTGGAGTATTTGAGGAACAAAAAGAAGGCTAGAAGGATTAAAAAAGTGTAAGGGGTGTGGTCAAGATGGGGACTTTTTGAAGTCAGGATAAAGCGTTTGGGCTTTATTCTACTGTAATAGGCATTTGTTGGAGGGTTTTAAGCAGGGAGTAACGTGATTTGATTCACAAGATCAAATCATTTGAGTCATGGCCACTATGTGGATATTGCAGATGTAAGAGGTGAAATGGAAGCTGGAAACTAGTTTGGAAGCTATTTCCATAGTGTGCATGTGCAATAATTGTGCCTGGGTCTAGAGTGAATTTGGGATTTGTTTGGAGGCAGAATTGACAGGACTTACTGATGAACTGAATATGGGGTTATCATGAGGGGAAAGAGAATCTGGGTGGCTTCTTAATGTTTCTGACAGAGGCAATGGGTGAATCATGGCCCCTTTTGTTACAGGATTGCAGGGTTCTTGTTTCATGGAGTTGAAGAATGAATCTCTCAGACACAAGAATGAAGTGAAGTGAAAGTTTGTTAGGTGAAAGTGAGAACAGAAAGGAAAGAATAAAGCTCTTTAGAGTGAGAGGGGTCCCGAATGGGTTGCCACTGTGGGCTTAAATTTATTGGCAGTCTTTTATTGAGATCTGACCAGGAAGCTTGTGGCTTTGAAATTCTGGTACCATCTTGGTTTGAGCAAGGACTGTTGATAACATCCTTAATGGCTTACTTCTTTGAGGTCTGGTCATTTTCTGTGATTGCAATGTAGCTCCCAAAAACGAAACAAAACAAAACAAAGAAAACAAACTCCCTAACATTTAGGGCCAGGTGGTCTGGTTTGTTCCCTTATCTCTTGTTCTCTCTGTCTCTACCTGCCAGGAATAGTCTCGGAGCCAATCAGGGGATTCCTGTCTCTCCCTGCCTGTACCTTAACGCTTTCCTTACTCACTTTGAATGAGATGGGAAGTCTTGAGGAAGAGCAGGTAGGGTGAGGAATCAAGTTTGAAATGTCTATTAGGCAGGTAAGTGGATGTGTTGAGTAAGCAATTGGATATGCAAGTCTGGAGTTCCAGGAGAGGAAGGGATGGAGCTATAACTTAGAAAGTCCTCAACATTTGGACTGTATTTACTTAAAATGGTGAGCATGACTGAGATCACCTATGGGAAGAAGTGTAGATAGATCTAGCCAGGGGACCTTTTACCACCATGTTTCTAAGTTACTAGGTACGGACACACATTCCATTTTAGAGTTGCTCACGTACCTAAGTGGGAGCACAGTGACTAAACTAGAGGTAGGTTTAGGAATACAGAGGAGGAAGAAATCCATTCTGACAGAAAGTCTGAGAGGGATTCATGGATGGGGCATTTTATGGGGACTTGAGCCATAGGCAGGAGAGAGATTCATGGGGAGAAAGCATCAGGAAAGAGTTCCAGATGGAAGGAGTAGTATGAGCAAAGACTCAAAGTTGGAGTTTAGCCATTTTTTAAAAGAAAGATTTAATTTGAAGGTCTTAGAAAAATGTAGAGCTATGCTTCTCACAGTAGAGTGCTATGTTCCAGGGATGGATGTGTGTATGGGCCACAGAGCATTCATTGTCCTGAAGGTCAATTTTGCTCAAACTAAATTTTTTTCACATGATTTTAACTAAAAATTTTAAATTAAAAATACTGCTGTTATGTGACATTTATATAAATTTTACAGGTATTTCAGGTTATGCATGGCTGCCTCTGGGTGCACACCAGACTCTCATTCACACACACACACGCAAACACACACATTTTCTCTCTGTGGTTAGAGAACATTTCGTTGAAAAAAATTGCGAAAGACTGTATTGTAGCTGATATTTTTACATAGATAGTTATCAGGTAATTCCTACGGGAATCTTTTTCTGCTATTCATCTATATATCGCAAATATCGGTCTTCAGATTATTAAAAGGACTCCTTTCAATTTTATCTTGCCTTTCTCTCTCCTTCCAAGTTAGTGCCTCTAAAAGTTTACCTAGCTTTTGGTCCTAATGATAGTTATGATGTCTGACCCATGGTTGGCTATTTCATTGTTGAAAATGACTTTATAAGGACCTCTTAGCAGTAATGGGTCAGGTGGCTCAGTTCAGAGGCATTCACTCAGCCTTATTCCTTCTCCCATCCAGAACGTCCTATAATCCAAATAGACTCCCCATCCTTAATTTAAGTGTTTTTAAAATTGAAATCTTTATTGAGATAATTATAGATTCACATGAATTTTAAGAATTAATACAAAGAGATCGTATGTACCCATTACCCAATTTCCCATAGTGGTGACATTTTGCAAAACTAATATAGCATCACAACCGGGATATTTTTTTTTAAAGATTTTATTTATTTATTTGAGAGAGAGAGAGAGCACGAGTGAGAAAGCACAAGCAGGGGAAGCAGCAGAGGGAGAGGGAGAAGTAAACTTCCCACTGAGCATGAAGCCTGATGTGGGGCTCGATCCCAGGACCCAGAGATCATGACCTGAACTTAACCGACTGAGCCACCCAGATGCCCCTCACAACCAGGATATTGCGACTGAAACAATCCATGTATGTTTTTCAGATTTCCCTAGTTTTATTTGTACATATACTTGTGTGTATGTGTGTGTGTGTGTGTGTAAGTTCTACACAGTTTTATTACCTGTGTAAATCTGTAGATTCACCACCACAGTTCAGGATATGAATGTTCCAACACTACAAGGATCCTTTGTGTTGCCCATTTATAACCACCCTGCCTCCTCATCCCTACCTCCTCCCTACACCTTGTCAATAACTAAATCTGCCCTCCATTTCTAAAATTGTGTCATTTTAAATATTATATAAATGGACTCAGACAATACATATCCTTTGGAGATTAGCTGACTCCATTTTTTGATGTCTGCTGCAGCTTTTTGGCCTCCCTCTTCCCCTCTGTCCCACATCTGGGCAAGCTGATAAGAAAGTTCGAGTTCTTCCTTTGGCACTAGGGGGAGATTAAAACCATGTGAACCCCTGCCAGGTGCAGGAGTCCTCCTCCTGCTCCAGCCCCTAACCACAATGAAAACCCCTAGCCAGTCTCTTTCCCAACTCCCTCAAGCCATTTTTGGGTCTGCTTCGGAAGCTTGCCTAGCTGGCCTCTGAAAACTATATTATGTGAGACATAAACCTTTCCATACCTCCTTGATGTGTATGTAGTGTCATTAGTGTTAATATTTGCACCATATTTTTGGTGGTGGGAGTCCATCCTCTTTCTGCCTAGCTGTGGATGGCTACCATAGCATAATTTCTTACATATTCATCTAGGTTGTTGCATGTATCAATAGTTCGTTCCTTTCTATGACTGACTAGTATTTCATGGTATGGACGTAGCACAGTTTGTTTAAACATCTACCTCCTGAAGGACATTTTTTTGTTTTTACAGTTTTTAGCTCTTACAAATAAAGCTGTTATGAACTTCATGTGTTAGGTTTTATGTGAACATAAGTTTTTATTTCTCTAGGATGAATGCCCAGGAGTATAATTGTTGAGTCTATGGTATTTGTATGGTATTTGTTTGTTTTTTTTTTTAAACTGCCAAACTATTTTCCAGAGTGATTGTTGCCATATTCCCAGCAACGATGTATGAGTGAGTGATCCAGTTTCTCTGCATCCTCATCAGCATTTGGTGTTGTCAGTATTTTTTTATCTTAGTCATTCTGGTAGGTGTGTGGCAATATCACACAATTTCTTTGATGCTGTTAATGTTCATAAAATATGGAAAGAGCCCCAAATCTGCTGCATCTGTCCCCACCCTGCAGAAGTGCCAAACTCAAGTAGCCTGACTATGGAGTGTTACAAAGTGAGGCAGGGTCTCTGGGGCAACCCATCATGAAATGTGGAATCTATGCTTTGATTGTGAGAGATATTTATCATCAGGAGCCACTGTGGACAAGAAGTCTGCTTGTACTCATGTTAGTCATTACTCGGTATTGTGATTATTATTAGTCAGTAATGAGCCATTTCTAATAAGGACCATTCCGGTTAGGATCTTGGTAGAAGAGTCATTGGTGGGGGGATTCTTTTCCAATTTTTCCTTTTGGGAGTAGGGATTTTAAATGAACCTTTACTGGCAAATGCACCGGGGTGTACACTTGTCATAAATATCAAGACACAAAACAATGGCCACAAGAAATGGTGAAGGCTGCCTCTGTGCAGAGCCTTGCAGCCATGGTCCCTCTTCCTTCTCCACTGTCCCTGAAGACATGTTCAAAGGCTGTCTTTGTTCTAGTTCTCACCAGGGTGAGAGCACTTACTAGGGAAGGTGACGGGAAGCAATCTGCAGTCCTGTAGCTCAGGGAGTGACACTCTTTCTCCTGGCATCATGTGGGCTCCGAGCCCCTGGTTTCCCTACTCCAGGGCTTCTAATCCAGGCCTGTGATCAGAAAAATTTGCTTCTTCCCCCCCCCCACCCCATTAATCTCACCCCACAACAAAACTTCCATCACGGGTGGAACACTCCTGGCCTTGCCAAGTAACTGGTGAATGGGATACACTTCCTGTAATGTGGCAATGGGTGTTATGAGGAGAGCCTGGGATTGGGTTCCTCAGTTGTCTTCCAGGGCAGGCAGGTAACTGTACGATACAGACGCTGTGCCAGAATTGGGAGGGCTTGGACCAGTGCAAATTGGGGAGCAGCAACATTCCACCTAGGGAAATGTAAATGATTCAAAATGCTGGTGGGGGCTGCAGCTTGCTGCCTTGGCTAATCTCTTCAAGGAAAACAGGAAAGTGCTTGTGATGTCGTTCTGGAATGTTGGTGAGGGCCAGAGCCCATGGCCAAGAAAGAATTCTTGAGACACCTTTGGTGCAAAAAGGTGATTTTTATATGAAAGCACAGGGACAGGACCCCTGGGCAGAAAGAGCTGCTGCAATGGGGTTGTGAGAAGTGGCTGATGATATACTTGGGAGTTGGGGGAGGTAAGGACAAAAGGAAGCGTCCAAAGGACTT
This sequence comes from Leptonychotes weddellii, assembly GCF_054177405.1. Classification (NCBI taxonomy): domain Eukaryota; kingdom Metazoa; phylum Chordata; class Mammalia; order Carnivora; family Phocidae; genus Leptonychotes; species Leptonychotes weddellii. The sequence continues at coordinate 36,677,059 of NC_138375.1, forward strand.
TGATATGCTAAAGAAGATTTACAGGATATTGGAGGCCTGGCTATTGCTGAGTTAAGGTTGTTTTTCCTTCCTGTAAGGCACTAACATGAAGATGGGAGCTTCCTGGAGGAATGTTATGCTCTGCCTATCTCAGGTCCTTGTCAATGGGCTGCAGGTCATAAAGAAATTTAATTTTGTTTACTTTCCCTTCTGCCTTGGTTTCCACCATTCATGGAAGGGAGGATGATATTAGGGCTCCAGAAAATTGAGTTATGGGTCTCTGGAAGTTAAGCTGTTGGTAAGAATGCTTTTTTCCTTGTAAATCACTAAGACATTGATTGGTGCACTGATGGAGACTCATGTCCAGTGGGACTGTGATCTCTATCAGCTAACCATTTGGTTTTCCCTTCCCTTAGTTTTAGGGCAGTCAGGAGTGCCTGGCAATGTCACAAGTATCTCACCTGGGAGTGGGGGCAGGGTTTGGTTTGCAGGATGCCAGCTTGCGCTTTGACCTCAGCTTGCCTTCTGCTCTCTCATCCTTTGTTTATAACCCATGTTCAGGGCCACCTGGGGTGGCTCAGTTGTTAAGCATCTGCCTTCAGCTCAGGTCATGATCCCAGGGTCCTGGGATCGAGCCCCGCACTGGACTCCCTGCTCAGTGGGGAGTCTGCTTCTCCCTCTCCCTTTGCCCCTCCTCCCAACTCGTATCCTCTTTCTCTCAGATAGATAAACAACATCTTAAAAAAAAACAAACAAACCCATATTCAGAATCAGATCAGCAAAGCCCTCTTGTAAGAACCCATGTTCGGCTTTTTGAGGGGATGGGCTACCTGAGAGGAGAATATGGGTGGGGGAACTTTCTGGGAGGGGTCTTCATTGAAAATCCTGTTAGGGCTAATGAAATTTCCTTAAGAGGTGCTTCTCCTACAAGAAAAGTTGCTGAGGGCGTGAAGTTAAACTTTGTTTTGACTAATGTAGTGGAAAGCTGCCTTGCCAGCCCACTGGCCATCATGATGCTCAGAACTTAGTGCTGTTATATATACACAGACAGACACAAAACAGAAAGGAGGGAGTTTTAGAGATGGAATCTGTGATTATCTTGTTGGGTCTGGGACTAGAAATAGAAAAGGATGTCTTTCTGGAAACAAAAAGAGGGCCCCACCATGATACTGATGTGTGTTTTTGGAGTGGTGTTGTTGGGGTCTGGAGCCAAGGGCCAAGAAAGAATTCTTGAGACATCTTCGGTGCAAAAAGGTGGTTTTATTAAAGCACAGGACAGGACAGGAGCTGTGGGCAGGAAGAACTGCTGCCGCCTACTGCCCTGGGGTTGGGAGGAGCAACTGATTATATACTTAGGGGTTGGGGGAAGTAAAGATAAGGGGAGTTCCAAATGATTTTCCTATGCTAAAGAAGACTCACAGGATACGGAGGTCTTGCTATTGTCAAACTAAGGTTGTTTTCCCTCTAGCAGGCCATTAACATTAAGACAGTTGGGAGCTTCCTGGAGGAAGGTTATACTCTGCCTGCCTCAAGTATTTGTCCACAGCTGCAGGTTATAAGGACATTTAATTTTATCTACATTTCCTTCTGCCTTTGTTTCCCACATCAGTATGACCAGAGGGCAGATAAGAGAGGCTGTGGAGTTTTTCTAGAGTCAGAAGCCTCAGGACTAAACTTCTGGATTTTAAAAGATTTAGAGCCCAGATGCCCATCGACAGAGGAATGGATAAAGAAGATGTGGTATATATACACAATGGAATACTACTCAGCCATCAAAAAAAAAAAAAAAAAAAAGAAATCTTGCCATTTGCAATGATGTGGATGGAAGTAGAAGGTATTATGCTAAGTGAAATAAGTCAATCAGAGAAAGAAAATTATCATATGATCTCACTCATATGTGGAATTTAAGAAACAAAGCAGAGGATCATAGGGGAAGAGAGGAAAAAATAAAACAAGACGAAATCAGAGAGGGAGACAAACCGTAAGAGACAATCATAGGAAACAAACAGGGTTGCTGGAGGGGAGGGGGGTGAGGGGATGGGGTAACTGGGTGATGGACATTGAGGAGGGCACTTGATGTAATGAGCACTGGGTATTATGTAAGACTGATGAATCACTGACCTCTACCTCTGAAACCAATAATACATTATATGTTAATTAATTGAATTTAAATTTAAAAAAGGGTTTAGAGTAAGATTTAAGGCCAAAGTCAGTGATTGGTAATCTCTAGTGATAGTGAGATAAAGTACTGCTTGTACAGTATAGATCTTATTCTTCCTTAGAATTCATAAACAAAAAACAATGACAAAGATTTAAAAGACACAAATAACTAAAAATAAAATTAGTTGAGCCTCTCTTCTACATCGGATAGTTTTGATCTTTGTAATAATCCTAAGGAGGAGGTATAATTACCCCCCTTTTATAGATGACAACACTGAGGATCAGAGATGAAGAAACTTGTCCAAGTCACCCAACCAGTAAATGACTCTAGGGACCATGGTCTTTCTACTTTGATTTTTATGGGGAAAACTGTGGATAGAATGGATGTTTAGGATGTCCAGTTAGAAAAGTTTGTGAAGAAGCCTGATCTTTGTTGGATCTATGTGATGTAGTTTTGAAATGTTGGTGATGTCCGGAGCTGACAGCCAAGAAAGAATGATTGAGATGTCTTTGGTGCAAAAAGGTGATTTTATTAAAGCACGGGGACAAGACCTGTGGGCAGAAAGAGCTGCTGCACCAGGGTTGTGAGGGGTGACTGATTATATACTTGGGAGTGGGGGCAGGTAAGGAAAAAGGGAGGTTTCCAAAAGGACTTTGATATGCAACATGGTGAAAATTAGAAATGGGATCTCTTGGTAAATATAGAGCTATTCAAGATAAGTCGATTAGTTAAATAATTTAGAAACCCTCCACTCCTGCATGAATAAGATATATATATTTAGCTAGAATTATAACCTACACCCTTAGAATGATACCTTAGGTAAGCCTTTACCTGGTCTTCAGTCTAGCCATGAACTCTGGAAAATTCTGGTTGCCTCATGCTAACTATACTGGGGACAGAACCTTGCCTCTGGAATCTTGGCAATTTCTTATGAGAAACTTGCGTGCAAGGTTGTATGAACCACTTTTTTCCCTCCTGTTTACTAATAAATATTTAATTAATGAGTGTCTGTAGGTGCAGCAGAATTTGGCTGGTGGCTTGCTTTTACCATAACCGGGTAACACGTTTGTAGAAGAGAGTAGCTAATACTCCTGATTTAACAATTCCTCAGTGGCTCCCATTTTAGCATTGAGTAACTTGGCTCAGGTCAATTTGCAAGATCCACTCACGAGGGTGTGAGTTTCTGGAGGGCTGAAACTTAGCTCCTTTACATAAGTACCTATGAAATGGTTGAAAGTGAAAGGATTTTGAAAAGATGGAGTTTAAATGTCAAAGTATCAGCATTTCAGAGAAAAATGGCACAGCATAATTGAATTCTGAAAATGCAGGACCCAAGATTGCCTCTCTCCCCAGTGTCTGGTTCTGAAATGCAGACCCAGTGACTGGGGACCTGAGCAGCTTCCATAAGACACAGCTCACAAACTCACAGTACTAAGCTCCATAAAGACCCTATTCCCTGAACCCAGGAAAGTACTGATTTGGGGCCTCTTGAAGCAGACTACCTGCTCAGAATCACCCTGGGTGCTTGCTGCAAATGCAAATTCCTTATCATATTCCAGACCTCCTGAATTGGCACCTGCTCTTATGGGGCCCAGGTGTCTAGATTTTTAACAAGTTTCCGGGGGGGTCCTTATCTATTTAATACAAATGAACTTAACAGTTCTTCAGAGGAAATAAAGAAGCAGTAATACATTAAAAAGTTACATTGATTGTAAAAATGCTTCCTGATTCAGAAACATTAAAATGTGGGTAAAATGTGCATCTTAGAATAAAGGCAAAATAGTATTGCATCTTCCTAGGTAATATTTTTGTATTTTAGCCAGGCTCTCACTGCCTAAGCGACGATGGGGGTAAATGTGAGGTTTCTTTTTATGTTCTGGAGCAAGCCAATGGGAGATGTAAGGGGGCTAGGAAGTCTCTCCTGGGTCCCTTAAATCACATTAAGCCGGTTTTATCTTTGAGTCTCAGACTTAGCTCGACTGTCTTGTCACCCATGTCCTTAAATATGAAGGAGCTCTTTTGATTTTGAGATTTAAACAACCCCAAACTAACAACCCCACCAAAGCCACCTTCGAAGAAAGTCAGCGCTAACGCGAAATACACAAGCCGAGCTTTGACTCTGTTACTTCACCAAGAGGCCACAAGCCTCTCCTTCCTGGAGGCTCTAGCCTGGAGCCTCGCAACAGATGAATTCCTGACCTAAAGAGTTCCTTCATAAATTCATAAAGGCACGACAGAACACAACAGAACACTGAATGGAAATAAATCTATTCACTACTACTTATTACATCTCCTATTTGGTTCCTTAGGAAATAAGAAGGGAAAATATACTTTTTATTATTCTCCAGAATAATTTTTTCTTTAAAAAGCAGGGTGGGAATGGTGCATTCCCTTTCACAAGCAAAAGTTTTCCAAATTTCTAGTTTTTTTATTCTCCCAGTTAGTCAGTGGCATCTGTTGAGACTGTCCCATGTGCAGAGAACTGAAATAGACTGTAAGGAGGATTGAGTGGGGGAATGCCAAGGGAAAAGGAAATATGGTTTCAACCCTCAGAAACAGAAGTTCTAGCTTAGGAGACAGAAACACCCCACAAATGAGATGATTATATCTCTGCATGAAATTCTGGAAAGCATTTATTCATATCTCTGTTTATTAATCTGTCAATAGCCATAGCCCCCCGTTGGGTAGTCAGCCGTGGAGGAAACACTGGAGATGAGGTCTAAGTCAGGAGGATCATGGAGGGAACAATATTCCCTGTTGAGTGTTCTAGATGCAGGTGAAGGTACTCAGCAGGAGAAGTGAGCAGGCAGCAGCAGAATCCCAGGTGGCATGGATCACACTCTTTGGGGTCCCTTACCTGGTGCCTTTCCATCCTTCACTTACTGGTTGTATCCTGTTGGACAGATCACCTTCCTGAGCCTGTCTTCTTGGTTATACAAAGGGGATACTTAGATCTGCCTCAGGGGGTTGCTTTGAGAATGAAAATAATGTGCAATGCCTGGTAAATAGTAGACATTATATAGATAGGCAGTTTGCCTTTGGAGTAGAGAATGATTAAATTCAAAACTAGTGAAATGAGAGAAGAGGTTGAGGTCACTGGCAAAAGGAAAGGAAACCCCAAAGATTTCCACTTTGTATTGATTCCCCAGGAGATAAAATCCACACCACGGAATAGAGCTTTTTTCACTTTTCAGATATTGAACTCTGAAAAAAATGAAACCAAAACCATGGCACTTTGCTGGCTGTGGTACAGGTGAAAGTATTGAACAGTCAAAATTATCAGACACAAAGAGGTTTCGATCAATAAGCTGATCCCAATACTGTGGCCACAAAGATTCTAAGGTATAAGTATAATTAGAAAGCAAAGATGAAAGAAGATCTCCAAAGGAAATAAACATTTAGGCAAGGGATTTCTGATGACAGATGGCATGTTAAAAAAATCTCTCATCTGACATGGACTTTGTGTGTTAGAGCCCGATGTACTTTGGAAACTATCCATGGTCCTTTTTCCAGGTGGAGAGGAGAAGGAGGCTTTGTCCTTTAGTTTTTTCCATCTCTGTTTTATAGAGAGCTCTATCGGTTGGGGAAGCAGATGTCATACTCAAATTGGAATGATTTGGAAAGGGTTTACTTACGGAGTGACTATTTGCAGAAGTGTGGGCATAGAAGAAGCAGAAGAGACAGTGCAGTGGCCCAGGGCTGGTATCAGCAGAGCTGTGACTATCCCTAGGTCTGAGACTTTGAGAGAAGGAGAGAGTCATGTAGGAGGGGACTTTCTTGAGAGAAGATGTAATCTTTGGTTGAGGGACATGGTCAGCCAGAGATGACCTCACAGGAAAAGAGCCAGAGGAATAAATATTGAAGGGTAACAGAGTACCCAAAATATGCCTCTTTGGCATAAGGATTATTTTGAGCTGGTAGTTTTTTTTTTTTTTTTTTAACTTTTTTTTGTTTTTTGTTTTTTCCTGAGAGAGAGAGAGAGAGCATGTGGGCTTGGGGGGAAGGGCAGAGGGAGAGGGAGAGAATCTTAAGCAGATTCTCCACTGAGCACAGAGCCTGATGTGGGGCTCAATCTCACGACCATGAGATCTTGACCTGAGCCAAAATCAAGTGTCTGACACCCAACCAGCTGAGCTACCCAGGTGCCCCTTGAGCTGATTGTGTTGAGAAACAGCAGACATAGTAGAAGTCCTGAAAACAGAGTAGAAGTTACCCCTTTGTAAGGGACATTTGCACTTATAAAATAAATTTCCATTTGTAAGGGTGTCTCCCTCTTTGTACCAGGAAGAGAAGGATGACTAAATCACAAGAGAACTTTATTGATGGAGAAGGTACCCACTTAAATGGGTGTAACAAATCTTAATTTGGTGTAAACAAAAGTTTACCTTGCTTTTCTTGGTAACCTCCCCATAACTGGCCTCCTCCCGCACCTTTCTTTCTTTTGTCTTTACCTGAAGAGGGAATTTAAGCTGGAGTTCTAAGCCACCTTGGAGAATCACTAGTTTTTCACAGGGTATCTCACATGTATACATGATATATACATGTTAATAAACTTCTTTGTTTTTTCTCTTGTTAATCTATCTTTTATTACAGGGGTCTCAACTGAGAATTGAGAAGAGTAGAGGGAGTTAAAGCTTCAACATATGAATTTGATGGAGGAGTGGGAGATACAATTCAACCTGTAACAGTTGGACATAGGGTTTATACCACTGAACTCTTCAAATGATTGTTATGAACTTGTAGGTAATTGGAATAGCTCACATAACTTCTAGAACCTCTCATTTTGATTTGATTACCCATCACATTACTCTTCCAAACACCCTTTTCTGGTATTGGATGTCCACTTCTGCCACTCTGACTGTAAGGCCCTTGAGACACAGACACTCTCACCTGGGTCACTGATTTCCAGGTGTTAGATCCAGTGAACTCCATTCTCATCTAGAGCTTCATTCAATCCTGTGAGTAACTTTGCATTCTTAGCAGCAGCATTAGTCAACAAGTTCCCTTTTTACTCAATCTAAGTTGAGTTGGGTTTCTGCCATTTGTGTCCCCAACTCCTGACTAGTCCTGCTTATAGATAGAGGGCATTTATTTGTGAGAATTTTGTTCTACTTACATAGGGACAGTAAAGAATTAGAGATGTCACTCAGTAGAGATTTGAGGCCAGTTTTCTAAAATAGCAACAGTTTATCCCTATTCCTAGCAGATGGGTCTCCCCTTCGAAGGGATCTATAGAGCTGAGAGGGGACACAGCCCCCTTGTTTAGTGACCCCTGTGGCCAGTCATGTTTCTCAACACTGACCTTTAGAAAGATGTCACACACAATGTCACTATTCATTTCTGGCATTCACAGAATCGCTCAGGTATCAGAGAAGGGTTAATCCTAGATCCCCTGGCTGCTCATTTTGCTACTCTCCTTGTTCTTGATGAAATGGGTGGGTGGCAGCCAGGATGCTCTGGAGACAACAGTGGCTTCATCAACTCTCTAATAAAATGCCTTAAATATGTTGCTTCAGAGGCTGCAGACAGCTACTGTGCTAAATTATTCACCCTGACTTTTACTGGGTACCTTCCTCCCATTTCAATTACTTGGGATTTTTATAGAAAATTGGCTGTGGGAATTTGACCGCTCCAACTGCCTGGTAATAATCTGGTCTGAATAGTAAACTCAGCATGGGTTGATTCTGGGACAAGCCAGAGCATTCTCAAAAGAATTTGTGAGAAGCTGCCCTCCACTGCAGAGAAAGCTAGGAATTGTTTATACAAAATGATGCTATTTATTTGTGAGACTTTTGTGCTATTTACATAGTAGCAGGAAAAAATTAGAAATGTCATTCTTAATCAAGATTTGAGGCCAGTTCTCTAAAATAGCAACTAGCCTTTTCATAAATACTTTGACCATCGTCAAGAGGGGCTTTGAAAATGCTTTTGAACATCTGTATTATAGTATAAAGAAATACTGATGTACACATACACAGCCATACATATAATGGGCAAACACTTGGCTGGGTGCTTACTCAGTGCTGGGTACTGTGCTCTGCTTACATCCATTAGCTTATTTAATGCTAACAACAATTCAGTGGGATAATGGTGATGTTATCCCCATTTTACAAATGAGGAAACAGGCTCTGAGAGATTAAGTGACCCAGTGAATTTAATGTAGCTTCTAAGTGGTGGTTTGATTTCAGAGTCTGGTTCTTCATGACAAACTACAATATTTTAAAGTTAGGCCATGTTTGAAGCAGAGAAAAATATGTATGAAATTCTTTAGTTTGTTTACACTCCACAGTCAATGCTAATTGTTTCTTGAGTTTTCTTTCATTAAGATCAATAGTGCCCATAAACACAAGAAAATTGCCTTGGATCTCCCCAAACACACTGGATTATGTTTCCCACATGCATTCAGTCTCACTTGACACACATCTACAGTGATTATCTCCTGGTGTAAGAGCTGGGGAGTATCTAAGCTTGAGGGGCTAAATTACATATCCAAGGTTTTCAGACAGTCTGGATGGCAAGACTCACCCTTGAGGGCAGAGAGAGAGTCCTTTACAGAAACTTGGCTCAAGGAGGAAAGGCCAGCATCTGGAGAGAGCTCAGTTTAGAACTTTTGGGATTTGCTCTTTTTCCGAATCCCCCAGAACATGTGCTAGAGTCCCAGGGAGATGAAGTAATAAAATTAAAAGATCCAGGAGCCTCTCTACTTATCTCTGTGGGAGCTTGAAAGCAGAATGCAGTGTAGCCCAGCACTGCTGTACTTTAGTGAGGGCACTGGAGAGGCACAGGACACAGGGGCCAGTGTGTCTCTGAAACAGGGCAGGTGGGAGCGTCCTAGATCTGGCAGCCCGAGGCAGCAGTCTCCAAAGCAGGAGAGGAGCTAGCAGGTCCCACATGCAGCTACAAGAACTTGTAGGAAGTAACGGTGCTCTCCATTCCCAGCCAACTCATCTCCATTCTCACAGTCACTGAATACAACTGGGAGCTTCCTCAATCAGTTGGGAGAATTTTGAAGGAGCTGGACACCCCAAAAAAATGTGTGAGTGGGTTGGAGCCAGAGAAATACTGTCTGGTTGCCATTAGTGAGATTCTGATGGTCTCAGGAAATGTGGATCAATGCAAATTTAAAAAATGAAACTTTTTTTTTTAGGCTTTTAAAGTCCGCCCCCCCCCCCTTTTTCCCTTTGTTTTGCAGAACTATACAGTGAAAGACAAATAAGGGTCTTTCCAACCTGGTCCTTGGGTGGAACCTTTGGGTTTTCAAAGATCTTATTTGAAGACATGTCCTTCTTCCCCACTCCTTCAGCATCTGAAATTTTCCCTAACTTTAGGTCAGAGAAACACAATAGGAATTTTTTTTTTTTTTTGAGTAAGCAGATCTTTAAAGTGTGCTCAGTTCATTATAAAGAAATGTAAAGGAAAGGTCTCAATGTTGATGGCAGATCATGGGTATCTGATAACCCATTGAGCCACTATTAATCTAAAAATACACATTGACTAAATCTATTAATGTCACGTGCAGCATTTTACTAGATCTAACTCCCCTGGAAATAAATCAATCAACTGCATGCTTTAGAGTATCAAATACCACACTATGTAGAAGCTGCATAAAATAATAAGGTGCGAGTGGTCCTAAGTAATAGTACTCATGAGTACTACTGGTGAATTCTAGTACTCAAGTACTGGTTCTCAAGTCACTTCCTAAAATCTGTCCACCTTGTGACTTGTCATCATGGGCAATGTGGACAGAATTGGGCTCCAGTGGGTTAATGTCAGCAAGTCACAGTCTCTTTAGTACTTACCTTCTGCTCTTTCTGGTGATCAAATACGTGATGGAGGCTTTATTTTTCCCAAGGTATTTACCATGATCCAGACAAGGTAAGCGAGGACATAGAAATGAGAAAACAAGGGGAAATCCCTCCTACATATCACATGTTCTAGAGCACCTAAAGTAATTTGGAGCCCCCAACTACCTTATCTTAGTGCTTCAGGGACACTTTGGAAGAAAAATTTCAGTCAAGACCTCAATGCCACTATTTCAAAATTGAACTACAAATTCATAATAACATGACCAAGATTCATTGATATAGCTTCTTCTTAGGTTGTTCAATTTCCCGTTTAATAGGAAGAGAAAATAAACTGTCCCTGTCAATGAGGAGTAAGTCAAGGCTTATATAATAGTGGAAACTAAAAATCCAGAGCAGGCAGGTTTAAAGGAACAAAAAGTTCCACTCAAACTTGGTGTCCAGCACTTTCCATCTCCAGGGGTGAATGAAGAAAAAAAATGTTGTCAACATGGTGCTCTCAGCCGTCACCCTCAGGATATGTGGCTTTGCCAAGTCTCTTGTGAGCCAGGTCAGTATAAACCCATTCCTAATGCAGTCACATGAAAGTCCACAGTTTTTCTCCCTATGGGGAGAGTGTCAGAGAGTGTTTTCCTTATTTTTTTTTTTAAGATTTTATTTATTTATTAGAGAGAGAGAGCACGAGAGCAGGAAGGCAAGCAGGGGGAGTGGGAGAGGGAGAAGCAGGTTTCCCGCAGAGCAGGGAGCCCGATATGGGACTTAATCCCAGGACCCTGGGATCATGACCCGATCCGAAGGCAGACGCCTAACGGGAAATTTATATGTTCGTTCAGTCCAAACAACCTGAATTGGATGTTATAATGAATATGTGTTTTTGAACACCAGAATGCCTTTGGGCTATGCCTCCCCCAATCTCAGACCATGGTATTTGGTGAAGCGGTCCTCTCCTATGTCCCTGGGGGTGTGTATGTGTGTGTTGCGGGGGGGGTAGTGGTACATTGTATTAATTATCTATTGCTGTATAACAAATAGCTCCAAAATGTATTGGCTTAAAACAACAAACACTATCTCATGACTTCTTTGCCTCAGGAATCTAGGCACAGCTTTTCTGTGCCTTTGTCCCAAGATTTCTTGTAAAACTGCAGTCAAGGTCTCAGCCAGGGCTGGAATCAACCTCAAGGTTTGACTCAGAGAGATCTGCTTTTGAGCTCACTCACATGATTATTGGCAGGTCTTCTTGCTGACTCTTGGATAGAACCATCACTTTCTTGCCGTATAGGCCTCTCCACAGGACAATTAGCAATATGGCAGGGTGAGCAATACAGAAGTCACAATGTTTTTGTAACATAATCTCAGAAGTGATATCCCATCACTTCCGGCTGTATTCTGTTCATTAGAAATGAGTCCAGCCTACACTCAAGAACATAATACACATAAAAATAAAACAAGATGAGATGAGAGAGGGAGACAAACCATAAGAGACTCTTATTCACAGGAAACAAACTGAGGGTTGCTGGAAGGGAGGGGGATGGGGGATGGGGTAACTGGGTGACGGGCATTAAAGAGGGCATGTGATGTGATGAACACTGGGTGTTATATGCAAATGATGAATCACTGAACTCTACCTCTGAAATTAATAATACAGTGTATGTTAATTAATTGAATTTAAATAAATAAATAAAAGGAACAGAATACACAAGGGCATGAAAACCAGGAGGGAGGAACCATCTGAGAGGCTCACTATTACAGTATGTGCTGACAAGTCTGGGAGGTCATCTGGGGTGTTCCATTTCTCTGGCTACGATGATTGGCTACAAAAATTAAGTTTTTGCAGCATCAGATGGTATAGGCATTTAATCCAAGTCAGGTCAATGAGACTTAACCTTGGAAACACTTGGAAAAGAGACCTCTTTCCACTGGAGTTTCTAAGACGTCATCCTGGGGTCTCAGAGGCCATCTCTGTCACCATCTCAGGAAAACACCTTGAAAACAAGGCCAAAGTAGAGGAAAATATGACCAAAAAGTAGAAGTGAAATATTCCTAGTATCACTGAATACCTCGATCTGGGTGTAACTAGAGCCAATTCTACCCCTGGATTTTCTGTTTCATGACCCAATAAAAAGCTTCTCTCTCTCTCTCTCAATCTCTCTCTCTCTCTCTGCTTGAGCCGCCTTGAATTGAGTTTCTGTCACTTGCTACTGAAAGACTACTGATGTACAGATATAGTATAATAATGATCCTCTAATTATTTAAAAAATTTTCTATCTGGTGAAAAAGAATCAGCAAGATCTTAGGGTTGAGCAGTGATGATAGACCAAGTCACTTCTCACATTTGTAGTAAGCTATTTAGTCAGTATCTTAAATTTATTGGGTCTGAGCCAGTGAGAGAGTTTCAACTCATTTGTCCTAAGTCCTTGTCATTACAACAGCAGGCCGTAGTTCCCTGTTGCCCTTCAGATGCTCAGCTGACCCCTTGTATCTGGCTGAACTTGTAATTGAGAGGTAGTGCTACTCCAAATCAGCGTTTCTCAACCAGGGGTGATTTGGCAATACCTAGAGAACATTTCTGGTTGTGATGACAGAGGGGGAGATCTGCTACGACCATGTAATAGGTAGAGGTCAGGGATGCTGCTAAACTTTCCACAGCGTAGACCGCCTCCTCCCCCAGGCCCCCAGAAAGAATTATCCAGCCCCAAATCTCCATAGCACTGAGGTTGAGAAATGCTGCTTTGTGCCGTTTGTGGTTGCTTAGCAAATTACAGCATAGGACTGTATTTGCTTGTTTCTGGATAAATAATAATACAGGAAGGTTCAAGCTTGAACATGTCAGAACATGTTGTGTCGGAGGAGAGTTTGTCTTCATCTTGTCTCCCATGGTGCATCCTAAAGCCTGTAAAGTGACTCAACAGAGAATGGGTTCTTAATGTTTTTCAGTCCCTATTCAAATATGGATTCCTCAGACATGTATTCATATCCTCTGTTCTGTTCCCACAGAAGGACTTCCAACTGAGGATGACTGGGTTGGGGTGTTAAGCAAAGGGAAAAAACAATTTAGGATCTCCTGATGGAATCTGGCTCCACAGCATACTTCTAGACACAAATCCACATTCTGATTTTAAATATTAAGGGCTTTTTCCTCTAGCTGGAAAACAGGGCAACTCGTATTTTAATCTGTGAGATTAAGATCTGAATGAAAACCAGGAATAAAAGCCTAACCGTACTCTTCCTGCTATTAAGAAATTTAGTTTTTGCATGATCATGTGGCATTTGGCTTCCCTGCTTCCATCCCTTCCTGGGATGTGTTTTGGGTCCTATCTAGTATTGCTATTAATGGAGACTTGTTCTTTTGTTTCTTCAAGTGCCTGGTACATAGTGAGTATTCAACACACTTTCCACTGTGCTTTGTTATAAGAGATTCTCCAATCTCCAATAGTAAGTTCTCATGACTGGGCCCTTCTGAGGGTTGGGGGCTATGAGAGGGTTAAGAGCTATTATCCAAGGCGCTGGGGCTGCCTCACATAGTGGCTGCAGTTATATCAAGTAGGAGAGAGCATGTGAGGGGACCAGTGTAGCCTAGAATCCAGGCCAAGCTCCCCTTATCAAGCTCTGGGCTTGACTAAGGGGTGTGTTCACCAAAGACACTGACCATTGGCCTGACCATGCTCTCTGTGGTGATACACGTCCCTCTAGAAGGGATGCCCCGGCCTTCAGAAGAGGTTAGTGGAGACACCATGAGGACCCAGACCTAGAATGCCCACAGGCTGTTTGAAAGAGACCTTTCATCCTACATGCAGATGTCCTTGAGCTCCTGGAGCCCATGACTTACTGCACGCTTCCATTATGCACACCTACAGTCTGGGCTCATAGGCAGTATAATTATCATTTCAGCAAGGTCCTATTAAGTCCTACTACCCAGCTATAAAAATATAGCAGGTGCTTATTAGGCCCTGACACAAACCCAAAGACAAATTGCATAGGCACTGTGCTTAGGGCACGCACCTGTGTCTCTCACTTGAAGTCCACGTTGCCTTTATGTTTTACTGCAGGGTAATCATTTGGAAAATAGAGCTGGGATGTTATGTTTCCCCTCTTGCAGTTAATTGTTAGCTAAGACACGGGAAGGTAAATGAAAGAAAACTTCTCCGAATCAAAAGGTGAAGTCATCTGTAATGACTCAGATCCAAAAAAAAGTAGCTGAGAGGACATCATCAAGCCCACTATATTATTATCTTCCCCTCTTGGGTTTCCCTTCCCAGTGAATGACACCAGAGTTCCCCCAGTACTCAAATTGGAAACCTGGATGCCAGCCTTGACTCCTGTCTTTCTCTCTCCTCCACGCTTAAAGAACGACCAAATTCAGTTAACTCTACCTCTTTAACACCTCTTCTATCACCTCCGTCTCTTTGCCTTCATGACTTCACTGCCTCAGGCCAGCAGACATCATCTGTTTCCTGGCCTGTCAGAGTGGAGAGTATCCCTGCTTCCATTCCCTTCTCCCGGCAGCTACCCCCAAGAATGTGAAAACCTAAGTCTGATCATGCTGTTCCCTGGCCTTTGCTGTGCCTTTGCCCCGATCTTCTTTCTCCCCACCACTGTTCTTCTGATGAACCTCTAGCTACCTAGTTTTGTGAGTCAGTTCGTGTGTCTCTTCCTTGGGAAAACCCTCTGCTTTTACCTTTCACCTTCTTTACACCCTGCTGTGTCCTGTACGTACTTCTTCAGTACACTTGTGTGCCCTACACTGGAAACTCCATCAAGGTTGGGATATCTTCAACCTACAGGGTCCTACATGGCCACTGGGGCAGAGTAGCTGCTTAGTAAATGCCTATGGTTCACAAGAATACTGTTTCATACTTTGCTGCTGACAAAGACCTTTCAAAAATACTGTTGCAGGATTTCTTTTCCTTCGGTGCCGCTTCGAAGAATAAAGAGGTAGACCAGATGAAAAGCGGTGGGCGGCAAAGCAAGGTTTATTGAGCGATAGTAAAGCAAAGTTTATTGGGCAATAGTACAAAGCTCCTGAAGAGGGAGGGGACCCGAGAGGGTTGCCAATTTGGTGTTTAAATCTAGGGGTTTTTACAGGCTCTTTGGTGCGGGCTGTTTTAATCTGATTAACCCTCCATGGGCCTGTCACCCAATCAGGTTGTCCACTCACTCATGAACCTACTGGGTAGTTGTTCATGTGGGAAAAGGTAGAGACCTCCTTCCAGGGTGGTGTAAAATCCTTTGAAGGGTGGTGTCCTTTTAGGGTAGGGGCCTCTTGTCCCTGCCTGCCTTTCTTCGGACTATCCTTCATTAATACTATCTCACTTAAAGGTCTTTTTCTGAGACTTGCATCCTGGCTCTGGAAAGTCCCTTGATATCTCTGAACCTCAGTGTCCCTATATATCAGGTATAATCATACCTATTTGTGGACTAAGATCCATGTTCTTCTCCCTGTTGTGCAGTTGGCCCTCCAAGAGAGACAGAGAAAAATGACCATTTACTCATGTTAACAAGTGCAAATGCTGTCCGGCAAAGAGCAAGCTTTACATCAACTTTGATCAAATTCAAATCTCAGTGTCCACTTTTCCACTGACTCAGACTGTCTATGTAGAGTATAAGTCAATGTAAAGATGTTTAGGATGAATTTGAAATGATCACATACAGTTTGATAAATCCGAAGGACAACTGGATTCCTGTCACTGTGTTAGAACCTTTCACATTCATCAGGCCAATTATGGTGTGATTATTATAACCATTGTGCCCAGTGTGCTGCATTTACTTTTGGTGAACCTCCTGCCTGCTGAAGCCAGGGAATCATCTGATTAAAACATTAAATGCTCACTGTATATTTTCCACAGCAACTAACATAGTGGTTTGTACAAAGCTGGGATCCGAGTTACGTACGACTTGGCTCTCTTGAAAGAGTTCATGGGCATCTAATCCCCTTTAGATATTAGAACTAAATGATGAGGTTGAATTCCGAAAAGAGAGGCCTAGAAACTAGGAGCACAGGAAGGCAAAATCACTCTCAGCTGAGAGATCAATCCATCCTTGCGTTACGGAGGGAAATGAGAATTTCCTTGAAGACCAATTAGCAAATAACATTAGCTGACATTTATTAAGCTCTTACCATGGTAAACACTTTACAAGGAATATTTCATTTAATCCTTTAGAGAGTCCCATGGGGTTATGATTTGTAATTACATTTTATAGAGGAAGAAACTGAAACACAAGGAAGCAGGATCAGAGGCGAGGCAGCAGTAGGAGTTGAATCAGAGAGTTGGTTTCCGATCCTACTCAGTTAACCCATCCTCTATATGACAACCAGGCAGTGTCTGGTGATGGCATTAGGTTTCACCTCTGCAGATGAATGATTTGACAAATCTGTCGCAATTCTGCTATGCTTGGAGAACACCCACCCACCCCGCCCCAGTCCCTGTTCTGTGAACATGGGTGGAACGACCCAAGCTAGTGTCTGGATCACCTCTCTCTCTAAAGTCATATGTTCCCAGATTGCTTACACAAGATGGCTTTGGGTTTTAGAGAGATATGGAGGAGAACTCTCTGTGTGTGTGTGTGTGTGTGTGTGTGTGTGTTGGGGGTTAGTGGGGAATGGGGTACTTTGGAGACTCTGCACCCTCACTGCTCTTCTTGGAGCCTCTTCTCATTTTAAATACTGACCCACCATTTCTTTAGTCAGTAGAGTACTGAGTACTCTGGTCTGGATCCAGTGACTCTAGCGAGAGCCAAGTACGAACTCTAACTCACCACCCTTGAACCTAGGACCTTAAGGCCTTCTTAAAGACATGCCAGTCAACATCTGGTGCAGAAAGCAGGGCTCGGGTTGCAAACCTACTGCTGTACAGTCACTGCTGAGTGCTCTTTCCAGGCACCCAGAGGAGCACAGTTTTCCAAGTGTCTCTCCATGGAACTTGGAGTCCATTGGAATATCCCATCACTTACAGAGGCAAAAATGAATTTTAGAAAGCTGTAGTAATTCAAAGCAAAACAAAATAATCCATTTCCCTGAGGGTATTTGAATTTAGCTTCTGATGAAAATAAGACTATTTCAGTGACATCATACAGCCGTGTTTATCTCATCCTGCCATCTCTGAGTGGAGCCAGCTCAGTGCTTGTCCCCAGCCAAAACCAACAGCCGGGCCCCTTTTGCAACATTGAGAAGTCACTCTTTTATTTAGTGCTGAGAAATCTCCCTAAAGGAACGCTTCGCTGAACTGTGCTCAGTATCCTGCTCTTCTGCAGGAAAACAAATCCAGGATGGTTTTAAGGACGATCGGTTATCCCAGAGTCAAAGTTCATGCCATTAAACCAGGCTATTGTTTCACTAGATGTTTCACTTAGTATGTGCTCAGAAGGGCTCCAAATAAAACAATCTGGCCAGTTCCTTCTTCACTTCTCTCTCTGCCAAGAAATAAATGCTGAATATTATAGTTCACATGACTGAATTTATTCTCCCCTCCACAGGCTGTTATTAATGTAACTTCCATTTTATTACATGCCTACTGTAGGTAAGTCTCCCTTCTGGCTCCCACTGTGAAGGTAAGGATGAGAAAGACACTCCTCCTCCTCTCTAGAAGAGACTGGGGAGATGTCAGCACAAATAAAACATCTGAACAAGCCACGTGATCATCGCCATTAGCTGAGGGACCCTCTAGGACTCAAAGGAGGAATCTGAGTGAAGAGGAATTTGAACTGGACTTACAATGATGCGCAGGGCTTTCCTGAGAAGATGGGACATCGGCTGAGGACACAGAATTGATTATGTTGTACAGGTATTTTCGGGAAGAGCCACATTCGCCCTAGCCATTCATTATCATTGAATGCTGTGATCCGTGAGTTTCAGCGCCCACTGCAAAACCCAGCGGGGGCAGCGCACATTGCACAGTAACTGCCTGTCTTTAACAGAGAGGTAAGAACCACCCTCCACCCCACCCCCACTCCCCACTGCACAGAGAAGGGTTAATCAGGGGTCCCAAAAAGGCTCGCCTTGTTTTTGCTCTGGCCAGCAATCCAGTCTCTGAAAAGGTGGAGGGGCTCATGGCAGTCTCCGGAAGATGCTGGTCACTGGTCCAATGAGCACCTGGTCGCCGCTGGTGCACATCTCTGTTGTAAGGCCCTGCATTCAAGCAGACAAAAACTCCAGCTCCCCATCTACCTCCTGTGCCGTGTTTCTCTTAGCTCAGTTTCCCAGAGAAGTGCAGAGGCCTGGGGAGTGGATCCAGCCAAAACATGTCCTTGGCAGAGATGCCAAAAGAGAGCCCTGAAGAACAAAGGAAGTCTAGCAGATAACTGGCTTTCTCTGAAGGAATCTGGAGGGTTATAACCATAGTGAGCTGTTGGCACCAGCGGGGGATGGAAACTGGGCCTTGCAAACTGAGTTCCAGCCTGTCTGTGCATCTTGGTGGCCTGAATGCCGTCAGACCACACCCCCTCCCTGGCAGACAGGCTGGTTGAATGACAGCTGGGGGCAGGAGGCTATAAGGCTCCCTCTTAGTTGTGTGGCCTTTCCTAGGAGTCCAGCCAAACCAGGGAGAAGGAAGCTGAGCCACACAGAGCAGCTGTGTGCTCTGACTACCAGAGGGGCCTGCTCCTCATTTCCCTCACCCCCCCAGTCCCAGCCAGGGGGCGGGAGGGGGGGCGGTGAGGTTGAGGGGATTTGTCATGGTTTCTTTTTTCTTTTATTTTTATTTTTTAAAGATTTTATTTATTTATTTGTCAGAGAGAGAGAGGGAACACAAGCAGAGGGAGTGGCAAGCAGAGGAAGAAGCAGGCTCCCCGCTGAGCAGGGAGCCCGGTGCGGGGCTCGATCCCAGGACCCTGGGATCATGACCTGAGCTGAAGGCAGACGCTTAACAATTGAGCCACCCAGGCGTCCCAATGTCATGGTTTCTTTGAAAAGAAAATACACAAGTTCTTTCTATTTAGCCAAGCCTCAGGCAGATAAGAAGTATTCCTTCCAAATACAGGGTAGTATCTTTCTGATCCTGGAACCACTTGTTTTGCTAGCTACAAGGGCAAAACCCTCAGGCCTGGTGAACCTGAGTCTGAAGATGGAACCTGAGAATTTACAAAGTTTAATGTGTGCCCCTCGTGAGTCTTTTACCCTGGATCGGTAAAATCCTGCTTCTAGTTACAAATGGAAGGACTGGGAAACAGAGGTGCTGCTTCACAGAAGA